>NC_057813.1:675783153-676112803 GCF_018294505.1 Triticum aestivum | reverse complement strand
AATAGAGTATTTATAGTGGACTGTATTTGTAGCAATACAATATTGAAGTATATCATAAAAGAGAGTATTTTCCACAAAAATAAAAATAAAAGAATATGGCCATATATGCTGCCGGCAAGGATTAATTATATGGTGATATTTTCATTCTTACTTTGTGTACATTCAAAGTGGGAGTATATAGAATGGAGTAATTTTTAAAGAGAGTGAACGCTCAAAGGAGTATATAGAATGGAGTAATTTTTATGAAATTAATGCATATGCAGTATGTTGTATTCTGTTACGAAAGTATGGAGTATTTTCCGTTTAGGAAAATATGGAGTGTAGTATGTTGTATCTTGTTAAGAAAGTATGGAGTATATTCCTTCTAAGAAAGTATGAAGTATAGAGTATTTCACTAATCTAGGACATCTAATCAGAGTATGAAGTATACAATATACTATTATGTCAATGAAAGAATGGAGTATATAATATACTACTATTCTATAGGAATATGTACTTTGTAGAATGGAGTATATAATATACTACTATTTTATAGGAATGTATATGTACTTTGTAGAGTATGTACTGGGTATTTAGTATGGAGTATCTCTAAAAAGGAGTATAAAGTATGGAGTATGTCCAAATAAGGAGTATATTTTCCAAAATAAAGAGTATCTTCCTACAAAAAATAGATATGCTAAGAGGAGTATCTCAATAAAAAGAAGTAAGTACATCTTGATACTGACCAAATATACTAGAGTATGCATGTGTTTGTTCTATTCTGTTTTCACGTACAGGTACAAGATTGCAAAAATGAAAAATCTGCCAAGATACTACATCTTCAAGCAACTGTAACTACTAGCTAGAACATCAGTCGGCTAGAAGAGACAACATGGGAACAAAACTTTAACACATGGCTTTCTTGGACTTTGTGATGATGCTTTCTCATGCACGTGTGTATACTGATCTGTAACTAGAGAATTGGATTGGGACTCATGTAGTGCTAGACGTGGTGATAGCTGGGGTGGACACGTCCAAGATCATATAGTATAGGGTCGATGTAGCAGGCAGTGGTGAGCTCTTCAACGGCGGCAGTGGCGGCCGTGGTGGAGAGCGCATGTTGACGGCGGCTGGTTGAGCATGCGGTATGTTTAGTATAATAGTAGTTCCATACATCATCGTAAGAAGCCACCAATCACATAGGAGCGGCCGGCCGGCCGTGGCGACGGCTCCACAGTGGTGACGCCATGACACCGGCATACAGTCCGAGAAGAAATTACTGTACGAAGATGGTCTCTTCCTGTGACTGCGCACTTGGTCGGCTTGCAGTCGCCATGCTCGTTGTTCCTTATCATCACATCTGGATCTTCATAATCACGCTGCGACACTCATGCAAGAACTGCACCAGGTCGCTGCGTGCAAAGGCAGTCCATCATAGGTGCATGCCCATGCTCTAGATCAACGATGAATTCATATTAGATAAGAAACAAATCAGGAAGAGACTAGAAGATTTTGTTTGCCTGATGAATACCTTGCGACATGCATCCATGCTCCTAATCCTAATCGGCTGCAATTGCCGGCGAGTTGGCGACTGCCGTAACAAAATTTAGTTCCGCCGTTATCGAATCCATTGATCTCCTAATGGTGAGATGCCACGAAACGTCCTGCATGCCTGCTGTTGTGAGGTGATTAAATAATATCTATGCATGATAGTCGGAATTGTACGGGCGCTTTCTCTTATCGGGCGAAGTGGAAAAAGAGAGCCTATTTTCACAACCAACCCGTTAATCAATAGCCACACCAGAGATGAGATCGAACGGCGCTGAGAACAGAGGTAACTACCACTATATGGTAGTATGTATTTTCCCTATATATATATATATATATATATATGTATATATATATATGTATATATATATATATATGTGTATATATATATATATATATATATGTATATATATATATATGATTCTTGGGCTCGTCACAAGATTATAGTGGGCATGTGCACTTTCTGCAAGGGAAGATCATAGAACACATGCAACTTGGTTCTATCTGAAACAAAGAAACTATACACTAGATAAAATGATTAGTCTTTGAAGGGTTAAGCTTATTTTTGGTTAATCTACTGCTTCAAGTTTGCTTCATCAAATGATCCCTTTTTTGGCCATTTTAATATTTTACATTATGGCATTCCGTGATAGTGTGCCCACTTCTTCTGTAGCCACCCTTTCTGATGACCAAATCATGATATTACTTTGTTTTCTTTTTGATACGTGTGTGAATTTTCCCAGCACTAAACAACAATGCCATGAATACAACATAAGATATGATAGTAAGGTTTGCTTACCCTTGGTGATCATCAAGAGTTGATGTTTTATCTCTGAATTGGGAACAATAGTCCAACTAAATAAATATGACCGCTTATGCATAGGCGGTTCTTATAAACAAATAATTGTAGTATGATTATTTATTTTGTGCACCTGCAAGATGCTATTACTTGTCCTATAGGATTGATTATTTGTCTTGGAATTACAGAGGAATAATAATCTCACTCGGATCTGGACTATAATTTTTTTGGTTTCAGGTATGTAGAATTAGGGCTTTAGGTTGTAACCTGGGTGGTTAGTAGATTAGATTTCGCAGAGCTTTTCAAATATGTTCAAACATCTCAGTGGATCAGATTTATGTATTTATTGTTTATTTAAATATCATTGTCCTTTTAAAAGGAAATGTACCATTTTTCGTTTAAGTTTGACCAAGGTTGTCAAAGTAGTAAACTCAGCCATTGTGGCATGATCAACTTTTATGAGCAACTTCTTTATACTGGGCAAATCAAATGTAGGTCCAAGTGGCTTCGCGATAGGGTTTGGAAACACTGCTTGTGGGTAACCATGGGATGCCCGTAGGAGAGACAAATAAACATAGCATACAGAGAAATAATCGATTCAACACAAGTACATGCAGTCTTTCTTTGGTCATACATGCAGTTTAATTTTTGTTGGCAGACCATTTTACTCAATTTAATTATCTTATTTTCATTTGAGAACATCTTAATGTTCTCGCTTTGTACTGGTAAAGGAATGCAAGTGTTGGAATTCTGGTTATATTGATGTTTTTGCCGTCAGTATAACATTGCCGTGTACTGATATATATGGGATAATAAGCTTCAGTGTATGAAGCTGTTATTAACTTCTGCTCCCATCATGCACGGCTTAACCCTTGATGTATAGCTGCACTTATTAGCAATGTGTGTCATCTGTTAGCGATGTACACAGTGATTTCTGCAATTCTTACGGGAGAGTCACCTCTGTTTAATGCACCTGTTTCAGTAGAAGCACAAACAACCCTCCATGAAAACTTCTACAGTTTTATGTTTACATCACAATACAGAGACATGAGTTTTATAATTAAGTTGGAACATAAGTTTTAGTATATTTTCTGATTGTATCTTCAATGACATGTTGGACAGCAATACTTTCTAGCATATCAACCTAATACAAACTCTTACATTGATGTAACAACGGTTTCCCTAAGAAGGCTCTTACATTGGTTGCAGTTGCGTGTGCTTGAGTCGTCTATGGTGTAGTGTAACTAGATCTAATGAATGACTTAGCAGCGAATTAAGTCTTAGGACGAGTTACCAAGCATTATAAAAAACAAATAGCTTATCAAGCCAGGTAGCGCGGCATGCCGCCGCGCACTACCCGCTAGTATATGCTACCATGCATGGGACTTGCGACACATAGACCACTGAGTCCAGGCTCGAGCCAAAACCAGCACGGAAGATGATCCCATCCACCGCAACGAACCCAACCTCACACATTCACTGGTCCCTCCAGCTGCCAACCGGTGGCCACTCCAAGACCGACGATCCGAGGGGTATGATACATAAACGGCAGCATCCATCGATGCCAAGGAGATCTGAGATTTCCCTAAAATTATCCTGGTAGAAGGCGAGCACCACGCCACGACGACGTCTTTAAGAAGAAAGTGGCACCCGCTAGTGCCGTCTTCTCCTGCCTTGGCCAACAACCAAGAGTGGAGCTTTTACCCGAATTTGCCTCGCCTTCCATCCACCCAAGCCACTGTAGAAGATGATGAACCGTCTCAACCCTCCAATAGGAGATCCCGCGGGGTATATATTGATATTGTTGGAGAGAACCCTCGAAGCATTACATGATCGTACAGACAGTGCTGGAATTTTGTCTATTTTGGGCCTAGCCCAATAGCAGTTTCTAAAATTCCTAATAAATTCTAGAGGCCCACGCATCCATTCGTGCAAGGCAAGAGGTGGAACTAAAGTTTAGTCCCACATTGCTAGTTTAGAGGGAGTTGGACCTCTTTATAAGGGAGGTTCTTTCCCCACATGTATGAGGATCAGAACAAGAGGGACATCCACGCGCGCTCCTCCTCCGCTGCCGCGCGCCGCGCCGCGGGTTGCGGGAATGAGCCAAGCCGATGTATAAATTTTTGCCACGCACGACGGGTATACGAAAGGTCACGCGGGAGCTGAAACGTTTTCTGTAATGGACACTGAATCCGAACGGTGCGCCTCTTTGGCTGAAGTCCGTTCGCTTCTTCTCCCTCTCTTCATTTTACCTCTCGTCGCTACCCTCTCGCCTCCTTCTCTTGTGCCTATAAAAGGGAGGTAGCTCCTCTCAGAGAGATGCACCAGAACTATTTCTTCCTCTCGCCATCGATTCCTGAGCACTACGGCTGCTACTACGATCTTCCTCATCCCAGCTTGCGGCGTGCACTGCAGGTCGGGACAGTAGGCCTCCGAAACCGCACCTTTTTGAGTCATGTACGGGAGAAGGGTGATAAGGTTTCTGGGGAGCGCTCTGCGCGACTACTGAATGGTTCATCACTGACACCGACGACCACTTCCCCGATGACGACTTCTTCCCCGACGTCGACAACCTCTTCGACGACATGGCTACCAAGGATGTCGACCCCAAGTCTAGTGCTTCTGCTCCTGCTGTTGTCCCGTACATGTTCGTGTTTTTCTTGTTAGAGGTCCTGCCACAGATCCTTGTTCTAGTGTTTTCCCTAGATATGTTAGGCTCTATTTCATATATGCAACTATCTATACTGTCTGCTCTAGATATGTTTGGTTACAATTCATATATGCAGATGCTATTTACCTTCTCTCTACCAGATTGCATGACTTGTTTTATCTCTGCTATATTAGTCATGTTTTATCTAGTATTTCTGTTAATAAAATCATTCAGTAAATTGCTCATTTTTTCAACAATCCAAAAACCTTATTATAGGCAATTTACCCCGAGTGGTTTTACTCTGTCTAAGGCTGATCTTTTGAGTGTTCTTGGTGAGAACATAGTTGATGCTTATGCGTCAATTGATAATGGAAAAGATATATGGGACACACTCGAGGCCAAGTTTGGGGTCTCGGATGCTGGCACTGAGCTGTATATCATGGAGCAATTCTATGATTACAGGATGACTGAAGAGCGCCCCGTGGTTGAGCAAGCTCACGAGATACAGTCATTTGCTAGAGAACTTGAGAACTTCAATTGTATCATACCGAACAAGTTTATTGCCAAAGGTATCATCACTAAGCTTCCTCCCACGTGGAGGAACTTTGCTACCTTCCTGAAGCATAAGAGGCAGGAGTTTTCCGTTCCGGATCTCATTGGTACTCTTGATGTGGAAGAAAAGGCGAGAGAAAAGGACAACTGTGCTCGAGGTATTGAGGGAGGTTCTAGTGCCAATCTGGTACAGAAGAAAAACTTCCAGCCCCACAAGTTCAAGAACAAGGGCAAGTTTGGTGGAAAGAACAAGGCTGTACAACACATGAACTTCAAGAAGAACAATGACAAGAAGAACCTTGTTTGTCATGTGTGTGGAGATCCTGATCATTGGGCTCCTAGTTTTCCTAATCGCTATGACAAGCATCATCTTGGGAAAGGCGGCAAGACCGCTAATGTTGTCATTGGAGGCACTGACATGAAGGATGCTGGGTATGGTATTTCTCACTATTCTTTTAGTATGTCATTCTCCTGATTGGTTAATTGACACATGTGCTAATGTGCATGTATGCGGTGATATTTCCATGTTTTCGTCTTATCAGACCGCAGGGACTTCCACCGTGCTGATAGGCAACGATTCAAGTGCTTCTGTTCGTGGTGTTGGCACGGTCGATCTGAAGTTTGCTTCAGGGAAGATCGTGCGGCTGAAGAGCGTGCATTATGTCCCCTCCGTCAATAAAAATCTTGTTAGCGGATCTCTTCTGTGTAGAGATGGCTACAAGCTTGTCTTTGAGTCAAATAAATTTGTAATTTCCAAGTATGGAACCTTTGTTGGTAAAGGCTATGAGTCAGGAGGCCTGTTTCATTTATCCTTATCATATGTTTGCAATAAAGTTGTTAATCATGTTTGCAACAATAGTGAATCAAATGTGTGGCATTCACGTCTCTGTCATGTTAACTTTGGTTGCATGTCACGACTAGCAAAGTTAAACTTAATCCCTAGTTTCACCACTGTCAAGGGATCTATGTGTCAAGTGTGTGTGCAAGCTAAGCAACCTCGTAAGTCTCATGTGACTGCGGAAACGAGAAATCTTGCACCACTAGAGCTCATACATTCAAATCTATGTGAAATGAATGGTGTTTTGACAAAAGGTGGAAAGAAGTATTTTATGACATTAATTGATTACTCCACTAGATACTGTTAGGTGTATCTTCTGAAATCTAAGGATGAGGCTTTGAACTATTTCAAGATCTCTAAAGCTGAAGCGGAAAACCAACTTGATCGAAAGATCAAGAGGCTTAGGTCCGATCATGGTGGAGAGTATTTCTCAAATGAATTTGATTCATTTTGTGAGGAACATGGTATAATTCATGAGAGGACGCCACCCTATTCACCTCAGTCAAATGGGGTGGCCAAGAAAGAATCGTACTCTAACTGATTTGGTTAACGCCATGTTAGACACATCGGCTCTCTCCAAGGCATGGTGGGGGAGGCGATATTGACTGCATGTCATGTCCTAAACCGATTTCCCACAAAGAACAAAGAGATAACTCCATTCGAGGAATGGGAGAAGAAAAGGATAAAGCTCTCTTATCTACGAACCTGGGGGTTGTTTGACGTAAGTCAATGTGCCAATTCCAAAGAAGCGCAAGCTCAGACCAAAGACTGTGGATTGTGTTTTCCTGGGATATGTTTTTCATACCATTGGTTATAGATTCTTGGTTGTAAAATCTGAGGTACCTGACATGCATGTCGGTACGATCATGCAGTCAAATGATGCGACTTTCTTTGAAGATATCTTTCCCATGAAGGATATGGCTACCTCATCTAATCAGGAGATGCCTAGTTCATTGACTCAGGAACCAGTTACAATTATTGAACCTGCCATTTCGATGGAACACTTTGAAAATCCTGTGGAGGAGAACAATGAACTCCTACTAGGAGCAAGAGATAGCGGGCTGCAAAGTCTTTTAGTGATGATTTTCTTGTGTATCTCATAGATGACACTCCCAGTTCTATTTCAGAGGCCTATGCATATGAGGATGCTGACTACTCGAAGGAAGCGGTTCGTAGTGAGATGGATTCCATCTTGGCAAATGAAACTTGGAAGATAACTGATCGTCCTTATGGGTGCAAACCTATAGGATGCAAATGGGTTTTCAAGTAGAAGCTTAGGCCTGATGGTACTATTGAGAAGTACAAGGCTCGGCTCGTGGCTAAGGAATATACCCAAAAGGAAGGTGGAGACTTCTTTGATACTTACTCACCCGTGACTCGACTGACCACTATTCGAGTACTACTTTCACTTGCTACCTCACATGATCTTCTCGTTCATCAAATGGATGTTAAGACTGCTTTCCTAAATGGAGAGATAGAAGAGGAAATTTATATGGAACAACTAGATGGGTTTGTAGTAGATGGCCAGAAAGGAAAAGTGTGCAAGTTGCTGAAGTCTTTGTATGGACTTAAGCAAGCACCCAAGCAGTGGCATGAGAAGTTTGAAAGAATTTTAACAGCCACAGGCTTTGTTGTAAATGAAGCTAATAAATGTGTGTACTATCGCCATGGTGGGAGCGAGGGAGTTATCCTTTGCTTGTATATTGATGACATACTGATTTTCTGAACAAATCTGAAGGTTATTAAGGAGGTCAAGGATTTCCTATCTTGTTGCTTTGAGATGAAGGATTTAGGAGTGGCTGATGTCATTCTGAACATCAAGTTGTTGAGAGACGATGATGGTGGGATTACATTGCTTCAATCTCACTATGTGGAAAAGATCTTGAGTTACTTTGGCTACAGTGACTGCAAGCCCTTTCCAACACCATATAATGCTAGTGTGTTGCTTCGAAAGAATCGAAGAATTGTTAGAGACCAATTAAAATATTCTCAGATTATTGGCTCGCTTATGTATTTAACCAGTGCTACAAGACCTGGACATCTTTTGTTGTTAGCAAACTGAGCCGGTTTGTCTCAAAACCAGGAGATGTGCATTAGAAAGCTCTAGAGAGAGTATTGCGTTATTTGAAAGGCACTACAAATTATGGAATTCACTACACTGGGCACCCAAAGGTGCTTGAAGGGTATAGTGACTCAAACTGGATCTCTGATGCTGATGAGATAAAGGCCACGAGCGGATATGTATTCACTCATGGAGGTGGCTTTGTTTCTTGGAAGTCTTGCAAGCAGACCATCTTAACGAGGTCAACAATGGAAGCAGAACTCACAACACTAGATACAGCTACGGTTAAAGTAGATTGGCTTCGTTGGCTCTTAAATGACTTGCCGGTTGTTGAGAAACCTGTATCGGGTATTCTTATGAGCTGTGACAATCAAACTGTGATCACGAAAGTGAGTGGCCGAAAGGATAATATGAAGTCATCAAGACACATTCAGAGAAGGTTGAAGTCTGTCAGAAAAATGAGAAACTCCAAAGTTATTGCATTGAATTATATCCAAACGTCTAAAAATCTAGCAGATCCTTTTACTAAGGGTCTATCACGTAATGTGATAGATAATGCATTGAGGGAGATGGGTATGAGACCCACAATATGAGTTGTTCATAGTGGTAACCTATTCTTTGTGATCGGAGACCCTGTAAATTAGATGTGGAAGACAAGCTGTTGGTCAACTGAGAGGAGAGTATCCTTATGTTAACAATACCACTCCATGAAGATGCAATACTCTTCTAAATCTACATGGTAGGTTGATGTATATCTTAATGTGTTCTAAGTTGCTCATTAAAGCAGAGATGTTGTCCTACAGAACATGTTTTGAAGAACGCACCTATATGAGTCTGATTGTTAAATGTCGCAATCTATGAGAGTAGGGTTCTCTCTAGTAAACTCATGAAAGGTCTCGGAGTATGACGCATAAGCTCCTCCCGCGGGGAAGACCTATGGTAGCCACGTATCGGTCAAGGCTTTGCGTGAAGCTAGATTCGCAGAAAACTTGCAGTTCAAGGCCCAGTCCATTGTTTAAGTTGCTTACTAGTGTAGCATATAGTTCTAGGTGGAAGTTCATTAACAGTCTCCACTGCAGTACCGGTATATAACACAGTGTTTTGGAACCAAAGGCAAATTTTGTGTGCCTCTGGGATCTGGTGGGGGATTGCTGGAATTTTGTCTATTTTGGGCCTAGTCTAATAGCAGTTTCAGAAATTCCTAATAAATCCTAGAGGCCCACGCAACCCATTCGTGCAAGGCTGGTTTAGAGGGAGTTGGACCTCTTTACAAGGGAGGTTCTTTCCCCACTTGTATGAGGATGAGAACAAGAGGGGTATCCACGCACGCTCCTCCTCTGCCGTCCACCTTGCCACGCCACGCCTCACCATGACACGCTGTGGGTTGCCGGAATGAGCCAAGCCGATGTATAAATTTTTGCCACGCACGACGGGTATACGAAAGGTCATGCGGGAGCTGAAACATTTTCTGTAGTGGACACTGAATCCGAACGGCACACCTCGTCGGCTGAAGTCCGTTCGCTTCGTCTCCCTCTCTTCGTACGAGAGAAGGGTGATAAGGTTTTTGGGTAGCACTCTACGCGACTACTGAACAGTTCATAACGGACACCGATGACCACTTCCCCGACGTCAACAACCTCTTCGACGACATGGCTACCAAGGATGTCGACCCCAAGTCCAGTGCTTCTGCTCCTGCTGCTGTCCCGTACGTGTTCGTGTTTTTCCTGTTAGAGGTCCTGCCACAGATCCTTGTTCTAGTACTTGCCCTAGATATGTTAGGCTCTATTTCATATATGCAACTAGCTATACTGTCTGCTCTAGATATGTTTGGTTACAGTTCATATATGCAGATGCTATTTAAGTTCTCTCTATCAGATTGCATGACTTGTTTTATCTTTGTTATATTAGTCATGCTTTATCTAGTATTTCCGTTGATAAAATCATTCGGTAAATTTCTCATTTTTTCAATAGACGGTTGGGGAACTGATGTTACAGAGAAATACATTGAATAGGGAGAAGAGATATGTAGATTTAAACAGGAAAGAAGAATCTGTCTCTAACTCTTATAACGTTTATTACAAGATATTCAACACCCGCCCTTAGTCACAACTGGGCAAGTTGAGATTATGCTAGAATTTTTCCAAGCATCTCGCAGGTAACGCTTTTGTGAATCCATCTGAGCTGATTCTTGGAGTGAATGAATCTGATCTCTAACTATTTATTTGTAACTCGTTCTCTTACAAATTGGAAGTCTATCTCTATATGTTTAGTCCTGTCAGGAGACACCGGATTAGCAGACAATTAGGTTGCACCAATATTGTCACACCAGGGACATGGAGGTTGAGCTTGTGGAACTCCGAGTTCCTTCAACACAGATTGTACCCAAATAACTTCAGCTATTGCATTTGCCAACGCTTTATATTCTCCTTGAGTACTCGACCTGAAAATAGTGGCTTGTTTATTTGCACACCAAAAGATTAAATTTGGATCATAAAAGACAACAAACCCACCAAGACTTGTTGTACTCTTTACATACCTTAGAATACACTTTGCTGCTATCCAATGAGCTGTGGTGGGTGTCTGCGGAAACTTACAAACTTTGTTCACTACAAAGGAAATATCAGGTCGAGTAAGAGCTAAATATTGAAGAGCACCAACAATGCTTCTGTAACTAGTATTATCTTCCTGATTCAGGAGTTCTCTTTCAGTTAAAGTAAAAGATTCTGGGCTAGATAAAGATATTGGTGAGGGCTTGCAATCTTTCGTGGCAAATCTCTTAGATCCTTTAGAGAAAAATCTGAACTCAAATCTTTTAGCAATCCTGTTATTGCCTCATTTGATGAGCTAGTCACAATAATATCATCAACATATATGAAAAAAAAGAAGGAGGTTTTGAATTTGTTGTAAATGAACAGTGAGGGCCAGACTTTCATGAAACAAATCCTAATTTTGCATCTTTGTGTTTAAACCAGAGTACCACGCTCTTGGAGCTTGCTTCAATCCATAAAATGCCTTATCAAGCTTACAAACATGAAAGGGTGCATGTCTATCCTCAAACCCAGGAGGCTGATTCATGTAAACTTCCTCTTCTAGAACACCATGAACAAGCACATTCTTTACATCTAGCTGTCTAAGACTCCATCCCCTGGAAATAGAAATGGATAACACAAAATTAATGGAAGCAGCTTTTACAACAAGACTAAAAGTATCATCATAATCGATGACATATTGTTGCTTAAATCCCTTTGCCACTAGTCTGGCTTTATAACGATCAATGATACCATCTGATTTTATTTCGGTCCTATAACCCATTTGCAGGCAATCAAGTTTTCACTTGCCGCTCGAGGAACCAAATGCCACATCTTGTTTTTCTGCAGTGCTAAAAATTCCTCGTTCATTGCATGTTTCCATTGAGCATCACCAAAATCTTCATGTAAAGTATGAGGTTCACCTGATAAACATGCTAGACCAAATTTATCAATATTTTTGTAATTGATGCAACTGATAGCCCCCTTCCGAAGACGTGTGCAGGGTGGTATAATTGCAGCATGAGGAAAATTTGGGGTAGCAAACCTAGGACGTGCACCGGGTACAGATGTAGCCATAGAAGATCCTGGGCTACACCTAGGAGGATCCTCCTGGCGTGTCGCAGGCACCAGGTGATGCACGCACGGTTGGGCCAACAAGAGCAGCACGGTCGGCGGGTGTGGACGAAGCACCAGCGGCCACGTGCCCCATGGGACCACCAAGAGCGGCACAGGCGAAGGACACATGCGAGACACTCGGAGGCCACATGCCCCATGAGGCCACCTGGCGAGGGTGGAGACCATGTGGACGCGTCATTGGTTGGTGGCGTGAAGCCTGAAAGAGATCGTGTGGGTGTCTCTAGCCCTCTTGATGCTGCGGATCCTAGAGCGGATCGGGTGGCAGGTTGCTACAGTGAGGATCCCGAGGCTGATATGCTCAGATTTGGTGCAACGGCTAGAGGACACATGGAATAACCCCTGTTATGGAACAAATTTGCATCATTTTGATTGCCATTTGCTTCTCTGTTTTCTGGAACATCATGCTCAACGAAAGGGTTAGGAGAATTAGATAAAATTGGATCACTGCAATTATTATTACCCTAAGAATAGACACCGCAAAGCTCAGAAGGAAGCAAGAGAATTTATTTGCGAAGGAGAGCATCGACATTGGGATGGAGTTTTGCGAAGGGGAATTGAGTTTGATCAAGCACAACAACATGAGATATCTAAACCCTGCCACTAGCAATATCAAGACACTTGACTCCTTTATGTTGTGCACTATAGCCAAGAAACACACTCTGAGTAGAACAAACATGAGTTCGCGTTTATTGTAGGGGCGAAGATTGGGCGAACAAGCACAATTGAAGAAACATAATGAGGGGTAAACAGGTTTCACATGTAAGAGGCATTCAGTAGCAGTCTCTTTATTAATGACATGACTAGGAAGATGTTGATGAGATGAATAGCAATCAGAAAAGTTTCATCCCAAAATTTGAGTGGCATGGAGGCAGTAGCTAGTAAAGCAAGTCCTACTCAATCATGTGCCTATGTTTACGTTCTGCAGAACCATTCTGTTTGTGAGCATGTGGGAAAGTGACATGATGGGAGATTCCTATTTTTTGAAGAAAGGAATTGATTTTTTTATTCACCACCCAACCAGATTGAGTAGAAATTTTTTTTGCAATCAAATTGGTGTTCAAAAGTGCTTGAAAATTATGAAAAACTTGAAACACATCAAATCGTTTGTTAAGCGGATAGATCAAAGTGTATTTGCTATAGTCATCAACGATGCTAACATAATAGGTATAGGTGTGTCTCCCAACAGAGGAGGGTGCTGGCCCCCACACATCAGAAAAAAAGTTGAAAAGGTTTCATAGAAACACTAGTGGAAATGGGATATGGTAATTGATGACTTTTTACTATGGCAAGAATGAAAAATAGTTTCTGGACTATGCTCACAAACAGCTGCGAGCTTATTTTTTACTAAGAACTTGATGAACCATAGATAAAGCAGGGTGGCCTAAACAATGATGCCATCTATCGAATGACAGTTCGATGACACCGCGCACTTGTTTATGGAATCTCCTGAACTTGGGAATCAATGGGTAAAATCCATCCACGCATCTACCTCGACACATTATTCTCTTGGTGGCCTCATCCTTGATTAAAAAAGGGTGAATTTCTAGAAACACATGATTATCAAGAGCAATGCAATGGACGGAAAGAAGACTTTTGGAAGTGCTAGGAACATGGTAGATATGTGTGACGTTATCTTCTGTGCTCTTGTTTATTGCATTCCTCATTGTTCGTCCTTGTTCGATATAAGTAAATAACACAACGACAACCATTAGCGGTACTTTTCTTTTGTCACTTCCGATCGAAACCAAATTTGGTTGGTAATTAAGATCAAGCTAGTATGTTTCACCACTATATATCTTCGTTGGGGCTTTGGTTCTAGTCAGTGTAGAGCATTTTTACGGTACCTTATACTGCTAATAGGGGTCAGCAGTACAAGTTAAGGTGTGTGGTGTATGATCGCTACCTTATACAGCTAATAGGGGTCAGCAGTGCAAGTTAAGGTGTGTGGTGTAAGATATTATGTTACTATCATATGATTCTCTTTCCTCATTAATTATTTGACCAATCATCTATTTTCTTAGATATGTGTGAAGTTACCACTTAGGACATTTCCAAGGCAGACCGCAAACCTCCCGCAACCGTTCGAGCCGGTTTGTCCGGACTGCAGAAGCCATCCAATGCATTCATTTATCGGTACGCGGAATAGTCCGGACGCGATTTCTCTTGCAATCCGGAGACAAACATATGGGGCTTTGTGGGAGTCCAAACAAGCCCGCTTCTAACCGCCCTGGACCACCAAAACCCCAGTCCTTCTCGCGTGTGTTCCTGCCTGGCGCCAGCTCCTCGCATTCATGCTGCTATAGAACGCGCCGCTCAACATTGAAGACGAATCAGGGCGGAAGCGTCCTCTTACCGTCCCCGCCATTGAAGCAGCACGCTGGCCGAGGGCACCGCGTGCGACGCGTCTACAGTGTCTGTGGTTGTTCATTGCCGGAGACGCGAGACTGGACGGGACATGACAGATATCTACCATGCCCGTTCAATGCCGATGTCCATCTGTATGCCAGCATTAAACACGCTCGCCGGCCGAGAAACCCACTCCAGGGCCGCGCATTGATGCACCCGGACGCCTTGCCTCACCGGAATCCGCTATATAAAGGCAGCCACACATGGCTAACTCCATACCACAACACAAGCCCCTCCCCATCCTCCTCCCTTGCACTGCATCCGCCATGACTACACGCGGCGAACCATTGTGGGATAGCCTTTCTACGAATATTATGCATGTCATGGCCGCCCTTGCCACCGCTTGGCAGAGCCGCCGTGCTAGGCGGATCGAGGCCGGCTTGCTGGCCAGCTCCCCTGAGGTCTCCGACGACGAGGACGAGACCATGAAGGAGACGGGCTCCAACAACACCGCCCCAGCTCCCGCGCCTCCTGTGCACGCCGGCTTCATCATGGAGTAGGCAAAGGTGTAGTACAACGCCGCCATGGCGGAAGTGCAGCCTGGGCCAACACCTTTATCGGTGTTCCGGCAGGCGCAGCAGGAACAGCGGTACAACTTGTTCCTCCTGGAGCAGCATCGGCTGGCGGATGGCCAGATTTACGGCGAGCGGGCGAGCAAGGAGGCCGTGGCGGCCATGGCCACGGAGAACCTCAACTTCATCGCGGAGCAGCATGCCATCTACGACATCGTCCGCACTCAAGCCGCCACCTACCAGGAAGCGGCCACCACATAGGCGCAGTTGCAGGCGATTGTGGAGGAGAACAATGCCAGCTGTGCCTCCTACCCACTGCCGACGAACCATCACGCGGCCTGGTGGGACGAGGACAACGCCAGCGCCATCATTTTCATCGTGGACCTCACGTCCAACGACGACGGACAGGGCGCGGACTCCTCCAAGGATGAGTAGGCCACCGGAGGTGGCAGGGCCTGGTGTCCCATGTTGGCCGGTCCGTCTCCCGTGTTCTACTCCTTCTTGAAAGAGACCACACCTTCACTTCATCAGTCTTATCGTTGGTGCCCATGGAGACGGCGGATGAAGAATGACACGGGCTTGGACGCCGGCCGCCGCCGTAGGAGTTTAGGGTCGGGTCTTTTTATTCTAGATGTTCAAAATGTAATAAAATCCGTCGTATTTGTATGAAATCTGTTATGTTTGTTTGAAATCCAGCCATGTTTGCATGAATTTCATTTGGCTTGTTGAAAAACAGTTAGAAATGTATGCGGCTAGCGTTGGATGACGTTCTCCCGCATCATAGTTCTTGGATTGGTTCCCATGTTCGCGGATGAATGTAGGAGGTTGGAGATGCCCTTATCCCACTATGGGTAGTCTTAACCACTGCGGTGAAAAAAAATTTGCAGCCCCGCGCTATTAATATTCTTAAAGACATCCTAATTACTGTGAGATCACGGCGATCCTGCATGGCTGTCGGATATATAGCTAGCTGCCGCACTGGCTCAGTACGTACGTCCTGGTGCCAATTTACACGCAGGGGAATATATTCAAGCAATCAATATAAATACGCGTACGCATCTTAGCCCAGGGAAATCCCCCAGAGTATTTTGTATCCTAGCCTGGCACTCGCAGGCTAATTGCCATTTGCCACCATGTACGTGCCTGCATGTGTACCAGATTGTCCTGGAGACATAGTAGTACCATATTGTGCCTGCATGCGTCTTAATTCCACAATATATATATGTGCTGGTTAATTAACCTAGTATTCAATAAGGATGGGTCGATTGACGGTTGCGTTTTGTTCATGTGTCAAACAAAGGGCCCGGTGCACAGTCAAATAAATTAGCCGTGAGGTAACTGTTTGTTGGATCTACTACTACCGAGCACCGGCTGGCACCAAATGGTTTCAGAGTCCACATCACTGCAGTACGTATGGTTGTGCCTGCAAGGGCGCATGCACTGATACACACATGGTATAGCGTACAAGATTCTTTTCTTCAACAGTTCTTACTCCTATACTTAATGAGTACCCCATGGATGGAGTACGATCTAACATAGGTACGGTTTACCCAACACACTGTCGAAATACATCAGTAAAGAAGTGAGCCAGGAGGCTTACAATACGACAAGTGTGCACTAGTACTTAGGGTCGTGTATTAGTAAGATGCCCATGCGTGCGTTGCACAGAACATTGAAATGCATTGATCTCAGAGTTGTTTATTTGACAAAGTATGTGGGGGTCATCTCATGTGTAACAAATATTGGTAGGTTTTTTCGGATATTATTTTTTCTCTAGAGCTCACAAGCATCCGGGTGAATAGTAAATGTAGGCAAAATAGATAAAAGAATATCTTTTGCAAACAAGAGTGTTCAAGTGTTCAACCTGCATCGAAAACGTTTGAAAAAATAACACTTATTATGCTTTGCAAAAAATGATCTTTAAGAATTATTTTTTGAACATCGATTTTGTTTATTTTTTCTAGACCACCATGAATATGTAACTCAGGGTGACTTGGAAGGGGCATATGAGATGCCGAGGAGGGGGTCGTGGTGGTGATCGGCAATTCAGCCTGAGAGAAGGCATGAGAGGAGTTGGGGACGGACGGGTGCCGAAAGTAGCAACCTCTCCAGATCCTTCTTTTTATTTTTTCTGAAATGGCTAGATAAGGTGAGAGGGACAGATTGGTGAACATTAGAAGCAGGGGGTTATCTATAAATGAGGAGTGAAATATGGGGGTCTTTTTACAAAACTAACCAAGTTTGTCTTAGATGCGTTGGATGTAAATCCAATGGTTGTAAATGAAGGATGGTGTGCACACCATCATCATCAACTCAGTTTTTTTATAGGAAAGTAGAGGTTCGTGTGTATACATGTCTTGCCATCATGCCATGCACATTAAGGCATATCCATGCTCACATGCACCTGCCTACGTTCTAACGGTTCCCAAGAGCAGGCCGGCCGGCCCGTACGTGCACCGATACTAACTTGGCACGTACGCGTACGCGTACGCGTAAGAGACTCCATATCGATCTGTATGCCGCGTTACGGCCACGCCCGGCTGCGTGTTTGCTTACGTACACCATGCATGCACGTGACGCGATCATGCGAACGCGTATCTTGGGCTAGCTTGGCGTACGTACGGTACGGCCGACATGTATATGCTCGTATAAACAGTGGCGTAGTAGGACTGGGCCAAGCCCCGGGACAACGTGGAAACAGTGCAAAAACAGTGTGAAATGGTCCAGCCGTCCAGGTAAATCATTTCCATGGGCTCGCGTATAAATACAGGATCTATGCTTAGATCACGCACTGTAGATCCACGTATGGCTACGTACTCATTCAAGTTTGCATAACCGCCCCAGTATTTATGGTCGATGAAATTCATATGCATGAATGCATCCTTGCATGTGTTTATCTTAACGTTGTCCCATGCCTATTGTCAAAAGGGAAAAACAACAATGTCGATGCCATTTGAATTTGATGGATCCATTCCATTCATCTGCACTGGAGTATCCAACGTTACATACAGTGGCGGAGGCTGGAATAATTTCCAGGTGTGGCGAAGTTTATGAATGAAAAAAATCATGTACAACTCAACTATGGAAGAGCTCACTAGAATATTAGATAAATATTACTTGGTGTTCAACAAATACAACCAAAATCCAAAATTTAAGTGTGGGCATTGTACATACCTCATTTGATGAAGATTACATGGATGATTGATTGCCAATGTATCATCTATATTAACTAGACTGGCATAAAAATGACCTATAAAACATAAAAACCATAGATAAATCATGAATTAATAACTGGTAGGATATAATGATAGAAACCACATTATGTAAGTGAAGATAGTTAGAAAGAATACATACCCAATGAAGGTTTACTTTCATTAAGTAGACAGTGGCAGTTACATTCTTCTACTGACTTCGGCAAAAATACACATTAAATCTGTAGAAACCACAAGAAACATTAATTGGTTAGTGAACAATTGAATAATGTTCGTTCATGTGATTCGAGCAAGTAATATGACAATTCATCTAATGCAACCAAGGGGAAGAAGGACAATAAAATTACATCTTTCATTACATACTTAATCCTTTTCTTGGGTGGCGTCATCTGCAAACCCTAGCGGACTCGGCGAGTTGCAGTCTTCGCCGATCGAGGCCTCTCGGTGTCCTTGTTGCCGGTTGCCGCCTCGCCGGTCGCAGGTCCCGTCCTGTGCGCCCACTGCCTACTGACTGCCGACTGTCGTGCGCCCGTGCGGCAGTGCCCTAGCTAAGTGTTGCCGCCTCTCCGTCCCTCGCGAACGAGTCCTAGGCAGCCAAGCAGCCGTGCTGCAGTGCTACTGCTACGTGAAGGAGTCACCCCATGGTCACGGCCCACCACTCAATAGGCATCAACCAAGCCCAACACGAGGCACATTCCCAAATCCTGAAAATTGTGCTGATGGGCTAATACTAGTCGTATATATATGTATTTTCACGGCAGTTTAGGTATGGCGTTCGCCAAACCACGCCAGATTGCTAGCTTCGCCCCTGGTTACATACATATGGATCTGTGAGCAGTGGACTTGCTTGCGCTAGAGCAAAGGACGTGTACTCGGCCCCCACCTAGCTAGCCCAGCCCTCCATATGTACCGCGGTACCGCCTCTGGGGCCAAATCTCTGGGAAGATTATCCTGCCCCCACTGAATTCAATGGTAATCTATATACCTATCTTTACCTAATAATAATAAAGTAAATTGAATTTCTGTCGTCTGTCATTATAATTACCCTCCAAACTGATAAAAATTACCCACCAATGCCACCCGTAAGTGGAAAAACGATTCAGCTTTTCGGACAAAAATCGCCGCCCCCTTGGTTTTATAGGGCCGCGACAGATAGAATTCACGGAACTACGGGTGGCTGAGTGGCTGTGAGATCGCTCTTCGAGCCATAAGACTAGGGTTCGATCCCCACCTTCCACATATTTTTTATCTTTCTTTTCTCACGCATTTTTTTCATTTTACTTTTTTGTCTTTTCTTTTCGCATTCTGTTTTCTTTCTTCTTTCTTCTTTAAATTAATTCAGGATTTTAATATTCCAAAGTTGTGACTTTAAAAAAAATCTTTGAGAAACCATAAAAAATACATATTCATAAAATGTTGGTGGATTTGCAAAAATGTTCGCAAAATTATAAAAAAAATCACAATTTGAAAAAAATGGTTGGAAAATAAAATCATGTTCATCATTTTGAAAAAATGACTGTGTATTGAAAACATATTCGGGAATCTGAAAAAAATTCCATGATATTTTAGAAAATGTTCACAAAAAATTGTTTTTTAAAATTTTCTCCAATTTTAAAAAAAGTTCATCGACTCAAAAAATGTTTATTGAGTCAAATTTGTTTAATGAATTTGAAACTGGTTCATGCATTTAGTTTTTTGTAAACAAAACTAATGTTCATGATTCGTTTGAGAAAATAAAAAATTTCAAAAGAAAATGTTTGTCGATTCCGAAAACTGTTCACTGATTCAAAAGTATTTTATGTCTAGGATTTAATTAGTTTTTTGAAAGTCTTCATATGTCTTGGCGTTGGGAGTTGTTCGTGGTCAACGAGATTTGATTTTAAAATTTTAAACATTCCCTTGCGCAACATAATGACAAGTGTGGCATGCACTAACAAACTCATAGCCTTGGAATTCACCACGTCGAATGGATTGTGATCACTGGACATCGCGACCATCATCGGCTAGGGTGAGAAAAAAATGGCAACATGGTGAGCCACTGTGTTAAAATAGAGTACGCTCATATATCAGGATACTGAGTCATACTCATTTGGTTAGCCATAATTTTTTGTCTTCCGTTGCAACGCACGGACATATTTGCTAGTTAATAAAAAAAATAGGTTCTTAGTCCGTCATGCTATTTTGTAGAAAACCCCCTGATGTTTCTAACATTAAACTCGCAGTACATATCAAATGTTTTTTAAAATACTCATATATTTTAAACCGTACTCCAAATTTAACATATTATATATGGAATTTGATTAAAAAATTATGTAGAATCTAAATATGATGTTATTTTACCTGTTAACAATTAAAAAAAGTACTATCTAGGCTCCAATGTTAATCAACAATACATTATCCGTGTTTTTTCATACCGGTACTGATTCAGATAGGGGATGAACACCTCAGCAAAATCAGGATTGGACATCAGATCGATGATAAATTTGTTAGAGACACCCAATAAATAAGGACATGCATGACAAGAAATAAAAGGACCCAATAAAGATGGGATGTCCATAACTACCGCGGTACCGCCTCTGGGGTCAAGTAAAAACACATCCCAAGTATAATCTGCTTCAGGTGTGCAGCTAGCCATGCAGTATGAGTGCATTTACCCCGCCGCGCGGTAACTAGTACGTACTCCCTCCGTTCCATAATATAAGTCCTTTTAGAGGTTCCAACAAGTGACTACATTGGGAGCAAAATGAATGAATCTACACTCTAAAATATGTCTACATGCATCCGTATATTATACTCCATTTAAAATGTCTAAAAAGACTTATATTTAAGAACGGAGGGAGTACGTTCAGTACGTGCAAATGTGCCGGCTCCGCGCACCTGGTTGCTGCTATAATTTTACTGTGCATCAGGTACGAAGGCATGGAGTACGTAGGACCGGAGCACTGTGATGCATGTTTTTTCTTACCGTCTGGTTATTTAAGTCGTCCGTCCAAGAGTGAGAAGCCCAGATGCAGAAAGAAGAAGGCACTGTACACGATACGGTAAAAAATGGCATTGGGGAGTGTATATCGTTCCCGTCCCGAACTTGCCAATTTTCTGAATTAACAGTTATGGCATCTCCAACGTCAACCCGTAAATTTTCTCCCGCTTTCGTTGGTGTACAGAGGGACAAGTCTGCGGACATGGATACAGGAGAATGCCCTCCAACACTAGCTGCATACCTTTCAACCCGCATTTTAACTAACCGAATAAAATTCATGCAAAGTTTGGATAAACATAGCACAAATTATTCATACATACCATGCAAATTAAGTCTAGTATAATAAGGTCTTGAATTCGACTAGATCCCAGATGTCCAACAATTTTTCCATGACAGATTATGTCATCCCACATATACTCCCCCCTTCAGCTCAGCCAATAGTGTGTGCATGTAAATGGTCATCCCTCTATTTTATGGTACACCATGACAACACATGCGGGTTATATATAATGTGTAGACCAACATTGGTGAATGAATTAATCGATAAGTTGAGCAAGAGGAAGAAAAACTTATGATCTCGTCCTCCATCGCGTGCAATGGCCACCTTGCATCGAGCAGACGAACCGTGTCGCAAAACTTGGAGACGCTGATATGGATAGCGTGCCAGCAATACGACAACCTCACATTGCGTGGTTGAATGATGTACATATCATATGGCGTAATATGCTTTTGTGCATGAGACTTTTTATGCACTTGCTCCCAGAAGGGCTCCCTCTGCTCCTGCCTACGAAATCCGCAGATACGGCCAGCCACGCATCACATAACAACTCATCCTCCATGGTCGAGTAGCTCACCATCTTTCGTACTCTTAAAAAGACATGACATTTGAAAATAAGCTCAATGACATTTGTCCGAACACCTGCCGAGGTGGTGTCAGCCATGGAGGTCGTTGACACGGGGCGGAGTGTACCTAGGTACAAACGGCTCCAGGGTCGAAAGCTCCATCGTAATAGCGAGTGGGTGCGTTGGTGCTGGTTGCGGACGTCCGGCAATGCCTCTATGGCGGCCGGAGATGTACATCAGCACCGGTGAAGGTGGAGGGTGCGATGCAAAGCAATGGGTAGAAAAGGCGGAGTGGAAGGAAATGGTACCGAAAGGGGTGAGTGGGTGGGCGGTGGTGTCCGAGTCCTACGTTTCGGGAGACCGGACTCCCGCAAACCTCCATCATATTGTCTTCAATTTGTGGGAGAAACCATATCCGGACCGCCCTGCAGACCAATACAGGCCCGCGTTGGATGGCTTCCGTGGTCTGAACAGCGCGGTACAGACGGATGCGGGTGGTTTACGGATCCGCCTTGGAGATGCCCTTACGGCGATGTTGTGTGTCTGCGTTCTGTAAACTGCTACCGGTTGTGTTTTTTTTGCGAGGAAAAGGGGTTTCATTCATCAAGCAGCAGCCGGATCTGCATTACATAGGTCTGGCACCTCGTCCGGACCGGATCGAAGCCACACCGCAGTGCGCTTATTTATTCTACCATAGTTCGCTAAATAATGGCTAACAATGTTTTGTTCTCTCCTTACATGCTTGACTAGATATTCCCCACGTTCCTGTAGAAGCCTAGTGATCTCACGAACCATCATCAGATGCTCCGACTTGTTTACTCCACCTTCCTTCACCAGCTTGGCCACATCTAGGCAGTCCGTTTGAACAACAATTGGTAGTGCAGACCATTGGGAGGCTAGGGAAATGCCCTCCCTACATGTTGCAAGTTCAGATTCCAGCGGGGACGCACATTGCCGTAATTCTCGGCTAGAAGAGAAGATTATAGCTCCATGTTCGTCTCGAAGAACCATACCCGCACCAGCACTCCCGTCCTTGCCACGGAAGGAGCCGTCAACGTTAAGCGTTGCCCATCCAGCTGGCGGTGCCTCCCATCTTGGAGCCTGCTCCTTTGCCTGGTACGCATACGATATTGGTTTCCTCCTGACCTGGTGGCCAGCCACCATATTCCCTTTCACATGATCGCCAAGAGGGTCTACCTGAAGGGCTAGCAAGGAGCTAATATAGCTAGACAGAAACCTTGTCGAGGCCTCCACTAGTGGTGGCCGTTTGTCGTGGACGATCTCATTCCTTACGTGCCAGCAGCGCCAAATCGTCATAAGCGTGTACATGCGCTCCTCCTCCGGCAGGTCAGCGAGCACATGGAGGAGCCACTCCGGTCCTGTGTACACTAGCCGCCGGACCTCTGGGATGTTCCACTGCTGCGCCATTGACTGCCATAGGGCGACCGCTTGGGGGCATCTACATAGAGCATGGAAAGTGTCCTCCGATTCAGTGGCACACACAGGACAAAGATTAGACAGTTCAAGAGTACGAGAATGTGTTTTTCATGTACACAAGGTGTTGCATGCTCACCAATTCGTTTACTGATACTAATTACCGCACCGGCGCACCGAGTGTATGGTTTATGATGGATGTGTGGGGGCTAGGATGCATATTAGCCGAGCAGACCTTTATTTGCCCGGTATGTGTTTGGTTAAATGTCATTAAACTTATTTTTGAACGATGTGTTGTTATTTTAGAGTAAGAAGGATCGCAGGGTACTTGACCATGGAAGATGAGTTATTGTGTGATGCGTGGTTATTCGTATCCGTGGATTTCGTAGGAAGGAGCAGAAGGGGGCTCTTCTGGCAGCGTGTGCGTGATTCTTTCCACGCACGCAAGCACATTGCGCCCTAAGACATGCACATCATCTAAGAACACAATGTGAAGTCGTTATTGTATCAACAGTACGCCGTCCAGACCTCCATCACCAAGTTTTCTGAAGCGGTTGATCGGCTGTAGACACGGTGGCAGTTGAGCACGGCAACAGAGGACATCGTAAGTTTTGCTTCTTCTAGCTCAAGTTTTAGGGTTTTGGGTGGATTAGGCGGATGGGGGTTTGTGGGATCCAGATGCGCCATGCAAGTGCAGGTCGATAGGGCAGACATGTGCAAACGTGCCCGGATAGCCCCATACCCACCCCACATTTGGGCCGGTGGTTTTTGTCCGGAGAAATAGGTTAGCTGTATGGGAAGTATCCTTAGAGATGCTATTACCCTTATTATTAGCTACGACGGTTAGACTTGTTGGTTAGTGCAAACATATATTCTCGAGTATCTAAACGAGTAATCTGTCTCTTTTGCAATCCTTATCACTTTTTACTAAAAAAATATTCTCAAGTTTGATACCCTTGTGTGGCTCGGAACAATAGACACTTTCAATGGTGATTGTAAGTGATACATGTTGATCGCAGCAAGCCTTTATAGCGATACATGTTGAAGCACAAATATATACTCATAAGAGCATCTCCAACAGACACGCACTAGTGTGGCGCGCTAAAAACGTTTTGCAGTGATGAAATAGTGTTTTTGCGCGCAGGAGGTTTACCAGACGCAAAAAACACGGCGCCCAACCCAGCGGCCCCACATGCAGCAGCCCGCGCGCACAAGACGGCGCCCCAAATTTGCAGCCCGCAGCCCGCGTGCGCTAAGTTTACAGTTTTGTATTTGTGCGTGCTCTATTTTATAGGTTCTGCTGGAACGCTGCTTTTGGGCGCGCGCGCTAAAAGCCCTGTTTTTTTTTGCGCGCGCTTTATTTGACACGTTTGTTGGAGATGCTCTAACTCATATCACCTTATTCACACAGTTGGACTCAAATCACAACATTCACTGGTATATCCCATAAGCATTTGTACACACCACATTGCATTCAATTGCAAATAGCTTACATGTACCAGCAATATTAAATATTGCTGATATTTCACTGTTCCAAAACGTCTTGTTGAGCTGTGGCAAGGGGTGAAAGTCTATATAGTAGGTAGTTTTTCTTGATGTACTCAGCAATTGTCATCCATTGACTATGATTAAATTATGAGCATCAATTGCAATTATATGAGGTGATGTGCATGCTTGTTGTTATGGTTATGTGCTAAATTTTGTACTGACCATGACAAATTCAACATTGTTGCAACCTACAAGAATAATGCAAAGGACTATTGCTACGAGCCAGACCGTGCTCTCGTGAAACATCATTGCATTATATGTACAAAACATTATGTATGCATGAATTCACCTACAGTTCAATGCATTTGCTTCCCCGAGCATAGCTTACAGTAGAAATATATTTAGCAGAATCAGCGATTACATTAATAGCTTGATTTGCGCTTATTAAGCAAGCTTGTGCATTGCGAACTGTCACTTGTTATTCTGTTTTTTCTCAAAAACAAACTTGTTATTTTGTAAAAAAAATATTCATTTAAGCCATCCCATGATTTTGCTATTTTATTGACAAGCATGCGATCAAAGGGGTTCTTCATCCATAACCCAGTTATTCCTCACGCTCCAAACTCATATAATGTTAACTAAGTTTCATCATCCAGGGGGTAACTTAAACATCCCATTTTCTTGCTCAAAGAAAATTGCTCATGTTTCCATTGATTGTTGGCTAGCTGCCGGTGTGTTAATAGAGAAAAGCCGGGCCCTTGCGAGAAAGTAAGAAACCAACCCTAAAGCTTTGCCCTACACGAGACAGCAGCCAAGCTGCCTCAAGCAAGCACTAACTGCTCCCTGGCTGCTTGGTAGGTGTCGCCTGCCCTCAGGAAACAAACATAAAAAGATCATATCACAAGTAGCAGTGGTGGTCTTTGTTTAGTCCTCCCCCTTTCCCTTCGCTTGGTCTTTCTGCCTGTCGGCTTCGTTTTTCTATAGTACGCAGGCATGCACACATGATCAACTGGATGTGCATTCTGTGGTTCGCCTCATGCACATACCCAACAATATGAAAAACCCTCCTGGGGAAAAAATGAAAAAGAAAGACAACGGTTCCTTCTGCTCCTCCGCAATCTACCCAGCCCTAACCGCCTGCCTCTGCTCCCCACGATCAGCTGGCGCTGCCGCGCACCACCTCGTTACCCTGGCCTGGCCTTAACCTCTCCTCACCATCGTGTTGGTCACCGCCACGACTACCCATTAGAGCCCCCCAAACTACAGCAACTCCGTTGAACCTGCAACCCTGACCCGCATGCGTCAAGTTTTGGACTCGCTCCCGCTAATGCGCGCTCATTCACAGTTCGGTGTCGCAGTGGCTAACGATCGTCGTTGTCGTTCCTCAGGTCATCCAAGCTTTGGCCTCGCGCGAAGAAAAAAAAGACTAAGCGAAGATCCAAAACTTGCAGTACACGTTACAATGTATAATTTGTTGACTGCACAAGTAGTGTAGAGCGACCCCGATTAAGAAAAATGTTGAGTAAAGGATACAAAAGGTCGAGGAAACATCCGGCCCAAAGAAGATCACGTGAGAGCATCTCCAACAAAGGCGCTAAATACGTCGCACGCCTGAAAAAAGGGCTTTTTAGCGCGCGCACGACCGAAAACAATGCTCCAGTAGAAGTTGTAAAATAGAGCATGCACAAAAATGAAGTTGTAAATTTAGCGCACGCGGGCAGCGGGGCTGCAAATTTGAGGCGCCGGCTTATGCGCGGGGGCTGCTGCATGTGGAGGCGCCGGGTTGGGAGCCGTGTTTTTGTGCGTCTGGTAAACCTCCCGCAGAAATACACTTTTTCAGCGCTGCAAAACTTTTTTAGCGCGCCGCGCTACCGCGTGTCTGTTAGAGAGGCTCTGAGTGCATGTTGGAATCAGCCTCATATTTTGATTTTGCAAGCACAAGAAGAACAGTGCGAAATAATCAAATCGATAGTGTTATAGCCCACACAAGCGTCCAGGCATGTCTTCCCTGTGAGGGTTGTATGTTTCTCTCTCTCCAAAACAACCACGGCGACTTGTTGCACCGGAATAGCAAGGATAAGGCACGGCCATCTTCT
Organism: Triticum aestivum; assembly: GCF_018294505.1. Taxonomy (NCBI): domain Eukaryota; kingdom Viridiplantae; phylum Streptophyta; class Magnoliopsida; order Poales; family Poaceae; genus Triticum; species Triticum aestivum. Next base: position 676,085,739 of record NC_057813.1, on the reverse strand, counting down.
TCCAGTGAGGCAGCTGACACATGCATGCCAATCCCGGACAAGCTACGCGCCAAGAGTAAGGCCAACTTCGACGCACGACCCCAAATGATTCGGTTGTGTCTGTTTGGGGGTTCAACAGACAGAGAATGCGGCGCAACACGCGGAAGCAAATAAATAAATGTCCGTTTTAAGTCCGCTTTCAACTCATTTCTGGTCCAAATTTGGGCGGCGTTTGCGTCAAAACGGACATGGGCGGACGAGCTTGACGCGCGCCCTTGTCAACCCCTTGTCACCCATTCCCCCCCCCCCACTCCAGCCACCCCCCACCCTACTCCTCCCGCCGTGGCCGTTGCCGCCGCCATTTTTCTCGGCCGCGTTGCTGTCCAACACGGCCGGCCCCCGCCCCCTACCCTTGCCACAACCCCATTATCTGGGGCCCCGAGGTGTCTAGCCCCGGCAGCCTGATTTCAGCGCATCTGGCCACCGGATTTGGAGTGGATCCTGTCGTATTTAAGCTCACCCACAGCCAGATGTTGAGCCTTGCCATGGATTGGCCGGGTATCGGACCGCATAACCCCGACAATGCCCCCTGGCCGCATGCAGGTATTGATTCCGCCTCTAACCACTCAGATATGTCACGTTGGTGGTTCTCCAGCAAATACACGCCCGACCGACGTCCGGACTCAGTGTTGGACCAAAGGCTCGTCGGCGCACAGTTGCCACTCGTAAAATGTGACGACTACCCGCGGAAGGTCATGCCCCGTGTGTCTACAATGCCGGAACATCACGGATGGATGTTCGCCAAGTGCAAAAATGATGGGGTATGTGCTTGTTTTTCTTGGTTGTGCTCCCGGATTCAACACATTTTTTATAGCTCTTTTCTCACACTCAATTTTTTTGTGTAGGATCAATGCAAGTTTTGGTATTGGGAAGAAGAATACATCAATCTATTGATAGAACGAAATTTGATAGATCTCTGTGCACTCGTTTCAAGAATAGAGTCTAGAGACGATGCTAGATGCGAAGCAATGTCTATTTCTTTAGAATCGAAGAAGAAAGAAGTATGCAAGATCGAGAAACCATAGTTCAGCAATGAAGTACTAGTAGAAAACAGGGCTAACGTTCGGCCCTGGCCAGCCCATTAGTCCCGGTTCTTCAAGAACCGGGACCAATGGGGGGTATTAGACCCGGTTCGTGAGCCCAGGGGGCCGGCCGGGGCCTCGTGGGCATTGGTCCCGGTTCGTTCGGAACCATTAGTCCCGGTTCGAGCCATGAACCGGGACCAATGGTCCTCGCTGCTGGCCCACAACCATTGGTCCCGGTTCGTGGCTTGAACCGGGACAGAAGGAGGAGCTTTAGTCCCGGTTCATGCCACGAACCGGGAGAAATAACTTGCCTATATATACCCACCGCCGCGGCGGAGCACTCCAGTGCTCTGTTTTTTCAATCCGGCAAGGAGCCACCAACCGGTACTAATGGTCGTGTGCTGCCACCCGCAGTGCGCTATTTTTAGTCCCACCTCGCCGAGCGAAGGCAGCCACACTGGTTTATAAACCCAGCCATGGCTGCCCTTTCGAACTCCTCTATATAGCAGGCTTCTGGGCCTAACTTCGGCGCGCTGCCCTGTGAGCCTGCTGGTCCTTCTGGGCCTGAATTTGCACACCCTAGGTCTGGCAGGCCCACCGGGCAGCGCCCCAACAATTTTTTATATAATTTTTTCTTTTCTACATTATTTATTTTCTTCTATTTTTTGAGAATTTTTTTATATAGTTTTCTCTTTTCTGCTTTATTTGTTTTCTTCTATTTATTTCTGAGTAGTTTTCTGCTGTATTTAGTTTCTTTGTGAATATTTTTGCTTTATATAATTTTTTTCTTTTCAGCATTATTTATTTTCTTCTATTTATTTTTGACTAATTTTTTATATACTTTTTTTCTTTTTTGCTTTATTTTTTTCTTCTATTTATTTCTGAGTACTTTTTTTTGATGTATTTAGTTTCTTTGCGAATATTTTTGCTTTATATAATTTTTTTCTCTTCTGCATTATTTATTTTCTTCTATTTTTTTGAGTAATTTTTTTATATAGTTTTTTCTTTTTTGCTTTATTTGTTTTCTTCTATTTATTCCTGAGTAGTTTTTTTGCTGTATTTAGTTTCTTCATGAATATTTTTGCTTTATATATTATTTTTCTTTTCTGCATTATTTAGTTTCTTCTATTTATTTTTGACTAATTTTTTATATACTTTTTTTCTTTTCTGCTTTATTTTTTTCTTCTACTTATTTCTGAGTACTTTTTTTTGCTGTATTTAGTTTCTTTGTGAATATTTTTGCTTTATATAGTTTTTTTATTGTCTGCATTATTTATTTTCTTTTATTTATTGTTGAGTAATTTTTTATATAGTTTTTTCTTTTCTGCTTTTTCAGAGTTTGTTTTGTAGTGATTTTCATTTTCATGGTCATTTAGCTCTGATCTAAATAAATCGGTGACTGAAAAACAGCAAATGATGTCAGAACGTGTTGAAAATTGATGACGTCGCTTCGAATGCTGCATAATGCTGGCTCAAAAAAAGTCTGAAGTTCAAATAAGTTAAAAAAATGAAGTGCGCGTGTAACTGGTGAGTTCTCGTGTGAAACCGGTGAAGATCCGAAAGAGATTGTCCAGTTTGTACACGAAGTTCGTCCAGTTTTTGCCGTGACCCTCTCTACTCTTTCACACATGCTATGCGAGTGAAATGATGATACCTTCAACATTTTCAGAGTTTGTTTTGTAGTGATTTTCATTTTCACGGTCATTTAGCTCTGATCTAAACAAATCGGTGACTGAAAAACAGCAATTGATGTCAGAACGTGTTTGAAATTGATGACGTCGCTTCGAATGCTGCATAATGCCGGCTCAAAAAAGTCTGGAGTTCAAATAAGCTTAAAAAAAATGAAGTGCCTGTATAACTGATGAGTTCTCGTCCGAAACCCTGATACTCCGAAAGAGATTGTCCAGTTTGTACACGAAGTTCGTCCAGTTTTTGCCGTGACCCTCTCTACTCTTTCGCACATGCTATGTGGGTGAAATGATGATACCTTTTACATTTTTAGAGTTTGTTTTGTAGTGATTTTCATTTTCACGGTCATTTAGCTCTGATCTAAACAAATCGGTGACTGAAAAACAACAAATGATGTTAGAACGTGTTAAAAATTGATGACGTCGCTTCGAATGCTGCATAATGCCGGCTCAAAAAAAGTCTGGAGTTCAAATAAGTTAAAAAAATGAAGTGCCCATGTACCTGATGAGTTCTCGTCCGAAACCCTGATACTCCGAAAGAGATTGTCCAGTTTGTACATGAAGTTCGTCTAGTTTTTGCCGTGACCCTCTTTACTCTTTCGCACATGCTATGCGGGTGAAATGATGATACCTTCAACATTTTCAGAGTTTGTTTTGTAGTGATTTTCATTTTCACGGTCATTTAGCTCTGATCTAAACAAATCGGTGACTGAAAAACAGCAATTGATGTCAGAACGTGTTGGAAATTGATGACGTCGCTTCGAATGCTGCATAATGCCGGCTCAAAAAAGTCTGGAGTTCAAATAAGTTTAAAAAATGAAGTGCCTGTATAACTGATGAGTTCTCGTCCGAAACCCTGATACTCCGAAAGAGATTGTCCAGTTTGTACACGAAGTTCGTCCAGTTTTTGCCGTGACCCTCTCTACTCTTTCGCACATGCTATGTGGGTGAAATGATGATACCTTCAACATTTTCAGAGTTTGTTTTGTAGTGATTTTCATTTTCACGGTCATTTAGCTCTGATCTAAACAAATCGGTGACTGAAAAACAACAAATGATGTTAGAACGTGTTAGAAATTGATGACGTCACTTCGAATGCTGCATAATGCCGGCTCAAAAAAAGTATGGAGTTCAAATAAGTTAAAAAAATGAAGTGCCCATGTACCTGATGAGTTCTCGTCCGAAACCCTGATACTCTGAAAGAGATTGTCCAGTTTGTACATGAAGTTCGTCTAGTTTTGCCGTGACCCTCTCTACTCTTTCACACATGCTATGCGGGTGAAATGATGATACCTTCAACATTTTCAGAGTTTGTTTTGTAGTGATTTTCATTTTCACCGTCATTTAGCTCCGATCTAAACAAATGGCGACTGAAAAACAACAAATGATGTCAGAACGTGTTGGAAATTGATGACGTCGCTTCGAATGCTGCATAATGCCGGCTCAAAAAAAGTCTGAAGTTCAGATAAGTTAAAAAATGAAGTGCCCGTGTAATTGATGAGTTCTCGTCTGAAACCAGTGAAGACTCATATTGAGTCCACAAATTATACACATAGAGTTCAATGAAGACCAAATGCTTGTGATAGTTTGAGAAGTAACATATTTAAATTGTGCATCTGAACACAGAAAAAATACATTGATCAGTACCCCTTTCAGCCAAAACATGCTACTGCTACAGAGAAGTACATAAAAAATACATTGTTCATCAATGATCTTTTTGTATAGAATCTAAATTGTCAATAGGAATCTACCACCGATTTAAGAACCGGCGAAGACTCCTATTGCAGCCACAAATCCTACACATAGAGTTCAATGAAGACCAAATGCTTGTGATAGTTTGAGAAGTAACATATCTAAGGTGGTCAAAATCTTGCTAGGGGAGCGAGGTGGGACTAAAAATAGCCCTGCCAGAACCTCTTTAGTACCGGTTCGTGCCACGAACCGATACTAAAGATGCTGGTGCCCGGCCAGCCCTTTAGTACTGGTTCGTGGCACGAACCGGTACTAAAGATTCGCATTGAACCGGTACTAAATATCTCCTCCCGCCTAGTCATTTGAACCGGCACTAATGGACACATTAGTGCCGGCTCATATGCAAACCGGTACTAATGTTTCTCAGATTTGCCCCTTTTTCTACTAGTGAGAGGGCATTTGGGTGCTCTAGTTCACCTCCTATGCACATGAGGTGTTCGATGAAATGCCCGAGCCACACTAGTTAAGCTTTCTCCTCTCGAAGCTCGACCTCCGAGCTCCATTTTCAACGAGATTTGTCTAGATTTAGCGGTCCGTCACGCCCCGTCCCCGTTTTCACCGCCGTTGATCGCCCGCGCCGATCTCATCGCCAGCACCACCATGGTGAGCCTCTTGTTCTTATCTTCTTTCTGATACTTGTCTGATTTTCTTACTTTAGGTAGATATTTGTCTGATTTTCTTACTTTTGACACACATAATTATATGTAATGCACGCAGATGAACCGACAATGGATGTATGGTGACAGACACAACTCTGAGTACATTAAGGGCTTGCATATTTTTCTCGAAGTGGCTGAGGCAAACAAGCAGAATGGTTTTATGTGTTGTCCATGCACTAAATGTGGGAATACGAAGTCTTACTCTGACCGGAAAATCCTTCACACCCACCTGCTTTACAATGGTTTCATGCCACACTATAATGTTTGGACGAGGCACAGAGAAATAGGGGTTATGATGGAAGACGGCGAAGAAGAAGAGGACGATGACAACTATGTGCCCCCTGAATACGGTGATGCTGCAACAGGGGGAGCTGCTGAAGATCAAGAGGAACCAGACGATGTGCCCGATGATACTGCAACGGGGGAAGCTGCTGAAGATCAAGAGGAACCAGACGATGTGCCTGATGATGATCTCCGCCGGGTCCTTGTCGATGCAAGGACGCAATGCGAAAGTCAAAAGGAGAAGGTGAAGTTTGGTTGCATGCTAGAGGATCACAAAAAAAAGTTGTACCCCAGTTGTGAAGATGGCAACACAAAGCTGGGTACCGTACTGGAATTGCTGCAGTGGAAGGCAGAGAATGTTGTGCCTGACAAAGGATTTGAGAAGCTATTGAAAATATGGAAGAAGAAGCTTCCAAAGGATAATGAATTGCCCGATAGTACATACGCATCAAAGAAGGTCGTATGCCCTCTAGGATAGGAGGTGCAGAAGATACATGCATGCCCTAACGACTGCATCCTCTACCGCGGTGCGTACGAGGATTTGAACGCATGCCCGGTGTCGGTGTCAAAACCGGCGGATCTCTGGTAGGGGGTCCCGAACTGTGCGTCTAGGTGGATGGTAACATGAGACAAGGGACACGATGTTTTTACCCAGGTTCGGGCCCTCTCGATGGAGGTAAAACCCTACTCCTGCTTGATTAATATTGATGATATGGGTAGTACAAGAGTAGATCTACCACGAGATCAGAGAGGCTAAACCCTAGAAGCTAGCCTATGGTATGATTGTTGTTCGTCCTACGGACTAAAACCCTCCGGTTTATATAGACACCGGAGAGGGCTAGGGTTACACAGAGTCGGTTACAATGGGAGGAGATCTACATATCCGTATCGCCAAGCTTGCCTTCCACGCCAAGGAATGTCCCATCCGGACACGGGACGAAGTCTTCAATCTTGTATCTTCATAGTCCAGGAGTCCGGCCAAAGGTTATAGTCCGGTCATCCGGACACCCCCTAATCCGGGACTCCCTCAGTAGCCCCTGAACCAGGCTTCAATGACGACGAGTCCGGCGCGCCAATTGTCTTCGGCATTGCAAGGCGGGTTCCTCCTCCGAATACTTCATAGAAGATTTTGAACACAAGGATAGTGTCCGGCTCTGCAAAATAAGTTCCACATACCACCGTAGAGAGAATAATATTTGTACAAATCTAATCTGCTGACGTATTCCATAGCGTGACATCATGCCACGGCCAAGCCTTCATTCGAATCGTTTTACTGTCCCACCTCAGCGCGTTTAGCGAGGCGGTTTCCTTGGCACGTCTTGTCAAAGCAGAGATCGTGTCCCCTTATTCCGGGATTCTCATCAATACGGGCGTGGGTAACCCAACCGCGCCATTAATCATGGCGCTTGGGAGATAAGCGAGTTTTACTAGGCTGGTGGGGGTACATAGTTTCGTCCGCCCATATAAGGGGATAAGGATCCACTCTTTCCATTTACGCCTTCTTCCTCCTTTGCTTATCCATCTCCGCGCACTCGAGCTCCAGCGCCCAAGTCCGCACTTCCCACCTCAACCTTCTCCAGCCATGTCCGGAGCGGGAGGCAGGTGGATGGCCTCCTCCGTTACGGAGGGGCACATCAAAAAGTTGAGGAAGGCCGGATACTTGTCCAACGACATCGGGCACCGGCTTCCAGACAAGGGGAAGCTCATTCCCACCCCCAGGCCCCATGAGAGGGTCGTGTTCCTCCCCCATTTCCTCCGCGGACTAGGCTTCCCACTCCACCCATTTGTTCGGGGGCTCATGTTCTACTATGTCCTGGATTTCCATGATCTGGCCACAAACTTCATCCTCAACATCTTGGCGTTTATCGTCGTGTGCGAGGTCTTCCTCCGCATCAAGCCCCACTTCGGCTTATGGCAGAAGATCTTCAATGTCAAGCCGAAGGTAGTGGGCGGCCAGCAGGCAGAGTGCGGAGGCGCTATGGTGGGCAAGATGGCCAGCGTCACATGGCTCGAGGGCTCCTTTGTGGAAACCATCAAAGGGTGGCAATCGGGGTGGTTCTACATCACCGAGCCGCGTGACCCTGAATGGGCAGCGGCCTCCGAATTCCGATCTGGCATCCCCACATGGATCACCTCCTGGAAATAGACGGGCCTATCGTGGGGTAATTTGGCAGAGCTGACCGGACTCCAAACCTACGTCAAAGACCTGATTGACAAGAAGATTAAAGTTGTCACCGTAGTCCAGGTCATGCTCTTCCGCCGGATCCTCCCGTGTCAACGACGGGCTTTTAACCTGTGGGAATTCAACCCGGCCCAACACCAAACTTTGTCCAGGCTCTTTGACACAACGCACGAAGATGCCTGGAAGGTGCTATTCGAGGGCTCTGAGGTTCAACCCCCATTACCGAGGATCACGGATACTGCGCGAAGCGCCAAGCCAGCGCGGTAAGCTTATTTTACCCATTACAGGATACTTGTTTTTCCTAGTTTGACTCTATGCGGGATCTAAGCTCCCATTCCTTTAACATGACTGGCAGAAGAAGTCCGAACAGATCGACTGTCCAGCTCCTTTGCCCGAAGGCCCAGCAGATGCCCGCTTGGCGAAGCTGCTGGTCCCGGCACCTTACGTGGTGCCAGAGAAGAAGGCCACGGGAACTCGAAAGAGTTCCCGGCGCTTGGTAGTGTCGGATTCCTCGTCCGATGACTCTGAAGCGCACTCCTCCCACGAAGGCGAGGAGGAGGAAGAAGAGGCCTCTCCCCCTCCAATGGGGGGAGGAAAGAAAAGGAAGGCCACCCCAACTAGGGAGGCCGGAGGGTCCAAGAAGGGAAAAACCCTTCTCCCAGACTACTCCACCAAGGCCGAGGATAGCGAAGAGGAGTGGCCATCCAGGGCTAAGCCCCTGGCAAAATTGTAAGTATCCGGATACCAGAATAACTCATGGTGTTCCTTTACTGCACAGTACCTTCTAACACCGAACATAATCATGCAGTCCGCCCAAGGCCCAGCTCGACGCTTCATCGAGCGGATCCCTGAATTCGTCGGATGTGAATAGTCTTTCACTCCCGACTGCTACCTCCCCTCGCCCCATGGACGAGACCGAGGTGGAGTCCCAAAAGGGGACGGGCCAGGAGGAGGTAGCCCCGGAGGCTCTGCAAGGCGACCTTCCGGATTCCAGGCGCAAAGGGGATAAAACCCCAAAGGGCTCTAAGTCCGGCCCCGGGCCGGACGCCGCACCGGAACCTTCAGTGGTTCCGGAGTTTGGCAGGCGGCCCCTTCGTAAGAAGGGCAAGCCTACGACGCTGGTGACCTCCATCCAACCGGAGGCACCGGATAATTTGCTGGAGGTGCTCAACGGCGCCTCCATCGACGAGGAGCACCGCACTATTATGAGTGCGGTGATCCAGAAGGTTCAGTCTGCCAAAAGCGGGCTGACAGAAGCCTGTGCCAGCCTTCTAACAGGCTTCGAGGTATGTATTTAAAATATGTAAAAATATTACCGCATAGACAGTAGCCCCTGATGCTCAGTTTGGTGTTCGGAAAGAAAAACCGGACTGAGGATCTAAAAAGATATACGCAGGAGTCTAACATAAATATGTCAATATGGGAATGCAGGCTGCGCTGCTGACCTCTGCCACACTGACTGTGGAGGTCGATGCATTGAAGCAGAGCCTCGAGCAATCCGAGAACGAGTTCGGCCTTGCCAAGAAGCAGCTCAAGGACAAGGAAGGTAAGTAGTACCTGATGTTAGTATATAAAAAATACATGGTTGCAAAAAATGACAGGACCAACATGAGTGTTACAGGAGCCACAACCGAGGTGGTGACCCTGAAGGAAACGTTGTCCAAGGCCGAAGAAAATGCGGCCATGGAGCGCACTGAGCGAGAAAAGCAGGAGGCGCAGGTGGCGGAGGTGCGGCAAGAGCTCCATGCTCTTGTGAAGAAACACGAGAGATTGGAGCTTGACTCGAAGACTCAAGAGTCCGAGCTTGCCTCGGCCCTTGAGAGCGCCAAATCCGCCAAGGCCGAAGCCCAAAAAGCCCTCCAGGAAATTGAGGCGATGAAGAAGATAGCGGCGGGTAAGGCATTCTTTATGCAAAGCAAGCACGTGAAAGTGAATTACTTGTTACTTACCCGAGTCCGGAGCTCTCCAGGAGCATTCGCAGATCTGCCCCGCAGTGTGTCCGATGCTGCCGCATTCTACCGAGCCGAGGAAGGGAGCTCGACGGAGAAGGTGTTCTGGTCCCAATATGCTGAGGCCAGACACCCGGTGCCCTTGAGCGACCAGCTGAAGCAGCTGGTCGAGCTCCATAAGGTAGCCGAACAGGCCATGAAGGGCCTTATAGTCCGGCTATGGCCTGGCGAGGTCGTGACCGGGAGCTACTTTGGGCCGGTGAGGCAGCTGGTGGATGCCTGTCCACGGCTTGAAGTCATCATGTGCTCCGTGTGCATCGAAGGCGCCCGTAGGGCCCTTGCCCGTGCTAAAGTACACTGCGGCAAGCTGGATGCTGAGAAGCTGGTGACAGATGGGCCACCGGAGGGGAAGGAGCATCGCAGGCCCGAAATGTATTATGAGGGTGTCCTGAAGGGTGCCCGCCTTGTGGCGAATGAATGTTCCAAAGATGTAATTTTTTAGTAAACTCGCTCGTGTTTATCCTGTGCGCTAAAAACTTGTTCATATGCGCTAAGCAACGCTTTTTGAATTTAAAATATTACCTTCTGTGCGGCCGTTTATTAAATCTGAGAGATGCGAGTCATCGGCTTCTGCCCCCATGCCGCGAGTGTTGGGGTGTTCGGGATAAACCTGAGCGCTCTTGTTCCCATTCTTGGGTCCTTCGAGGGAGGCGCTCAGCACAACGAACAAGGCAATCGGACTATAATGCTTTATCACTCTCACTTAGCCATAGAATTCTATAATTTTAAATTTCGGCGAAGCCCCTAGTATTCGGAAGACCGAGTTCGGGGCGCTATCCACGCCTAGGCCGGACAAAGCCAGCTCCTCGCTCTAAGCGGCATAAGTCTTTAGGGACTCGAAAACCTCTCGAACAGCGACCGGCTCTCGCCCTATCATGACGGTCAGTTTTAGCTTTCTCTACTGAGGTGCTTAACCCAGCTCAACTGGGGCACAATCGCAGTAGTTCTCCCAGCGCTACCTTAGCCGATATAACGGAACGTAAGGTACCAAAACATGGGAGCCGGGCAAACCCAACTATTGACCCAAGACATGATTCGGAGCCGATGCATATAATGCTATAAGTTCGGGGTGCCGCACTCGTGAGAGTGTTCGGACTTCTCACACCATATTCTGGGGTACTTAAGCCCCTGGTGTATTGGCCGTACCAAAGTGTACGGTTGCATAATGTCATAACTGAACATATTTACATAAAAAATGAATGCAATAATAGACAAGAGCTATGTATTGTTTATTAAAAGGCTGCTGTGAAAGCAGAACGATACAAATAGTGCGATAAGCAAGAGATGGGATTATTTGACATGTCCCCCTCCAGGGGCAATCTGTGAGACTTTATGTAAGACATGTATTTAGCTCGTTATAGAGACCACCTGGACATTCGACGTAGCTTGCTGCCTCCCTGGCTGTTGCATCGTGTGTTCGGCGATTGTACTGCCGGACAGGCCTACCGGAGAATGGAGTCCTGAAAGTAAGAAAAAAGAAATGACCAAATTTGGAGCCCATAGTGCAGTTGAGCCGCATGTTGGGCGTGCCGTGGTTGTGCCCCTCCCCTTATGCCCATGGTACTTCCAGAGCGTAATTATGTACGCGTAATACTGGTTTCACAATTTCCCGAGGGCTGGGGTCGGGGCCGCACTGCTACGCTTGCTTGGAAGGTGCCAGGCAGTCTTTTTGTAGGTAACTCCGGGCGCGCTTGACGGTGTCCGGACGTTTAATAGCCGGACTGGAGAGTTGCCTTGAGAGGCTTCTTTGTACTTCCGCCGCGAGGGCCGCCATATGCTCCTCCATTCGGAGAGAGCGTTCGGTGTTTCCATTGACCGTAATGACTCCTCGAGGGGCTGGCATCTTGAGCTTGAGGTATGCGTAGTGCGGCACCGCAATGAACCTTACAAATGCGGTTCGTCTGAGCAGGGCGTGATAGCCACTGCGGAACGGGACTATGTCGAAGATTAACTCCTCGCTTCGGAAATTATCCGGGGATCCGAAGACCACTTCCAGTGTAACTGAGCCTGTACAGTTGGCCTCTACACCTGGTATGACGCCTTTAAAGGTCGTCTTTGTGGGTTTAATCCTTGAGGGATCTATGCCCATTTTTCGCACTGTATCCTGATAAAGCAGGTTCAGGCTGCTGCCGCCGTCCATAAGGACTCTAGTGAGGTGAAATCCGTCAATGATTGGGTCTAGAACCAATGCGGCGAATCCGCCGTGGCGGATGCTAGTGGGGTGGTCCCTTCGATCGAAAGTGATCGGGCAGGAGGACCATGGGTTGAACTTTGGGGCGACTGGCTCCAACGCATATACGTCCCTGAGTGCACGCTTCCGTTCCCTTTTAGGGATGTGGGTTGCGTATATCATGTTCACCGTCCGCACTTGTGGGGGAAAGCCCTTCTGTCCCCTATTGTTCGGCGGCCGGGGCTCCTCCTCGTCATCGCTATGCAGCCCCTTGTCTCTGTTTTCGGCGCTTAACTTGCCTGCCTGCTTGAACACCCAACAATCCCTGTTGGTGTGATTGGCTGGTTTTTCGGGGGTGCCGTGTATCTGGCACAAGCGATCGAGTATTCGGTCCAAATTGGACGGGCCCGGAGTACTTCTTTTGAATGGCTTTTTCCGCTGACCGGGTTTAAAGCCTCGGAATCCGGCGTTAACTGCCGTATCCTCCGCATTGTCGCCGTTAATGCGGCGCTTGTGTTTGTTGCGACGCGACCTGCCATTGTTGTCCTTGGTATCCGAATTACCAGGGCTCTTGGTCATGTTATTACTACGAGCTAGCCAGTTGTCTTCTCCCGCGCAAAAGCGGGTCATGAGTGTTGTGAGGGCTGCCATGGATTTTGGCTTTTCCTGTCCTAGGTGCCGGGCAAGCCATTCGTCATGGATGTTATGTTTGAAGGCTGCGAGGGCCTCTTCGTCCGGACAGTCAACTATTTGATTTTTCTTGGTTAGGAACCGTGTCCAGAATTGTCTGGCCGATTCATCTGGCTGCTGAATGATGTGGCTGAGGTCATCGGCGTCTGGTGGTCGCACATAGGTGCCCTGGAAATTGTCGAGGAATGCGGCTTCCAGGTCCTCCCAGCAACCAATTTACTCTGCTGGCAAGCTGTTAAGCCAATGCCGAGCTGGTCCTTTAAGCTTGAGTGGGAGGTATTTGATAGCGTGTAGATCATCACCGCGGGCCATGTGGATATGAAGAAGATAGTCCTCGATCCATACCGCAGGATCTGTTGTGCCATCGTATGATTCGATGTTTACGGGTTTAAAACCCTCAGGGATTTGATGATCCATTACTTCATCTGTGAAGCATAGTGGGTGTGCGGCGCCTCTGTACTGGGCTATATCACGACGTAGCCCAGATGAGCTTTGTCTGATGTGTTCGGCCTGGCCGTATTTGCCATATCCGGCGTGACGGTTGTCGCCACGTCTCGTGGGGCGCCCGCGCAATCTGTAGATCAATCTTGTTTGCCTTGCCTTGTCCTCCAATATGTCTCACAGGTCTGGCGCATTTCCCCGTGCCTTGGTATAGCGGCGCCGGGGTGCGGCTTGAATTGATGCCCGAGAGGCCTCTCTGTCGCGGCCACGAGGTGGCCGGTCGGCCGTGTCGTGCGCTGGTGATGTAGGTTTGGTTGCTTCCTCCTCTAATCGGGGTAGCAGCCTGCGCTTTGGGTAGCTCTTGGAGGGGCGTTCGAGTTCATACTCTTAGGCCGCAAGGACTTCAGTCCATCTGTCGGCTAGCAAGTCTTGGTCAGCTCTAAGCTACTGCTGTTTTTTCTTGAGGCTGCTCGCCGTGGCCCTAAGCCTGCATTTGAAACACTCCTGTTCAACGGGATCCTCAGGCACGACAAATTCGTCGTCGTCGAGGCTTGCCTCGTCTTCGGAGGGAGGCATGTAATTATCGTCCTCTACCTCTCTGTCTGCTGCTCTCTCATGAGGGCTGGCTTCTCCATCCTCCTGTGCTGAATCCAGCTGGAGGGGATTGTCTTCGGCACTGTCCGGGGTGTTATTATCTCCTACACCGGAATCGCCGTTTTTGCTTTCGCGGGATTTAGAGCGGCGCCGCTAACGCTGGTGCTTAGGCTGCTTCTTGGAGGGGTCATCCTCCGTTGTTCCATCGCCATTCCCTTATTTTGGGGTGTCCACCATGTATATGTCATATGACGAGGTGGCCTTCCAGTGCCCTAGAGGCGCTGGGTCTTGGTCGTCTCCTGCATCGGCGTCCATACCGTCGATGTCTTCGGAGTCGAAGTCGAGCATGTCGGTTAAATCATCGACTGTGGCTACGAAGTGGGTGGTGGGTGGGCGTTGAATTTCTTCGTCGTCCGCATCCCAACCTTGCTGACCATAGTCCAGCCAGGGCTCTCCTGATAAAGAGACAGACTTTAGTGAATTTAGAACGTCGCCAAAGGGCGAGTGCTAAAAGATGTCCGCGGCGGCGAACTCCATGATCGGCACCCAATCGGGTTTGATTGGTAGGGGCGCAGGAAGTTCGAAGTCCGGATAGGAGTCCGGCACCTTGGAGTCATGATCTTCACAAAGGACAAGGCTGGTGTTCGGCTCGATCGCCTTAGAGATTGCAGCCCCTGAGGCGGTGTCCAGCCACCCGTCCTCGATCGGCGCAGTCGGCTCCGAACTAAGGGTCGGAGAGGACACTGGGGCGGCCTCCTGGGCACTGTTCGGCGGTAGAGCTAGATCATGCCCATCGTGACAGTGCGGCGCGCTTGGCTGTGGCTCGAACCCATCGAAGATCAAGTCTCAGCGGATGTCAGCCGTGTAGTTCAAACTTCCGAATCTGACCTGATGGCCAGAAGCGTAGCTTTCGATCTGCTCTAGATGGCCAAGTGAATTGGCCCGCAGTGCAAAGCCGCCGAATACGAAGATCTGTCCGGGGAGAAAAGTCTCACCCTGGACTGCGTCGTTGCTGATGATCGGAGGAGCCATCGGGCCTAAAGATGACGACACAGAGGAACTCTCAATGAAAGCACCAATGTCGGTGTCAAAACCGGCGGATCTTGGGTAGGGGGTCCTGAACTGTGCGTCTAGGCGGATGGTAACAGGTGACAAGGGACACGATGTTTTTACCCATGTTCGGGCCCTCTCGATGGAGGTAAAACCCTACTCCTGCTTGATTAATATTGATGATATGGGTAGTACAAGAGTAGATCTACCATGAGATCAGAGAGGCTAAACCCTAGAAGCTAGCCTATGGTATGGTTGTTGTTCGTCCTACGGACTAAAACCCTCCGGTTTATATAGACACCGGAGAGGGATAGGGTTACACAGAGTCGGTTACAATAGGAGGAGATCTACATATCCGTATCGCCAAGCTTGCCTTCCACGCCAAGGAATGTCCCATCCGGACACGGGACAAAGTCTTCAATCCTGTATCTTCATAGTCCAGGAGTCCGGCCAAAGGTTATTGTCCGGTCATCCGGACACCCCCTAATCCGGAACTCCCTCACCCGGTATGTGGTGCATTGCGGTATAAGATCAAAGGAAGATGACCCTGGTGATGTTGACGGGGAGGCCCACAGGAAGAGAGTTCCTGCGAAGGTGATGTGGTATGCTCCTATAATACCATGTTTGAAACGACTGTTCAGAAACAAAGAGCATGCCAAGTTGATGCAATGGCACAGTGAGGACCGTAAGAAAGACGGGAAGTTGAGAGCACCCGTTGACGGGTCACAGCGGAGAAAAAATCGAGAGAGAGTACTGGGCTGAGTTTGCACGTGACCCAAGGAACGTATGGTTTGGTTTAAGCGCGGATGGCATTAATCCTTTCGGGGAGCAGAGCAGCAATCACAGAACCTGGCCCGTGACTCTATGTATGTATAACCTTCTTCCTTGGATGTGCATGAAGCGGAAGTTCATTATGATGACAGTTCTCATCCAAGGCCCTAAGCAACCCGGCAACGACATTGATGTGTACCTAAGGCCATTAGTTGAAGAACTTTTACAGTTGTGGAATGGAAATGGTGTATGTGCGTGGGATAAGCACAAATAGGAGGAATTTAACCTGCACGCGTTGCTGTTTGTAACCATCAATGATTGGCCCTCTCTCAGTAACCTTTCAGGATAGACAAACAAGGGATACCACGCATGCACGCACTGTTTAGCTGACACCAAAAGTATATACCTGGGAAGCTGCAGGAAGAATGTGTACCTGGGCCATCGTCGTTTTCTTCCGACCAACCATCAATGTCGAAAGAAAGGCAAGCATTTCAAAGGCGAGGCAGATCACCGGAAGAAGCCCGCCATGCATACCGGTGATCACGTACATGCTATGGTCAATGATTTACACGTAATCTTTGGAAAGGGTCCCAGCGGACTAGCTATTCCGAGTGACGCTGGGGGACACGCACCCATGTGGAAGAAGAAATCTATATTTTGGGACCTACCCTACTGGAAAGACCTAGAGGTCCGCTCTTCGATCGACGTGATGCACGTGACGAAGAACCTTTGCGTGAACCTGCTAGGCATCTTGTGCGTGTATGGGAAGACAAAAGATACAATTGAGGCACGGGAGGACCTGCAACGTTTGCACGAAAAAGATGGCATGCCTCCAAAGCAGTATGAAGGTCCTGCCAGCTACACTCTTACCAAAGAAGAGAAGGAAATCTTATTTGAATGCCTGCTTAGTATGATGGTCCCGACTGGCTTCTCGTCGAATATAAAGGGAATAATAAATATGGCAGAGAAAAAGTTTCAGAACCTAACGTCTCAGGACTGCCACGTGATTATGACGCAACTTCTTCCGGTTGCATTGAGGGGGCTTCTACCAGAAAACGTCCAATTAGCCATTGTGAAGCTATGTGCATTCCTCAATGCAATCTCCCAGAAGGTGATCGATCCAGAAATCATACCAAGGCTAAGGAGTGATGTGGTGCAATGTCTTGTCAGTTTCGAGCTAGTGTTCCCACCATCCTTCTTCAATATCATGACCCACATCCTAGTTCATCTAGTTGACGAGATTGTCATTCTGGGCCCCGTATTTCTACACAATATGTACCCCTTTGAGAGTTTCATGGGATTCCTAAAGAAATATGTCCGTAACCGCGCTAGGCCAGAAGGAAGCATCTCCATGGGCCATCAAACAGAGGATGTCATTGGGTTTTGTGTTGACTTCATTTCTGACCCGTGGCATCCCAAAATTTTAACCTTGTTTTGTTAATTAAATTTTTGCCAGGAAATTAAAACTTTTATTTTCTGGGCTCCCTTTTGAATTTTTGAACCTTTTTCTCCCTTGCTATTATGTAGTTTTCCCCAAAATGAAAACTTTTCAAATATGTTATTGGACTTGTTTAACCTCTCAAGAAAAACTTTTCTTTTATTAGTAGAACTAATTACAAAATTAATTTGTTTGATCTTTATTTTCTTGAAAAATGGTTTTCCAAGGTTATATGGCCATATTTGAACTACAACTATTTGATAAATTCACTTAAAATTCCAACCAAAAATTGGAGATATCAGATGATGTTTTTAAATCACTTTTATGCAAAAATATCTTTTATTCATGAAATATTTTGAGCTCTACACCCAATTTTCTTCTCTGGTCCAGTGGGCAATTTTGCATTGCAACTCATTTAAATACTTCTTTCTAGCCTCCACCAAAATTATGGGATGTTAATAGCAGCATATGATTCAACTTTATGCAAAAACCCAGTGATGTTCTTTGAAAGATTTGAGTGAATCATCCTCATCTTCATTCTGGTGCAACTTGGTGATTTGTACTACAACCATCTGCTAACTTGCTCCTCCACCCATGAGCTTTCTCCTACTTATAGTCCTCCATGCTAAACCCCTAAGTCCAGTAGCATGCACCCATTGGATCATTTTTGGTTCATGAAATGATGCCATTCACCTCCTGTCCAGAATTGAAGTTTTGCAAAACTTGCACTAACAAGTTTCTTCTTTTGACAAACTAACCTCACCACCCTCTCTTCCATCTAAAGAGACCCCACTCTGGAAGATTTGGCCACTCCAAGAAAAGCCTAGGTGCCTGTGGCATTTTGTCAAACACCTTGAGAGCATGACCTGATTTGGCATGAGTTTTGTTTGCATTATGAACTTGGTCTCCTGACCAAACCACCTTGTCCCTTGATCTTCCCTATATCACTAATCTAGTTCTGTTGCTTGCCAACCTCACCGAGACCCCTAGCATGCCCCGGCATTTCGTCGAACACGTCTCGGGCGTGCTCTGGGCGCGAGCAGAGCACGCGTATTGCACGTGTCGCACCCGAGCTAACGCGTCGCGCCCCTGGTTTGCCACCCCCCTCCGGAGCCACGCCACTCACTAACCTTCTCCCCGCAACGCGCCAAGCCACCCTGGCAGCCTACAGCATCGCCGTCAGAGCTCTTGGCGGCACGCCGGCGTCCGCAGCGCGTCTCGGCCAGGTCGGTGCCGCCCAAGCCGCCAGCGCTTGCCACCTGCCTCCTGGAGCAGTGCGAGCCCATCCGCAAGCGTGTCACCTAGCGCTCGTCGCCGCCACGTCGCCCAAGCTACAAAAAGACGGGCGCCGGCGACCTTATCCGCGGCCGCCGCTGAACCGCCTCGACTTGCCTATTTAAGGAAGCCCCGAGCCCGTCCCTACACGCAGGCAACCTCAGGCCACCTCAATGGTGTTTCCCTAGCTCGCAATCGACTCGGGGAGGTCTCCTTCCCCATCTCTGACAACCGCAGCCGCCGCCACTGCCCCGGCCATTCCGGCGCCACCAGGGCCACCCCCTCTCCACTCTCTCCACCAGAAGCTCTCTCTTCCTCCCGTGAACACATCCCCCTGCTCGATTTTGATCGGGAACCACCGCAGCCCGAAAACCACTTTGCTCCCGAAGCTTCCTCCGCCGCGAAGCTCACCGTCGGTGACTCCCTCTGCACCCGCCAACCCAACGACCACCGGGAGGACCGCCCCAGTCTTGCGGATCCATCCCCACCCTCTGGAGCCCGTGGGGAGCCGCCGTTCGCCGGCGTTGATCGCCGTTGCCTCGCCTCCGTTCGGGCAGAGGAAGAGGAGGGAGAGATAGACTGGTCAAACCTGACCAGTGGGCCAGGCGGGCCCACTGTCAGTGACACGCGCACCGTCCACGCTGGAGTAAGTGGAAGCGTAAATCCAAAATACGCTTTCGACGTGTACGTGTGTATTCAAATCGTTTTCTTTTCTGTTTTATTTTAAAATCAGATTTTGACTAAACTTTGACTGGCTATAACTTTTTAATTATAACTCCAAATGAGTTGATTCTTTTTCCTACCTCTCCCAAATATTGTCTAGTTTATTTTAAGATTTATTTCAAAATGTTTCAGACAACTTTTTTGTGCTGTTTTGGAAATGTGTGTTAATTAAGAAATATTTTAAATAGGGTTTTGGGAGAGAGGAGAAAACTTTCAAAAGTTTTAGGATGCAGCCTGCCCCTCCACAACTTGAAGGCAAGCATTCTGAACCCCGGCATAATATTTTTGGTGTGTTCGTTGACACGTTTATAACACCACCTCATTTCGGAGAACTTGTTATTTCATGTGATATGATCATTTGCATGAATGCATATTAGTGATTTCCATGCTGTTGCAAATGAACATACTTGTGATGATAATCATCCTCATGTGCCTTACATGCATACCGGAAGGAATCCGGGAAAACCTCTGCCTTGGGTAGGCATGAGTTTGTCGCCGGTATCCGTCGGGACGGTTATGTCCGGTATGGCATAGCAAGGTATAATGAGCGGTGATTCTGTTGGATGAAATATTTTTGTTATACACTTCATGCAGGGAAAATTATAAACCTCCTGAGTCGACCATAGATCGAGTCTTGTTCCAGTAACCCCCACACTTGTTTTGTGCTACCACCTGTCCCTGCCACAGGTAGGGTACGGTTCAGTAATTTGTCAACCCCTTTGTAGCACACACCGTACAGAGGGGCCGGGATGAGGGTACCGAGGCCATGGATTAAAGCCAGTCACCCGGTCAGGGGGCATGGGTGTTTCGGTTGTAGCCGAGGGGGTAGCTTCCCAGTTTTGCGCGCGGTATAAATTTTGTGATCCCATGCTAATCGAGGTTGTAGCCTCCCGACTTAGAGTTTTGCTTAACAGTGTCGTGGGTGATTCCAGACACCGGTAAGTTAAGCTGCTGTGTGCAAGTCAGGTGTTTTGATTTAAAAGACCGTAGACGGAATTAGTCCCGATGGACTAAAGGAATCCGTTACTTGTGGGTAAAGAGTACACCCTCTGCAGAGATTAAACATATTTGAATAGCCGTGTCAATGGTTAAGGACTACAATCTGGGATGGGTCAAGTGTCGGTCTTAGTGTCGGTCTTCGGAGGAGAAACTACCAAACCAGAACGTGGATCATGACTGATGACTCGTGATAATTATGTTTATTTTTATTATGGACTAACCCATTGTGTCATTTGAATTATTGAGTATCCCTGGGACGGTTCTACCTCCTGGATATTTATTGTTATTTATTTACTTTATAAGCCCTTTATGTGGTGTCGCTGAGACGCCCGACTGTGGCATTGCTCGTTATTTATTTACTTTATAAGCCCTTTATGTGGTGTCGCTAAGACGCCCGACTCTGGCATTGCTCGCTATTTATTTACTTTATAAGTCCTTTATGTGGTGTCGCTGAGACGCCCGACTGTGGCATTGCTCGTTATTTATTTACTTTATAAGTCCTTTATGTGGCGTCGCACAGACGCCCGACTGCGGCATTTTATTTCCATTCCATTATTGCTTATTCGTGTTGCATATAAATAACCTGCTTGCATGCATCAAAGATTTTATTTTATGACTGACGTGGTGATCATAGAATATTTCAGCGCACGATTATCAGTGATATTATCCCAGTGTTCATATTGTTTGCGAGTACATTCAAAGTACTCACTGGCTTGTCCCTGGCTATTGTCTTGGCCAGATTTCTTGCACGGAGAGGAGCGACGCGATGACAGCCCCGGAACCTAAGCAACGGTGATAGCAGCCTCATGAAGATAGGAGTTAACCTGGTCAGCTGTTCCTGTTGGGAAATGGAGTCCCATAGACACTGATGATCCGCAAACCGCTTCCGCCTCAACCACTAGAAACCATTTGTTGTACTCACAGGCCAGAATGGTCTTGTACTTCATATTTGGTATTTTGCTTGGAAATTCTGTAACAAGTTGGTACCTCATCAGCTAATAGTAATCCTGGGGCTGGTGAGCACAACGACCATTTTCTGGAAATTAGTACCCGGAAAACCGGTCGTGACAAACTTGGTATCAGAGCCAGGCTGACCATTGGCTAATCCTATCTTAGCCAGGTCGAAAAACTTAGACAAACCAACCCACCAGACCTTAACCAAACCCCAGCCAAGCTTCTCGTGCAAGATAGCCACACAGTGACCCCGACACTTTTGGCAGTCGGTGCCCCACCTATCAACCTAGCCTGTCGATCACGCGCCAGTGACCAGCACCCAAGAGGTCTCCTTCACAAGCGTGCGAAGGAAGACTCCGTCCCCTTTTTCTATAAAAAGGGCACGCTAGCCCCAACCCAGCACAACACATTCTCTACCCAAACCGAGCCATAATGCCTGGCCCCGTCGTGCACAATGAAACCACAGCAACCAACCTTGGAGGTTTTGTGACCATACTCGCAAACCTCACCCGTCGTGCCTATGCGTTATAAGAGCCCCCAGAATATGTTGTGTACCAAGGACCCACGGGCGGTGAGAGCCATCAATTCTGGGCCACTGTGCATATCTACGGTAGGGGTCTGTCGCCAGAACGCCCCTACAGGTTCACCGGAAGGACAACTTCCTTCAAGCCACGAGCCATCCAGCTAGCTGCTCGAGAGGCTATAGTTCAACTCCTGCAGTTGTCGCCCAGAGTTAACTGTCGCTCGTTCTACTACTACCCAAGACGTGAAGGGAATGGTAGACCACCCCAAGTTGCCAACGGAGATCACGAGACGGATCCTGCATTGTTGCACCTGGTGCGCTATGTAGGTGCACTAGAGGCACTATTCGATCAAATCACCATTGATCTGATCGCAGCTCGTGGAGAGCTGGCTCGTCGAGCCCTAGCGAGAGGAGAAGACGAGCCCGACACCGACAACCCAGTCATGCTGTTCGGACACCCGATCGAGACCTTGAGATCAGCCCCAGCCATCAACCAAGATACTTTGATGACCCCAGAAGTGCTTCGTCGCCTTTTGGGAACACACTCCAACGGGATTGTGTCCAACAAT
The DNA here is from genome assembly GCF_018294505.1 of Triticum aestivum. Classification (NCBI taxonomy): domain Eukaryota; kingdom Viridiplantae; phylum Streptophyta; class Magnoliopsida; order Poales; family Poaceae; genus Triticum; species Triticum aestivum. The sequence goes on along the minus strand of NC_057813.1, from coordinate 676,063,906 downwards.
CCCCGCAATGGTCATCATCGCTACCCCGACCCTGCAGTTCCTCCACCATCTCCGGCTAATTCCAACGGTGAGACCCTTGGAGAAACCTCGACATCCACAAGGCATGCCCGTTTGGATATAAACGTGGTAGACTAAGTCACCCGAGTAATGCCGAGTCTCAGTGTATCCTCACTTTGTAATCGTGTGACCTTGTGAGTTAATGCAGCCTGTTCTTATGCCTCTGTTTTAATAGTAGCCTTGTAGGAATATGTCAGCACGCAGTTGCATATTGTTCTGAGCACAGCTACCAAGACCAACCCCGACAACCCCACAGTGATACGTCACTTTAGTGAGGTATGTATATGTGGCTTTGACCTCGACCCTTGGAGCTAAGCTGGCAAATTTATTACCTTTCACCACGATAAAATGACCCAGCTCCAGTGCTATAAAAAGGCCACCTCGTGACCTTGCCAAGCACCCCTCACCTTGTGCACCACCCTCACAACCATGTCTTGCCATGCCAAGCCCTAGTATTTATCTGAGAACCTCAGATGCAACCCTAGGTAGTTTTGTCAAAATATTGTGGGCTTTTACCTACAGTACCATGGGTTCTACCCAGCCACCCCAGTACGAGCTGTTCAAATCAAGAATCACCCCTACCACCTCGGAATATTGGGCAGCAGTACACATCCCTCTCGTAGACCCCAACCAAGATCCAACGGAGGTCTCATTCGTGGGGAAATCTATGCCGACCCCATGCATGGCCATAGAAGCTGCTGTGTACGAAGCGATTGCTCGTCTTCGATTCGCGGTACCCTATGCCAGCGAACAAGGATATTATTACTTTCCGAGCCGTGCAACACCCGGAGGAGTAACATCTTTTTCCGGTGGACGGATTGAGAGAGACCCAGTTCTGGCCAACCTTATCCAATATACCATCGCTCAAGAGCACTTGAACCAGTGAGTAATGGATTATCTCCAGAGTCTCGCTGATTTGAATCCTCAAATTGCCATCACCAGACCACTGAGGCCTGACCCGGAGAGACACATACATCGACTAGTCAATCCACTCCCTCCGATATAAGAGGAGTGTATCCCATTACCAGCGACATTTTCTCGGGAACCCGTCCAGTTACCGTTCTCATTTTAGACGTCACCGCGGTATTTGTTATTGCAGCGTTTATTATTGCGTTGTAACTTATGCATGGTGCCTCGAATATGTGCGACGAGTCGAGTATTTAGTTCCTACTAATATGAGTAGTTTTCATTGTGATAAACCATTGTAATCGCGAAAAATCCTGGAGGGAGATTTCTTTTCCCTGAGTTGCTGCATCGTTTATCCTCTCACTATATGGATTATTTTATTCACATAGCACCACGGCAGCAGACTCACAACCACTCGAACACATACACTGCTTGCAAAAACCCGTAACCGTGGAGTATTTGTTTTTCACAACGGCTCTTAGCAAATCTCGAGGACGAGATTTTTCTTAAGGGGGGTAGTGTTGTGACACCCCAAAATTTTAACCTTGTTTTGTTAATTAAATTTTTGCCAGGAAATTAAAACTTTTATTTTCTGGGCTCCCTTTTGAATTTTTGAACCTTTTTCTCCCTTGCTATTATGGAGTTTTCCCCAAAATGAAAACTTTTCAAATATGTTATTGGACTTGTTTAACCTCTCAAGAAAAACTTTTCTTTTATTAATAGAACTAATTACAAAATTAATTTGTTTGATCTTTATTTTCTTGAAAAATGGTTTTCCAAGGTTATATGGCCATATTTGAACTACAACCATTTGATAAATTCACTTAAAATTCCAACCAAAAATTGGAGATATCAGATGATGTTTTTAAATCACTTTTATGCAAAAGTATCTTTTATTCATGAAATATTTTGAGTTCTACACCCAATTTTGTTCTCTGGTCCAGTGGGCAATTTTGCACTGCAACTCATTTAAATACTTCTTTCTAGACTCCACCAAAATTATGGGATGTTAGTAGCAGCATATGATTCAACTTTATGCAAAAACCCAGTGATGTTCTTTGAAAGATTTGAGTGAATCATCCTCATCTTCATTCTGGTGCAACTTGGTGATTTGTACTACAACCATGTGCTAACTTGCTCCTCCACCCATGAGCTTTCTCCTACTTATAGTCCTCCATGCTAAACCCCTAAGTCCAGGAGCATGCACCCATTGGATCATTTTTGGTTCATGAAATGATGCCATTCACCTCCTGTCCAGAATTGAAGTTTTGCAAAACTTGCACAAAAAGTTTCTTCTTTTGACAAACTAATCTCACCACCCTCTCTTCCATCTAAAGAGACCCCACTCTGGAAGATTTGGCCACTCCAAGAAAAGCCTAGGTGCCTGTGGCATTTTGTCAAACACCTTGAGAGCATGAACTGATTTGCATGAGTTTTGTTTGCATTATGAACTTGGTCTCCTGACCAAACCACCTTGTCCCTTGATCTTCCCTCTATCACTAATCTAGTTCTGTTGGTTGCCAACCTCACCCGAGACCCCTAGCATGCCCCGGCATTTCGTCGAACACGTCCCGGGTGTGCTCTGGGCGCGAGCAGAGCACGCGTATTGCACGTGCCGCGCCCGAGCTAACGCGTCGCGCCCCTGGTTTGCCACCGCCCTGCGGAGCCACGCCACTCACTAACCTTCTCCCCGCAACGCGCCAAGCCACCCTGGCAGCCTACAGTACCGCCGTCAAAGCTCTTGGCGGCACGCCGGCGTCCGCAGCGCGTCTCGGCCAGGTCGGTGCCGCCCAAGCCGCCAGCTCTTGCCACCTGCCTCCTGGAGCAGTGCGAGCCCATCCGCAAGCGTGTCACCTAGCGCTCGTCGCCGCCACGTCGCCCAAGCTACAGAAAGACGGTCGCCGACGACCTTATCCGCGGCCACCGCTAAACCGCCTCGACTCGCCTATTTAAGGAAGCCCCGAGCCCGTCCCCGCATGCAGGCAACCTCATGCCACCTCAATGGCGTTTCCCTAGCTCGCAATCGACTCGGGGAGGTCTCCTTCCCCATCTCTGACAACTGCAGCCGCCGCCACTGCCCCGGCCATTACGGCGCCACCAGGGCCTCCCCCTCTCCACTCTCTCCACCAGAAGCTCTTTCTTCCTCCTGTGAACACACCCCCCTGCTCGATTTTGATCGGGAACCACTGCAGCCCCAAAACCACTTTGCTCCCGAAGCTTCCTCCGCCGCGAAGCTCACCGTCGGCGACTCCCTCCGCCCCCGCCAACCCAACGACCACCGGGAGGACCGCCCCGGTCTTGCGGATCCATCCCGACCCTCTGGAGCCCGCGGGGAGCCGCCGTTCGCCGGTGTTGATCGCCGTTGCCTCGCCTCCGTTCGGGCAGAGGAAGAGGAGGGAGAGATAGACTGGTCAAACCTGACCAGTGGGCCAGGCGGGCCCACTGTCAGTGACACGCGCATCGTCCACGCTGGAGTAAGTGGAAGCGTAAATCCAAAATACGCTTTCGACGTGTACGTGTGTATTCAAATCGTTTTCTTTTCTGTTTTATTTTAAAACCAGATTTTGACTAAACTTTGACTGGCTATAACTTTTTAATTATAACTCCAAATGAGTTGATTCTTTTTCCTACCTCTCCCAAATATTGTCTAGTTTATTTTAAGATTTATTTCAATATGTTTCAGACAACTTTTTTGTGCTGTTTTGGAAATGTGTGTTAATTAAGAAATATTTTAAATAGGGTTTTGGGAGAGAGGAGAAAACTTTCAAAAGTTTTAGGATGCACCCTGCCCCTCCACAACTTGAAGGCAAGCATTCTGAACCCCGGCATAATATTTTTGGTGTGTTCGTTGACACGTTTATAACACCACCTCATTTCGGAGAACTTGTTATTTCATCTGATATGATCATTTGCATGAATGCATATTAGTAATATCCATGCTGTTGGAAATGAACACACTTGTGATGTTAATCATCCTCATATGCCTTGCATGCATACCGGAAGGAATCCGGGAAAACCTCTGCCTTGGGTAGGCATGAGTTTGTCGCCGGTATCCGTCGGGACGGTTATGTCCGGTATGGCATAGTAAGGTATAATGAGCGGTGATTCTGTTGGATGAAATGTTTTTGTTATACACGTTATGCAAGGAAAATTATAAACCTCCTGAGTCGACCGTAGATCGAGTCTTGTTCCAGTAACCCCCACACTTGTTTCGTGCTACCACCTGTCCCTGCCACAGGTAGGGTACGGTTCAGTAATTTGTCAACCCCTTTCTAGCACACACCGTACAGAGGGGCCGGGATGAGGGTACCGAGGCCATGGATTAAAGCCAGTCATCCGGTCAGGGGGCATGGGTGTTTCGGTTGTAGCCGAGGGGGTAGCTTCCCCAGTTTTGCACGCGGTATAAATTTTGTGATCCCATGCTAATCGAGGTTGTAGCCTCCCCACTTAGAGTTTTGCTTAACAGTGTCGTGGGTGATTCCAGACACCGGTAAGTTAAGCTGGTGTGTGCAAGTCAGGTGTGTTTTCATTTAAAAGACCGTAGATGAAATTAGTCCCGATGGACTAAAGGAATCCGTTACTTGTGGGTAAAGAGTACACCCTCCGCAGAGATTAAACCTATTCAAATAGCCGTGTCCATGGTTAAGGACTACAGTCTGGGATGGGTCAAGTGTCGGTCTTCGGAGGAGAAACTACCAAACCAGAACGTGGATCATGACCGATGACTCGTGATAATTATGTTTATTTTTACTATGGACTAACCCATTGTGTCATCTGAATTATTGAGTATCCCTGGGACGGTTCTACCTCCTGGATACTTATTGTTATTTATTTACTTTATAAGCCTTTTATGTGGTGTCGCTGAGACGCCCGACTGTGGCATTGCTCGTTATTTATTTACTTTATAAGCCCTTTATGTGGTGTCGCTGACACACCCGACTGTGGCATTGCTCGTTATTTATTTACTTTATAAGCCCTTTATGTGGTGTCGCTAAGACGCCCGACTGTGGCATTTCTCGTTATTTATCTACTTTATAAGCCCTTTATGTGGCATCACACAAACGCCCGACTGTGGCATTTTATTTCCATTCCATTATTGCTTATTCATGTTGCATATAAATAACCTGCTTGCATGCATCAGAGATTTTATTTTATGACTGACGAGGTGATCATAGAATATTTCAGCGCACGATTATTAGTGATATTATCCCAGTGTTCATATTGTTTGTGAGTACATTCAAAGTACTCACTGACTTGTCCCTGGCTATTGTCTTGGCCAGATTTCTTGCACGGAGAGGAGCGACGCGATGACAGCCCCGGAACCTAAGCAACGGTGATAGCAGCCTCGTGAAGATAGGAATTAACCTGGTCAGATGTTCCTGTTGGGAAATGGAGTCCCATAGACACTGATGATCCGCAAACCGCTTCCGCCCTCAACCACTAGAAACCATTAGTTGTACTCACAGGCCAGAATGGTCTTGTACTTCATATTTGGTATTTTGGTTGGAAATTCTGTAACAAGTTGGTACCTCATCAGCTAACAGTAATCCTGGGGCTGGTGAGCACAATGACCATTTTCTGGAAATTAGTACCCGGAAAACCGGTCGTGACATGACCTTAAGAAGATAGGTCTCCCGAAATCGCGGTATGAGGGGAGACTGACTCGAAAAGGCACGCTTGGAGGGGAGACAATAATATGCAGGGACGGATATTCTTGGTCTCAAGCACACTGCACAGTTCTACAGAACTCTACTTTGGTGACCCCTTATGTCGATGAACACAAGAACAGTCTGCGTTCCAAACACACGGAGCAGTGCGACGACTGGATTACATGTGAACACATCAAGACTTTCAGCAGTTGGTTGGAAACACGTCTCATAGATGAAAACACTGTTTGTGATGAGCTGTACTCGTTGTCCAGGGGACCATCTTCGACTGTTACGATTTGGAAAGGATACGAGATAAATGGGAATACATTTTATACGATCGCCCAAGATCAAAAGAGCACCAACCAAAACAGCGGTGTCCGCTTTGATGCAGGCACCGAGAGGGGAAAGGACACATATTATGGTTACATAGTGAACATATGGGAACTTGACTACGAAGTAGATTTTAAGGTCCCTTTGTTTAAATGCAAATGGGTCAATCTGTCAGGAGGCGGGGTACAGGTAGACACACTATACGAAATGACAACAGTGGATCTGAACAATCTTGGATACAATGACGAACCGTTCGTCCTAGCCAATGATGTGGCATAGGTTATCTATGTGAAGGACATGTCTACCAAACTGAGAAAAAGAAAAAAATAAGGAAGCGAATACATCATACGATGAGCCAAAGCACCACATAGTTCTTTCAGGAAAAAGGCACATCGCGGGAGTGGAGGGCAAGACAGACATGTCCGAAGATTATGAAAAGTTTCATGAAATTCCTCCCCTCACAGTCAAGGCTGACCCAAGCATCCTGATAAATGATGAAGATTACCCATGGTTACAGCGCAATAAGGGAAGGACACAAGCGAAGAAAATGTAAAGACTTTGTCCACAAATATTATGATGATACAATGCCAACTTTCAACCTTTTCGTAGTTCATTTGAAATGCCTGTTGTAACAGACAAGTTTCCGTATGAAATCCTGATACTTCAAAAAAGATTATCCGTTTTGTACAAGAAGTGCATCCAGTTTTTGCCGTAACCCACTCAACTTTCTTACACATGCTATGTGGATGAAATGATGATACCATGCCAACTTCCAACCTTTTCAGAGTTCATTTGAAATGTTTTTCAATTTCAAGGTTTTATAGCTCAAAATAATCAGTAAATACATGAAAAATAACCCTCTCAACTTTTTAGCACATGCTATGTGGGTGAAAGGGTTGAAAATTGATGATGTAAGTAGAAACCAAATAAAATAAAATAAACTCTAATAAAATATATATAAGTAGAAACATAATAAACTTTTATAAATAAGTAGAAGGAATTATCAAAGTATTTTCTGTGAAAAACATTAAAAGCAAAAAGAATTTTCATAAAATAAGTACAAATAGCAAAAAATAAAATAAAATAAATAAGTATAAAAAAATAAACTTTTATAAATAAGTTGAATAAAATGAAATAAAATAAAATAAATAAGTAGAAACAAAATAAAATAAAATAAATATGTAGAAACAAAATAAAGCAAAATAAAATAAACTATTACAAAATAAAAAAATAAAGCAACAAAGAAAACAAAAAAATTGGAAAAAAAAACAATAAAATGCCACCTACTAGGCCACCACGGCCTGAATACGACTAGAAACCCAGCTAGTTGGGCCAGGATTCAGGCCCGCAGAAGGCCTAGCAGGTCCACAGACAGATACAGTGTGTTTAGGCCCGAAAGCCTGCATTTGAGAGGAGCTCGAGAGGGCAGCGGGAGTGGGGCTTACAAACCACTCTCGAGCTGCCTCAGCTAGCGAGGTGGGACAAAACTTTCGTGCCGCGATGCGGGCAGCACAGGGCCGTTAGTCTCGGTTGGTGGCACCAACCGGGACTAAAGGGGTGCATTGGTACCGGTTCATGGCACCAACCGGTACCAATGCCTCCCCTTTAGTCCCGGTTGGTGCCTCCAACCGGGACCAAAGGCCTCTGCTTCCCGCCCTTTGGGCTGCTGAAAAGAGGCCTTTGGTCCCTATTGGAGGCACCAACTGGGACTAAAGGGGGGCATTGGTCCCGGTTGGTGCCATGAACCGGGACCAATGCTCTGCCTGTATAAGCAGCACTCGTGAAAATTTGGTTCTGTTCGTTCTTCCCCGCCGCCCGACGCCGCCAGGATGCCCGTCCGTCTCCGCCTCGCCTCGCCGTCGTCGCCCCGCGCCGTCCCGCGCCGCCCCGACGCCGTCGCCGCCCCTTGCCCCGCGCCCCGTGCCCCGCGACATCGCCGCCCCTGCCCGTCGCCGCCCCGCCCCGCCCCGCGCCGCACCTCACTGTCCACCGCCGGCCCCTGCCCCTCACGCACCGTCGCCATCGCCGTCCCCGACACCGTCGCCGTGAGCAAAATTTTTGCTAATTTAATTTGATGTTAGTAGTAGTTAATTTAGATGTGTAGTTAATTGAGTTAGATTTTCTTATTTTTTGTTAGATTTTTTTGTAGTTCATAGATTTTTTTGTTAGATGTGTAGTAATTTAGATGTGTATATAGTTCATAGATTTTTTCTGTTAGATTTTTTTATATTGCGTAATTAATTTGTTTATATTGTTTTTAGATTTTTTCTGTTAATAGATTTTTTGGTAATATAATTGTTGAATATGCATTTTTGTATGTTCATATATATGCAAAGATCGAATATGTCAATTTTTTATGATTTTTTTATGTTCATAGAATTTTTATGATTTTTTTCTGTTGTAATTTTGTTCATAGAATTTTAATGTTTTTTTGTTCATAGTATTTTCTTTGTCAATTTATGTATATGTTCATATTGTGTATGTATAGGAAAGTTGTGCATGATCAAAGTCATTTATGAATATGTTCATATTTAGAATAGAGGAAAAAGAAAAAAAAGAGAAAGTGTTTAATATAAGTAGTTAGAAAAATAATAGAACTATAGTTAAACTAGTTTATTTTTAGTAAGTACTACTTTATTTTATTTATAGTAAGTGCTTCATATATAGTTGAACTAGCTAGTTGATTTAATAAACTACTTTATTTTACTATATATAGAAGTAGTTTGTTTTTAGTAAGTACTACTTTATTTATTTATAGTAAGTGCTTAGTAGTTGAACTAGTTGATTTAATTAATAAAACTACTTTATTTAACTATATATAGAAGTAGTTACCGCATCGACGTCGACGATGCCTAGCCCGCATCCTCGTCGTCGTCGACTCGGTGGTGGAGGCCTGCTTGATCAGGGCCATGTTCGGGACTAGGCTCCGCCGGGCTGGTATTGGGAGGTGCTACCTTCCGGGGGACGTAGGTTGATGAGGAGGCAGCCCGTTGTTGACCCGATCCTTGTTTGGTGGCAGTCGCGTGGGCCAGTGACGCTGCCGAGGCTTCCGGACACCGCGGAGGTGGTACGTCACCGCGTCAGCGAGGAGGACGAGCACGTCCGTCACTACATGGTTGCATTGGAGGGCAGGTTTGACAATACTTGGCAGGTTCTTCAAGGATATCACTGGACCTATGATCCTGTGATGATTCCTTATCTTTGGGTGTCCACCGCCCGCGACGATACTCGTCGGGCGCTACGGTTCTAGCTGTATTAGCGATGCTATATGTATGGTAGTATTCGAGGAGTATTAGTGATAATATTCGACGATGTACGGACACAGGAGATGATGTGTTTTTGGTTATAATAGAATGCATGCTAATTTGAATACTATTTTATTTTATGATTAGGTTTTTCTTATTGAATGCTCATATTGGAAAAGTACTCCTACTTTGAATGCTAAAATTGAAGAGCAGTCTATGCATAAATCTAGGAGCCCCCTCCATCATCCACGCCGTCGTGGGGGTAGCTTTTCCTTCATTCCCGTGTGCTAGACAATTTGGTGTAATAATGCACTCGGGAATGAAAGGAGGAGCTACCATCACCGATAGTCAACCCGTGATTAATAATAATGATCTAATTTAGGTTTTTTAGTACATATATTTAATTGTACAAGTTTAATATTTGAATTACGAACATAGGCCGGAAATGTCGTACTCGGACGACAAAAACCGCCCGGGAGAGTGCGACTGGTGCCACGACGACCGAGGTATGTGCGGCAGGTTCCTTGAGCTGGACGAAGATCAACGCTTCAGCATTAAGCTCGAGGAGACCTTCGATGTTCATACGGTACGCAACGACGACAATAGTTTTTTCATAATTAAGCACGACTTCAATTATTTTAACGTGTATTTTTCATCTTTTTGAATTCGACTAGCTTATCCCATGCTATGCAAGACGCTATGTCTTGGAGAGGATGGGTTTTGAAGACCATGAAAGTATGGAAACCAAAAAAATTCACCTAAGGACCCATCATGGTGTGGATTTTGAAGTACAGTTGTACAATGCTGAGAGTGTAACCCATTTTAGTTGCAAAAATTGAGAAGCACTTTGCAAGATGTATGGTTTTGATGAGGGTTGCTTGTCACCATGGATCTTGGTGATCCTACAATCGAGCAAGACAATATGGACATTTGGGTCCTTGTGGATACATCTCCAATTCTTCCTCCACGTGAGCTTAACATAGTTATTAAGTAATTTATATTGTTTATTTCAAAATAGTTGACATCTTATTTCCATTGACAGCTTATTTTCATTTTTCAAAGAACGTGCGGAAGATGGTAGACAAAACCCACTACACCGATGGCTCCGAATTAACTTATAAGGAGAAAATCATCCGATCGCATTTTGTACTGATCTTGAGAATTACAATGTCTACAATTGAACTCCTCAACATTATGGTCAATACGTGCCACTAGTGCACGTGTTGAACTACGGTAACTACCATGGAGATACCCTGGTAAGATTTTTTACTATTACGACATCCGTGCATCTTTTTGCATACTTCTGAAACTAGTACATCATTGCTAACTATGAAGTTATTACTATGTTTTTCAACAGATAATCCCGAACAATTGTGTGCCTCATCTGAAATAACGCACGGTTGCCTTGATGTTTTGAACATACAACCAGGTCGTCCTATGAATCTCAACTGTCCATACCGGATTTCTAAAAGAAGTGGAGACATGACAATCAAAGAATGGAAAAAATGTATGAACAGTCATAAGGAGCTTCTTGGAAGCAAAAGGAAGCGAAGCGCAAGAATTGGAGACAGGATGATCTCCATTCTTCATAATGGAGAGTCAGGGTCTATATTGTTTTATGCTATTTTATCTTAAGTGTTTTAGGTCTACCTGATACTGATGATGTGCTAAGAACAATTATGTAGGGTTGGGTTCGACGACTATGAGTATGATGATCGTATGACTTGTTATTGATAATGAATAGAAGTTGTATGATGATGCATGATTAGTAGGACTTGTTATTATATATGATGATGTATGATGCGAGCATGAAGAGTTATTATATATCAGCGGGTGAAATGAACATAGCAGTAGCGTTGGTAAACCAAGCACGATGATAAGAGAGGACACTTCTTTCTATTAGCTAGCTAATAACAACCTAAATTAACCCCCAAAACCCCTAAACCAGCCACTTTCAAAAAAAAACCTCAGCTGCGGCCAGCTTCTGACGCGTGGATGCCTTTTGGTCCCGGTTTATGTCACCAACCGGGACCAAAGGGCCCCCTTGCCTGGTGTCCCGGTTCGTGTATGCCCATTTGTCCCGGTTCGTGTAAGAACCGGGACTAAAGGGGGAGGCATTAGTAACGACCTATTAGTCCCGGTTCAAGAACCGGGACTAAAGGCCCTTACAAACCGGGACAAATGCCCTGTTTTCTACTAGTGAAGGCATTAAGAAGATACTAGTCCAACTTGTGGGAGCAGTTATGAAAGTTAGATATCTTTTAAATCTATTTGTGGTTCTTGTTTTCGTTGGTCTTGCTATTCTAGTCAATTGGTGAAAGTACTTCAATGTATCAAAAGAATCGTTGATGAAATAAAATAAGAAGGCAGCCCAAAAAATGCATGCGGACGAGATGCGGCTAAGATGAGGCCTCGCGTTGGGCGCACGGTTTATGCATCCATGAAAACGGCCGAACACCGCCCGGTGCTATACCCAAACGGATGAAATTCGGACCAAACGGATGCCCGGGCCGTAGGTTAGAGTTGGCCTAATTGCCAACGGACACGCACACACTCATCACTCTCCTCCCCTCCACTCTCTCTCTCTCTCTCTCCACCACAGTACACTACCCACATTGCTCTCTCTTGATCTCTTCTCTCTCCTGGCTGCCTTTTTAAGCACCTCTGCGCCCTCCACCACCTTACACAGCACAGCACAACCTCACTGATTCATACGGCTAGCAAGCGAGCTTAGCCAACCACACGCCTCCTATCTAACTCCCCCCGGCCGGCCTTCTCTTCTTGAGCTCCGACCGACCACTTACTCGGGCCATGATGAGCGGCGGTAGGATGAACACAGCAGCGAGCGACGACTTCCGCTTCGCGGCAATGCAGCCACCGCCCTACGTCGGCTTCGAGCACGCCGGCATTGTCCAGGCCGGCGGAGGAGGAGACCAGCGCCACCAGGGCGCCATGATGTACGACAACTTCGACTTCGCGGCGGCTGCCGCCGCCTTCGGCCAGTTCCAGGACGCGCCGCACCACCAGATGCTTGGGCTCCCGCGGAACGGGAGCGGCGCCTGTGGGCTCGTCCCAATGGCTCCGCCGACCATGCCCAGGATGCAGCTGCAGATGCCGCCCATGGCCATGCACGGCCAGGGCGACGTGTACCCGGCGCCCGGGATGGTGAAGCGCGAGGGCGGCGGTGCCGGGGACGCGGGGAGGATCGGGCTGAACCTCGGCCACCGGACCTACTTCTCCCCCGGGGACATGCTGGCCGTGGACCGTATGCTGATGCGGTCCCGTCTCGGCGGCGTGTTCGGGCTGGGATTCGGCCGCGCCCACCACCAAGCTCCTCGGTGCCAGGTGGAGGACTGCAAGGCGGACCTCTCGGGCGCCAAGCACTACCACCGGCGCCACAAGGTCTGCGAATACCACGCCAAGGCCGCCCTCGTCTCCGCCGCCGGCAAGCAGCAGCGCTTCTGCCAGCAATGCAGCAGGTCAGAGTCAGACCCCATAGATTCCCATATCCCTCTCTCTAGAAACTAAGATGACTCATGTTCTTGCACAAGTATACTCCGTATAGCTTAGCTAGGTTGCAGCTTGGCCAGTGGGAACTGTTTGCCTTTTCAGTCTTCACTCTGTTTTTGGTTCATCTAGCTTGTCCGTGTTAGAGACGACCCGTCATGTCAAATAAAAAAGACAACACAAAACACTACTCCATGCATGTAGCACAAACATGAGCTTTTCCTTGCCGTTTTCCGGTCCTGGGCGATCGATCAATGGAGACAGGGTCACGAAAAGAAAAAGAGATTGAAAAGGGAGCGTTCTTTGGTCTAGCTGCAGACTCCAGACCGCTGCGTGCCCTGGCCATATCTCTGCTTTTTCTTGCATTGACCAATGTAGTGTGGCGGTGCCAGTGGCGACTAGACTTTTGCATATGGGTTCACACGCATGCATCACTTGTTGAGCTAGCTAGAATTTTAAGTTATCTTTTGGTACATACAACTTGAATTTTATGTTTCAGCTTTGCTAAGTCTGAGTCGACTGTCTCGGTCTTGCATGAAGATTCCTACAAATAATTTCTTTTCAGCTTTTTTTTCTTTGCATATTATACCACTTGATTGAGATTTGATTAAATCTCAATCAACTGAGACCTAGACATGCCCAAGCTAAACATAAAAGGCGTGTAATTCGGATTGGATTTAGGTTCCACATGCTCACGGAGTTCGACGAGGCAAAGAGGAGCTGCCGGAGGCGGCTCGCAGAGCACAACCGTCGCCGGAGGAAGCCGGCGCCTGGCAGCACGGCGGCGTTGTCCAAGGATTCGGCTCCACCTTCCAAGAAACCCAACGCCGGCGCCATCTCCAGTTCCTACACTGCCGACAACAACAGTAAGATGACACGGTCGCTTTATCTAATTCCTAGTGCAACGATCATCATTTATCGGGGCTAATTTGTACGTACGTACGATCTGTTGATCAGCTTTCAGCACGACGAAGTCGACCATCTCCTCCAACACGAGCGCGATCAGCTGCCTCCAGCAGAGCCAGGCCAGGGAGGTAGCCTCGACGAGGCCGACGACGCTCACCCTCGGTGCGCCGCTGGAGGAGGACGATGAGCAGCAGCAGATCAGGAACGCCATGCAGCTCCACCACCATCAGGAGCAGCAGCACTTCATCACCTCCCTCTTGCACAACAACATCAATAACAGCAACATTCTGTCGTGTTCCTCGGTGAGCGCGCTCCAGCACGATGCCATCGGCGGCGGTGGCGGCCAATGGCGAGGTCTCCGACCAGAACAACGACAAGGCCAACAACAGCATGCATATGTTTGAGGTGGACTTTATGTAGATGTTGAATCTTGAGCATTAGGCTTAACATAATTATGATCTAACAACAGTTAGAACACCACAGTAGATTGTAAGTGGAAGTGTTCTGTTTTCACCGGTTATAGAGCGAGGTCGAGTGCATTGGTGTATTGGTGGGGTTAAACATCAACGAAACAGTGTACTAATTCACCCTTTTAGCAGCTCAGTTTATAGTGAACTTTGAGATAGTTTTAGCCAACAAGTAAGCAATGGAATAACAGACCAATAAGCACAATGGCACAATATTTGTACCTGAAATAACCTCCACAAAACGGGAGTGAAAAATACGGGCACGGACGAACCGTCCCATACGACTTTCACTATGACAATCATGGAACACGGTCTTATCTACTTCCTCCGTTTCTAAATATAAGTCTTTTTAGAGATTTCTCTACAAAATACATATGGAGGTAAAAGACAAGACTTATATTTAGAAACGGAGAGAGTAGAAACTATACACTCAACACCTTGCCAACGAAATCACAAGTGGCAAGAAAACAACAAAACAGAGTTAATGCGCGTTTTGTTACCTCCGATAACCTATGAGCTACTCTCAAACCGCTTAAGCAAATGGCACGGAATTAGGTAGATTATCAGATAGATAAGCTCGCAATATATACAAATCAAATTTCATCTCAACAGATATTTTTTGACCCAGTGTGCATGACTGATACGTCTCAAACGTATATATAATTTTTAAAGTATTTCATGCTATATTTATATCATTATTGCATAGTTTTGCCATCAATTTTTTATCTTTTTCTAAACTAACATATCAATATAGTGCGCATTGTCAGAGGGGGGTATCAATCTTCATCGACCTCTCCATCATCCCTTGCTGCTCCTATGATGATCCGACAGTAGTCCATCCTTGGGGCTGGAGGTTTTTTTTTATGGGAACATTGCATTCCATTAAACTTCAGCCAGATCGCTAGCAATAATGTTCATGATACATGGAGGAGCATCACCCTCCCAGAATGAGTCTGCATTCTCACAACTCACACCAAACCTTGCCAACTCATGAGCAACAGCGTTACAAGCCCGCCGACCAAATGAGAAATTAAAGGAAACAAAGTTTAAAATACTTAAACTCCTAGCTTCTTTCACCAGCACACCAATCGTCGACTTGTCATACTCATAGCTGTTGAGCGCTTGTACCAAGACTGAAGCATCAGACTCAAAGATGATCTTGTTTGCGCCCACCCTGATGGCGCCATCGATAGCAGCGAGACAAGCAACAGCTTCAGAATGCAGAGGAGACCTCAAATGCACTGAATTACCCGCGCCAGCAGCAACGAAATCGCCCGCCTGATCGCAAATGACATAGCCCCATCCTCCAGAACCACTGATCTGGGAAAAAGCCCCATCAAAGTTCACTTTCACAAAGTTCTCAGGGGGTTTAACCCATCTACTAAGGTCAGGTGGTTTTGGTGGCTTATCTGGCACCCTGAGCATCAAGAAATCCACTCCCAGGCTTTCCACTCTGTGGCAAATAGTTTGGGTATTTGGAACCACCTCCCCCGCATTGGCCTTGTTCCTTACATTCCACCATTCCCACATAAAGATTGTAGCTTTCAACTGTATATTTTCGTCACACTTCCAGAGCTCCTCAAACATATGGTGAGCCGAGCTGCAGGGCAGGAGCTTCTCACGCGTCTCCCCCAGCCCCAGCCTCCCCCAACACTCCTTAGCATGTTTACACTTTAGAAAGATATGGCCACCGTCTTCATTTTTCCTATGACAAACCGGGCACGAGGTGTCCAGCTCGATCCCAATCCTCGCGATTTTCATCCTGAGTGCCAAGCTGTTGTGAGCTAGCCGCCAGACAAACATCTTCAGCTTGTTTGGGACTCTCATCTTCCAAATGTGGTTCCAATCAAAATTTACCTGACACTTTCCCGTACTCACTCTGGAGCAGGCAGCATCACTGCCACAGCTTCTATCCCTGAGCATTACCCCCACTTTGTAGGCAGACTTTACAGACTCTGGGGCTGGAGGTTTGTACATGTACCTATGTGCGCTCTCTGTCTCCCTCTCTCTCTCTCTGTTCATTTCTTATGATGATTGTGATGATGGGCTTTCTTAATGGATTTGAATTATGTGATGTATCCCTCATATTATCTTTTGTGGTGAATTAATTGAATATCGCTCATCTATCAGTTTACTTTATGTTGGATTGAATCTTTTGGGAGTCATGGCTAATATAACTTACAGAGACCAGTACTGACATTAGGGTAACTCTTTTGATAATAGGTTAGAATCATAAAGATCATATGGTGTTCTTGAAGTATTAACTTCCGCGGCAGCCTGTGACATTGGGATGGTTCAATAGATTAAGATTAGAAATATGACTTTGAGGCGGTTGGCTATTTGCACACATACACGATCTCATACTACTTTGATCTCATAAAAAAAGAGAAATATTGGGGTGCTTCTTTACTATGTGTTTTGAGGCCATATCATGTGCTACTAATTATGTTAATGATCTTGAGGGTAGAAACTAGTGAAAGTATGAACCCTAGGCCTTATTTCCAAGCATTGAGGCGCCATTTTACTCATTTTTACTAATGTTTACCTTGTCCTATTTTCTTCCAAAAATCCAAAAATATTGTTATCATCCAAACTGTTTATCTATCACTTGAGTATCAAATGCTTCACCAAACTAGTGCAAATATACAATTAACAACTATATTAGGTGTGTTGGGGAAGAGACTACTTGTATTTAATTGCAGGCTTGTTTGAGAGGCATCACGTTCAACCTAACCTCCCATGGATTGATACACTTTAGGTCATCCACTTAAGGCCTCGTTTGGCACAGGGGGTTTCGGGAGGTTTCGAGAGGACAATCCCCGCGAGGGCCAGAAACCCCACAAAAACTCGACGGCCCGTTTGGTAACCGGGGTTTGCGCAGCCCAATTCCCTTCTTTCCCCTTCAATCCCCTCCTACCCACGCGTTTCAGGACCCTCGTAGAGGGACTCATGGAAGCACAGCCCCGAGCGCAGCGCACGCCACATCCACCCGCCGCCACCAGCTTCTCCACGCGCCACCATCCGCAGCCTCCTCCACGCCGGCCGGAGCGCCTCCCCTCCTTTTCTCTGGTATGTAACTCCGCGCTGCCCCCTCCCGCCCCCCTTTGCTGGTCATAGTCTAGGGTTCTAGACCTCGACCGAGCATGCCGGTGTTCGAGTCATGGGCGAGGCGTGCGCTGCGCTCGGGGCCAGGCGGCCGGACGCGGCCGTGCAGTCTCTGTGGGTTGCGTTGGCCAGCTGCTCGCCGGAGAAAGCCGCGGGGGTCGCCAATCTCGATGCTGGCCATTACGTCCGCGCAGCTGCACAGGAGCAGCACCAGGCTCAGAAGTAAAGTAGCAGGAAATGAGATGACTGCTCACCTAGTCATCTCAACAAGATTGGTTTTCTCTACTGGATCCTTGTTCACATAATTGGGAATAATTAGTACAGTAGCACTCATTAGTAAGTATATGTAGTAGATCATAGATGCATGGAGTTGTAGTGCAGAATAAAAATATATGATCAAACGCTTTTTAAGTTTATTGTTGCAATGGCCATCTTCGGAAGCAGGAATTTTACAGTTTGATTCCTACATAAATCATCAAAAAGGGAAAAAATATTTATGCTCCAGAAAGGGTCTTCATCAACCCAGTTGTGAAACGTTCATATCTTTTGTATAGCCAATTACAAAATATTCAGAGCAGTGTGTCATCAGCTCTTATTAATCTCCTGTCAGCAACTTGGTGTACAACCGGCTTCTTTGAGCACTGATTGTAGAGGGAAAAGGGCATCAATGAAACTCTGTTTAACCATTGTGCTTCGCTCAACACCCTGAACTAATTATTTCTCCTAAAATGTGCGCGAGAAAACAAACAACTGTAATCTGACTCTACATATTGTGATAATTGTTAAATAATAATGCCAATGTAATATTGAGTTGTAATATTCAGTTGGGGTTCAAGTGCTGTTGTTATATCCGTGGTCGTTTGTTAGTTAACAGCTGCTACCGCTAGTGTAAGGTTCATGGTAGAACTGTACTATACTTGCAACTATTAGTAATATGACATGTCAAGTTTTTACTGAATTTAATTTCCAGGGCAATATTTCATTGCGAGCTTTTAACACATTCTAAGAATTTTAGAAGTCCAGCCGTATTCTAGTTAGTTTCAAATGTGCTTTGCTTCACTTTGGAAGATGTCAGTTGTTTAACTCTGTGATCTGCTCGAGATTATTTTTGTTTTGTTCTGATTTCCGAACCTTGTGCTTCCGCCTTTCACGATTCTGTTGAATTTTCCATTGAGCTAGGCCTTGGTTTAATTCCATCGTCTTGCTGTACATGTGTACTACTTTTTTCTGTTGAATTATTTTGATCGGATGTTGGGTGCCAACTGATACCTGATCGTTGCCGTTTCATTTCATACAATTCCTTGTCATTATATCGGTTGATGAGATATTGATTTCAAGTCATGCAATATTTCTGGTGGGAAAAACTGTTACTAAATTATTCCCTAGAGCAACTTTGTCTCATTTTTATTAAGTGACCTTTACAATTCTGCAGCAAGGATGTAAGGGGAGTTTGTTACATTGGAAAGATTGGATTTTTAAATGTTCTACAACATGTTATGTCAATATGACAAACCCTGCCTACCAAACAGAAATTTTAAACAAAGAGGAATGTGGATGGAGGGGTTTTGGGTATTCAAGGGGTTTTGAGGGGATTGGGTGGAAGGAAGGGATTCACCCAATCCCCTAAAATCCTCCCCTCCCAAAACCTCCCCAATCCACTTCTACCAAACAAGGCCTAAGGGAAGTTTCCTTTGTTGGAGGGCCTCCTCACTTCCTTGTGTCGTTTGGCGGTGAACTTTGGTATATTATATGCTTTATCTATAAAGCGAATGAAAAGCCTGTTTCACGAGACCATTGCACCATAAAACTCCAAAGTGTAATGTTTCTTTACACATTCGTAACACAGTTGTCCAATAAGATTATGACACACTCTTCCTAAAAAAAAGTTGATGACACACTCAATTGTAGTTTTTTTTCTTACACAAACACTACTAGGGAAAACCCTAGCAGTAGCGCGTGTTTAAAGCCTATCAGTAGTATGGGGAACCACGCTACTAGTAAGGCGCTACAGCTAAAGGTTAGCAGTAGCGTCGGTTGGACCACGCTACTGCTACGTCGACTTAGTAGCAGCGCATTCCACTATGAGCGCTACTGGTAATTAGTAATAGCGCTTCTCCAAGCATGCGCTACTACTATTATTCCATATTTATTTTTTATTTCATGGTGTATTCATACACCTTTATACAAGTTTTTATACCGCAACAATTTAGAGAATGATTTTACACCATAATGAGTTATTACATCAGTAGGAGAAAGAACCGTGGACTAGTTTTAAGTGGAGGGACATCCACTTGAAACTAATCCGCGGTTCTTTCACCCAATGATACAATAAATATCATCATCATCATATAATTAACAACTTATCATCATAATTCATCATTGTCATATAACACCTCCTCATGATCATGGTTTTCATCAATGAGACATCACATACAAGTTGGTCACTAGACATAATCACAACTACTCATCATCAACTCTCATAAACATATTGTACCTCATAGGACCTACTACATTCTCTTAGGACCTACTATATTATCTTACGTAAAATAGCATAAAACAAGATAGCCCCTGACTCTCCATTATGGAGAATGGAGATTATCCTGTCTCCAATTCTTGCCTTTCGCACAATGTTGCTTCCAAGAACCTCTTTATGACTGTCGATACATTTCTTCCATTTTTTGATTATCATGTGTTCACCATTTTTAGAAATCTGGTATGCACGGGTGAGATTCGTAGGACGACCTGGCTGTATTCAAAACATCAAGGCGACCATTCTGATACATCAAATGAGGCACACAATCCATCGGGATTTTCTGTTGAAAAACATAGTAATAACTTCATAGTTAGCAATGTGGTTCAGTTTTAGAAGTATGCAAAAGATGCATGGATGTCATAATGGTAAAAAATCTTACCAGGATATCTCCATGGAAGTTATCGTGGTTCAACACGTGCACTAGTGGCACGTATTCACCATAATTTGAAGGAGTTCGATAAAATGCATTGTAATTCTCAATTTCAGTACAATATGCGACCAGATGATTTTTCTCCTGATAAGTTAACTCAGAGCCATCAGTGTAGTTGGTTCTGTCTACCATCTTCCGCACACTCTTTGAAGAATGAAAATAAGCTATCAATGGAAATAAGCTGTCAACTATTTTGAAATAAACAATATAAATTACTTAATAACAATGCTTGAGGAACTCATATAGCGTTAGAATTGGAAGCGTATCAACAAGAACCCAAATGTCCAAATTGTCTTGGTCGATGTTAGGATCATCAAGATCCATGGTGAAAAACATACCCTCTTGAAAATCATACATCTTGCAAAGTGCTTCCCAACCCGGGCAACCAAAATTGAATACACTCTCAGAATTGTATTGATTTACCTCAAAATCCATACCATGACGGGTGCTTAGGTTAATTTTCTTTGTTTCATTCCTCTCATGATCTTCAAAACACATCATCTCCAAGACATAGCGTCTTGCATGGCATGGGATAAGCTGGTCGAATTGTAAAAGACGAAAATTACACATTGAAGTAGTAGAAGTCGAGCTTAATTATGAAAAAAAAGCACTTAGCTCGTACCGTACCGTTTCACAATCGAAGGCCTCCTCGAGCTTAATGCTGAAGCGCCGACCTTCGTCCAGGTGAGGCCTGTCGCCGAAACCCCGGTTGTCGCCACACCAGGAGCACTCCTCGGGATCTTCTTCGTCCGACAACATTTCCTATGTTCATAATTCAAATATTAAACTTGTACAATTAAATTTATGTACTACAAAAACTAAATTAGATCATTATTATTCATCACAGGTTGACTATGGGTCTGTCGAGTCTTTTCTTGAAAACTCTCAGCTCACGTGGTGTATATATTCGACCGTCGGTGATGGTAGCTCCTCCTTTTATTCCCGAGAGCACTACACCAAATTGTCTAGCACATGGGAATGAAGGAGAAGCTACCCCCATTACAATAGTCGGGATTCTTCATCCTCTCATATATGGTGGATACTCTCCCTCACTGATTCCTCTCTGAAATTTACGACCGTCGGTGATGGTCGTTACTCCTCCTTCCCCTAGTGCATAACAAAGGTCTAGCACCCGGAGAAGAAGGAGAAACAACCCCCACGACAACAATCGGCATTCTTCAGCCTCGACAGTCTTAAAGTGAACTCGAAATATCGTTTAATTATCTTTCTAGAAAATCCAGGCCACTCGATATGTCCTACATATTCTAGCACAAGTCATGCTAAAATTCACGGAAAATTCCGGCATGACCTTTGCTAAAACAGGACATATCGAGCGCCTGAAATTTGCCGGAACGGAAATTAATCAACACTCTGACAAAACATAGGCCACTCAGAGGTGTAACCTGCAAACCTGACCGGCCACTTGGGCAACCACATATCCTATTTGAGCAACACAAGATATACATGTTTTTATCTACATCATATCTTATAGGACTCATATTGATATGGAGATTTGGCTGGTCTCACCTCGAGGTCGGAGGGGGTCGCTGACGGGGACGACGGCGGGGATGATGGAGGGGCTCCTTGATTTTTGAAAAAACAAAAACCCTATAAGTTATCACTAATACATCCCGAATAGTATCATAGATATAACATCACTAATACAACTAAAACCCTAGCGAACGACGGGTATCAACGACGAGGATGCAGGATAGGCATCGTCGTTGTCGATCGACGTCGATGCGGGAATAATTGCTTAAACTAAAAAAATAACAACAAATGTGACATGTTCAACTAGTTCTATTAATTCAACTAGTTCTTACTAAAAATAAACTTACTATAAATAGAAATAAACTAGTTCTTTCTGAAAATAAACTAGTTCAACTAGTTATATTAATTTTCTTACTAAAAATACATTAGTTTTATTAATTCAACTAGTTCTTACTAAAACCAAACTAGTTCGACTAGTTTATTAATTTACTTACTAATTATTTTAAACACTTACTAAAAACAGTAAAAAAAACTACATTATACAATAGTAAAAAATAGGAAAAAAAGAGATGGAGGGAGGAGGAAGAAGGAGAGAGGAGGAGGGGGAGGAGGCCGGTGGGATCGGAGGAGGGAGGGGCGGGGGGGAGGAGGGGGATGGGGCGGCCGGAGGAGGAGGAGGAGGAGGGAGGGGGCAGGGGCGGCTGGAGGAGGAGGAGGGAGGGGGCGGCCGGAGGAAGAGGAGGGATGGGGCGGCCGGAGGAGGAGGAGGGAGGGGCGGTGGGAGGAGGGTGGCGGGAAGAGGAGGGGGGAGGAGGGAGTACCTCGACGAGGAGCAGCGCGGCGGCGGCGGATGACGGGTTCGGCGCGGGGCGAGAGAGAGTGAGAGGGAGAGAGTGAGTGAGAGGGTGCAGTGAACCGCTCTAGGATAATGTAAGTAAGTAGTAGCGTGTCTCAGAGAAATGTGCTACTGCTAAGGGACGTAGTAGTAGCGCTGGTCAGGCATACGCGCTACTGCTAAGTGGGGCTAACCATCTGCGCCCAATACAAGTATAGCAGCAGCGCGCTTTAGCAGAAGGCGCTACTGCTAAAGTAGTAGCAGTAACGCGGTTTATTTAAACTCACTACTATTAAGTAGCAGTAGCGCCCTATTTTGTCCAGCGCTACTGCTAAGATGCTGTGTATAAGGTTATTCCTACTAGTGAAAGGAGATACGTAAATATATTGGGACTGCCTATGGAAAAGCATGCATACAAAGTTACAAACACCCACGTGTTTGCATAAAGTACAAAAGTACGCGAAAAATAACCAAGTTTCTACTAAACTTGAAGGCACTGTCCTACCTTTGGAGGCAGCCGAATCGGCCAAAGCATATGCCATGAATGGCTTAAGCCAGTAATGCAAAACAGTGTGTATGCATGCATGTAAGGCCACACTGATTAACCCTACCCACATTCAAACTTTTTTTTGAGCATCAGACACAAGCGCTCATATACACGCGCATACACTCATCCCTATGAACGCACACACGCACACCCTACCCCTATGAGCACCTTCGAGAGACTGAGCCGACATATCATCTTGAGATTTACGAAGTCACCGTAGGCGCCTCGTCGTCGACGGGAACGTCTTCTCCCACTGAAAGCGCATCGCCGGAAATTCTGAAATAAATTCAGGAATAATGCGAGCACCAGAATTTGGACCCTGGTGGGTTGAGAATACCACTGTCCACCTAACCAACTCAACCACAGGTTGATTCGCCACATTCTGGCGCATGGGCAATCGCAGGTACGATGAAATGAAGGCCACAAATTGTACGTGGTACGGACGAGAGCTAGTTACGGCCAAGGTTTATTTACGTTGTTTCTGCGTTCTGGAGATAGCTAGCTAGATATATACCTACAGAAAATAATAGCGAGGACCGATCTAAATCTATCCATACATATACTACTGCCCTATCCCATAATATAAGATTGTTTTGCTATAAGATGATCTTATATTATTGGACGGAGAGAGTATAGTATATATGGGTGCCAATCCAGTCGGTTAATGAATTCCAGGAACATGCATGCATGCAACATACTCTCTCCGTTCCTAAATATAAGTCTTTATAGAGATTTTATTAGCGGAGTAAAATGGATGAATCTAAACATAAAATGCATCTATATACATCCGTGTGCGGTTTATAGTGAAATCTCTACAAAAACTTACATTTAGGAACGGAAGGAGTATATACACGGGGCACGTACGTAGCGCAAGTAGGCTTGAAAATTTAAGCTTTTACTACTAAAATGCCTGTGCGTTGCTACAAGCTTCAATGTATTCAAATGATTAAGGTCATCTCAAATGCCCTAACTCATTTCTTTCTTATAGTGTGTTATATATTAAACAAGAGTCCGCTTCCCAAAATTCAACCATCTGGACAGTCTAGGATGCCATGTGTGATAGAATTGTGGTTGCCTAGACTATCTATCAAGTTATCTTCAACACGCGGGTCCAACACAAAAAGCTCACCCCACGACACATTCTTCCCTTTTCATGTCGGACCCTCCCCTTCCGATCGGTTTCTCGCCATAGCGGGACATTTCTCTCGCCACCTCCTATAAAACATGATGATGCCCACCTCACTCCGCCATGGCATCCTCTTTTCTTCACACCAGACAATACCACGGACCGCCAAGGAGAAGTCCCGCGCCGACCTCCTTGCTCTGATCCCCTTCCCGTGTTTGTGCCGATCAAAGCAGCCGTGCGCCGCCCATGACGCCCCTCGAACCAAGACAAATTTGATTCCCCTGAGCTATTGCCACATTATAACATACAATTTAATTTCATGCGTTACCACGAAACAAAAAAGATATGATGGCACGTTGTCCATTATTAACTCTTAAATCAACCAACCAACGTATTTACCCTTTCATCCTAACCAAAAAATTTATAGGACTTGTCAAACAAATATGCACAAATATGAGGTTAATAGAAGTGATAAAAAAGGGTATGCACAAGCAATGCAAAATACTAAAAATAATTCTAGATTAAGGTTTCACATGACTATGACAAATGATTTTTGTTTTCATGTAAGTTTGCATGACAAAAATACTTTGCGCAACATGAAATCTGAAAATTCAGTATTTCTAATGAATGGTTTGCTATGTCCTATACTGGCGATCAGAGATTTGTCTATTTCAATAAGAGATTGATGGGGATCATTTGAGTAAAATCTAATCACGTGGATGTGAAGCTCACCATCTGGAACCAATACGAACACATACGTCGAGCTCATGCCTTCCAATGCAGCAGGGCAACAGTTCTCTCAAATTGACCATGAGCATCGCTACATGAGCGAAACCCCAAACGGCGGCTGCTCGCACTGTCGTACAGACGTGCAGCTCCCACCGCAGGCCCCTCTACCTCACGCTCACGACCTTCCTCGTCGCAGGCATGCCGAGGTGCTCATTGTGCTCTCCCGCATCAACCGTGGCGCTGCTGTGCCTGCTCTTCCGCGGTGGCGAGGTTGGGTCCGGGTTGTGAGCGTAGAGAGAGAAGTGGCCAGATCGAAAAACCGTGGTGCTGGCCACCGCTGATCATGGACGCATAGAGATGAGCGGTTGCCACTGGAAGCAGCCGCTTGTGGCGCCGTATATGTTCCTCAGATCCGAGGCTCCTCGTCCCCTCTTCCCCGACGTGGAGGTGCGCCCGGATCCGAGGCTCCTCGTCGGCACGGCCACCTCCTGCAGGTCCTCGTCCGCACGGAAGGAGCACATAAACCACCCCCTCACTCGTCCCGGCGACCCGACCAACGAGCCCGGCGACCCGACCAACGAGCCCGGGTGTGTTAGCACCATGGCTGTAGCATGCCCGTGCTAGACCAATCTGGGGCCTACGCCAGGGGAGAGAGCCTCGACGGCTAGGGTTACTGGGCTGCAGGTGCGCTGGCTCGTGGTGGCATGGGGGTGCGGCGGCCGCGGCGGTGCAAGAGGAATAGAAGGAGGGGTCGGTGCGAGATTGGATCGTGGGTTGGGGGGTGGTCGTGGGGTCGTGGCTGTTTCTTTTTCCTTTTTTATCGCTACGTTCGATTGAGCCGGGAGATCGAAAGAGGCCGGGGGGAGCGCACGAGGGGACATGCATCTCGCGCGAGGGGTGAGGTCAAACCATCACGATGACTGCAAATTCCCCTTTAATAGTAGAGAGCTCCCACCGCATGCCCCTCTACCTCACGCTCGCCACCTTCCTCGTCGCAGGCATGCCGAGGTGCTCATTGTGCTCTCCCGCATCAACCGTGGCGCTGCTGTGCCTGCTCTTCCGCGGCGGCGAGGTTAGGTCCGGGTTGTGAGCGTAGAGAGAGAAGTGGCCAGATCGGAAAACCATGGTGCAGGGCCACCGCTGATCATGGATGCATAGAGAGGAGTGGTTGCCACTGGAAGCAGCCGCTTGCGGCGCCGTATATGTTCCTCGGATCCGAGGCTCCCCGTCCCCTCTTCCCCGACGTGGAGGTGCGCCCAGATCCGAGACTCCTCGTCAGGACGACCACCTCCTGCAGTTCCTCGTCCGCACGGAAGGAGCACATAAACCACCCCCTCACTCGTCCCGGCAACCCGACCAACGAGCGCGGGTGTCGTAGCACCATGGCTGTAGCATGCCAGTGCTAGACCGATCTGGGGCCTACGCCAGGGGAGAGAGCCTCGGCGGCTAGGGTTACTGGGCTGCAGGTGCGCTGGCTCGTGGTGGCATGGGAGTGCGGCGGTGCAAGAGGAATAGAAGGAGGGATCGGTGCGAGATTGGATCATGGGTTGGGGTGGTCGTTGGGTCATGGCTGTTTCTTTTTCCTTTTTTATCGCTACGTTCGATTGAGTCGGGGGATCGAAAGAGGCCGGGGGGAGCGAACGAGGGGACGTGCATCTCGCGCGAGGGGTGAGGTCGAACCATCACGACGACTGCAAATTCCCCTTTAATAGTAGAGAGCTCCCACTTCAGGCCCCTCTACCTCACGCTCGCCACCTTCCTCATCGCAGGCAAGCCGAGGTGCTCATTGTGCTCTCCCGCATCAACCGTGGCGCTGATGTGCCTGCTCTTCCACGGTGGCGAGGTTGGGTCCGGGTTGTTAGCGTAGAGAGAGAAGTGGCCAGATCGGAAAACCATGGTGCCGGCCACCGCTGATCATGGACGCATAGAGAGGAGCGGTTGCCACTGGAAGCAGCCGCTTGCGGCGCCGTATATGTTCCTCGGATCCGAGGCTCCTTCTTGCCTCTTCCCCGACGTGGAGGTGCGCCCGGATCCGAGGCTCCTCGTCAGCACGGCCACCTCTTGCACCTCCTCGTCCGCACAGAAGGAGCACATAAACCACCCCCTCACTCGTCCCGGTGACCCGACCAACGAGCCCGGTGACCCGACCAACGAGCGGGGGGGTGGTACCACCATGGTTGTAGCATGCCCGTGCTAGACCGATCTGGGGCCTATGCAAGGGGAGAGAGCCTCGGCGGCTAGGGTTACTAGGCTGCAGGTGCGCCGGCTCATGGTGGCATGGGGGTGCGGCGGCTGCGGCCGTGCAAGAGGAATAGAAGGAGGGGTCGGTGCGAGATTGGATTGTGGGTTGGGGGTGGTCGTGGGGTTGTGGTTGTTTCTTTTTTCTTTTCTATCGCTACGTTCGATTGAACCGGGGGATCAAAGATGCCGGGGGAGCAAACGAGGGGACGTGCATCTCGCGCGAGGGGTGAGGTAGAACCATCACGACGACTGCAAATTCCCCTTTAATAGTAGAAAGCTCCCACCGCAGGCCCCTCTACCCCATGCTCGCCACCTTCCTCGTCGCAGGCACGCCGAGGTGCTCATTGTGCTCTCCCGCATCAACCGTGGTGCTACTGTGCCTGCTCTTCCGTGGTGGCAACGTTGGGACCGGATTGTGAGCGTAGAGAGAGAACTGGCCAGATCGAAAAACCATGGTGCCGGCCACCGCTGATCATGGACACATCGAGAGGAGCGGTTGCCACCGGAAGGAGCCGCTTGCGGCGCCGTATATGTTCCTCGGATCTGAGGCTCCTCGTCCCCTCTTCCCCGACGTGGAGGTGCGCCCGGATTAGAGGCTCCTCGTCAGCACGGCCACCTCCTGCAGCTCCTCGTCCGCACGGAAGGAGCACATAAACCACCCCCTCACTCGTCCCGGCGACCCGACCAACGAGCCCGGCGACCCGACCAACGAGCGCGGGTGTGGTAGCACCATGGTTGTAGCATGCCCGTGGTAGACCGATCTGGGGCCTACGCCAGGGGAGAGAGCCTCGGTGGCTAGGGTTACTGGGCTGCAGGTGCGCTGGCTCGTGGTGGCATGGGGGTGCGGCGGCCACGGCCGTGCAACAGGAATAGAAGGAGGGGTCGGTGCGAGATTGGATCATGGGTTGGGGGTGGTCATGGGGTCGTGGCTATTTCTTTTTCGTTTTTTATCGCTATGTTCGATTGAGCCGGGGGGTCGAAAGAGGCCGGGGGGAGCGAACGAGGGGACGTGCATCTCGCGCGAGGGGTGAGGTCGAACCATCACGATGACTGTAAATTCCCCTTTAATAGTAGAGAGCTCCCACCGCAGGCCCCTCTACCTCACGCTCGCCACCTTCCTCGTCGCAGGCATGCCGAAGTGCTCATTGTGCTCTCCCGCATCAAGCTTGGCGCTGTTGTGCCTGCTCTTCCGCGGTGGCGAGGTTGGGTCCGGGTTGTGAGCGTAGAGAGAGAAGTGGCCAGATCGGAATACCATGGTGTCGGCCACCGCTGATCATGGACGCATAGAGAGGAACGGTTGCCACTGGAAGCAGCCGCTTGCGGCACCGTATATGTTCTTTGGATCCGAGGCTCCTCGTCCCCTCTTCCCTGATGATAACCCACAAGTGTAGGGGATCGCAACAGTTTTCGAGTGTAGAGTATTGAACCCAAATTTATTGATTCGACACAAGGGGAGCCAAAGAATATTCTTTGTATTAGCAATTGAGTTGTCAATTCAACCACACCTGGATAACTTAGTATCTGCAGCAAAGTATTTAGTAGCAAAGTAGTATGATAATAAAGGTAACAGTAGCAAAAGTAATGTTTTTGGGTTTTATATTGATTGTAACAATAGCAACGGAAAAGTAAATAAGCGAAGCACAAGATGTGAAAAGCTCATAGGCATTGGATCAGTGATGGATAATTATGTGGGATGCGATTCCTCATGTAATAGCTATAACATAGGGTGACACAGAACTAGCTGCAGTTCATCAATGTAATGTAGGCATGTATTCCGAATATAGTCATATGTGCTTATGGAAAAGAACTTGCATGACATCTTTTGTCCTACCCTCCCGTGGCAGCGGGGTCCTAGCGGAAACTAAGGGATATTAAGGCCTCCTTTTAATAAAGAAATGGAACAAAGCATTAGCACATAGTGAATACATGAACTCCTCAAACTACGGTCATCACCGAGAAGTATCCCGATTATTGTCCTTTCGGGGTTTTCGGATCATAACACATAATAGGTGACTATAGACTTGCAAGTTAGGATTAAGAACACACATATATTCATGAAAACGTAATAGGTTCAGATCTGAAATCATGGCACTCGGGCCCTAGTGACAAGCATTAAGCATAGCAAAGTCATAACAACATCAATCTCAGAACATATTGGATACTAGGGATCAAACCCTAACAAAACTAACTTGATTACATGGTAAATATCATCCAACCCATCACCGTCCAGCAAGCCTATGATGGAATTACTCACGCACGACGGTGAGCATCAAGAAATTGGTGATGGAGGATGGTTGATGATGACGATGGCGACAAATCCACCTCTTTGGAGCCCCAAACGGACTCCATATCAGCCCTCCCGAGAGAGATTAGGGCTTGGCGGCGGCCCCGTATCGTAAAACGCGGTGAAACTTTATCTCTAATTTGTTTCTTCGTGAGACGGAATATATGGAGTTGGAGTTGAGGTCGGCGGAGCCTCAGGGGGCCCACGAGACAGGGGGCGCGCCCAGGGGGGTGGGCACACCCCCACCCTCGTGGATAGGGTGTGGGCCCCCTGGTCTTGATTCTTTTGCCAGTATTTTTTATATTTTCCAAAAAGTGCCTCCGTGGATTTTCAAGACATTCCGAGAACTTTTGTTTTCTACACAAAAAACAACTTCATGGCAGTTCTGCTGAAAACAGCGTCAGTCCGGGTTAGTTTCATTCAAATCATGCAAGTTAGAGTCCAAAACAAGGGCAAAAGTGTTTGGAAAACTAGATACGTTGGAGACGTATCACCGGACGTGGAGGTGCGCCCGGATCCGAGGCTCCTCGTCAGCACGGCCACCTCCTGCAGCTCCTCGTCCGCACGGAAGGAGCACATAAACCACCCCCTCACTCGTCCCGGTGACCTGACCAACGAGCCCGGTGACCCGACCAACGAGGGCGGGTGTGGTAGCACCATGGCTGTAGCATGCCCGTGCTAGACCGATCTGGGGACTACGCCAGGGGAGAGAGCCTCGGCGGCTAGGGTTACTGGGCTGCAGGTGCGCTGGCTCGTGGTGGCATGTGGGTGCGGCTGCCGCGGCCGTGCAAGAGGAATATAAGGAGGGGTCGGTGCGAGATTGGATCGTGGGTTGGGGGGTGGTCGCGGGGTCGTGGCTGTTTCTTTTTCCTTTTTTATCGCTACGTTCGATTGAGCCGGGGGATCGAAAGAGGCCGGGGGGAGCGAACGACGGGGCCTGCATCTCGCGCGAGGGGTGAGGTCGGACCATCACGACGACTGCAAATTCCCCTTAAATAGTAGAGAGCTCCCACCGTTGGCCCCTCTACCTCACGCTCGCCACCTTCCTCGTCGCAGGCATGCCGAGGTGCTCATTGTGCTCTCCCGCATCAACCATGGCGCTGCTGTGCCTTCTCTTCTGCGGTGGCGAGGTTGGGTCCGGGTTGTGAGCGTAGAGAGAGAAGTGGACGGATCGGAAAACCATGGTGCCGGCCACCGCTGATCATGGACGCATAGAGAGGAGCGATTGCCACTAGAAGGAGCCGCTTGCGGCGGTGTATATGTTCCTCGGATCCGAGGCTCCTCGTCCCCTCTTCCCTGACGTGGAGGTGCGCCCGGATCTGAGGCTCCTCGTCAGCACGGCCACCTCCAGCAGCTCCTCGTCCGCATGGAAGGAGCACATAAACCACCCCCTCACTGGTCCCGGCGACCCGACCAACGAGCGCGGGTGTGGTAGCACCATGGCTATAGCATGCCCGTGCTAGACCGATCTAGGGCCTACGCCAGGGGAGAGAGCCGCGGCGGCTAGGGTTACTGGGCTGCAGGTGCACTGGCTCGTGGTGGCATGGGGGTGTGGCGGCCGCGGCCGTGCAAGAGGAATAGAAGGAGGGGTCGGTGCGGGATTGGATCGTGGGTTGGGGGTGGTCATGGGGTCGTGGTTGTTTCTTTTTCCTTTTTTGTCGCTACGTTCGATTGAGCCAGGGGATCGAAAGATGCTGAGGGGAGCGAACGAGGGGACGTGCATCTCGCGCGAGGGGTGAGGTCGAACCATCATGACGACTACAAATTCCCCTTTAATAGTAGAGAGCTCCCACCGCAGGCCCCTCTACCTCACGATCGCCACCTTCCTCGTCGCAGGCATGCCGAGGTGCTCATTGTGCTCTCCCGCATCAACCGTGGCGCTGCTGTGCCTGCTCTTCTGCGGTGGCGAGGTTGGGTCCGGGTTGTGAGCGTAGAGAGAGAAGTGGCCGGATCAGAAAACCATCGTGCCGACCACCGCTGATCATGGACGCATAGAGAGGAGCGGTCGCCACTGGAAGCAGCCGCTTGTGGCGCCGTATATGTTCCTCGAATCCGAGGCTCCTCGTCCCATCTTCCCCGGCGTGGAGGTGCACCCAGATCCGAGGCTCCTCGTCAGCACGGCCACCTTCTGCAGCTCCTCGTCCGCACGAAAGGAGCACATAAACCGCCCCCTCACTCGTCTCGGCGACCCGACCAATGAGCCCGGCGACCCGACCAACGAGCGTGGGTGTAACGCCCCAGATACAACTTTCCATATTCGTAACTCCAACTCTTGCCTTTTTCCGGAGATGCGATATGATATTTCCTTCGTGGTTGGATTTTTGTCTGTTGTTTTGCATTTTGTTCTTGTTATGCATCTCGTCTCATGTCATCATTCGCATTGCATCGACATCGTTTTCATAAAACTTGCATCCGCTCGTAGTCGCCATGTCCCCCTTGCTTTTGTTGGCCGTTCCGAGACCAACCGGGTTTTCCGTTCCCCTCTTGTCAAACCAACTAACCTCTCTCAAACCCCTCGCGCGCGTTCGAAAGTTGTCCCGAACCCGACCCGCTCTGTCGTTACTGTTGGATCCGGATCATCCCCAAACATCTCTAAAACATCTCCGTTTTCTTAATTGGACGCTCTAGCCTATTTATTCCGGGCCGTCCGATTACAATCGGAGGGACCAAATAGTCCCTAGCCAAATCCACCTGCTATATATACACGGGATCCAACCCTAGAAATTAGGCAGCTTGTCCCATCCTCCTCATTCCTCCTAGCCGCCGCCACTCTCTCCCTTGGTTTCAGCGTCGAGCCAACCCGCCACCACCGATCCTCTTCCTTGGGATCCATCCCCTCCCGATCCACCAACCACAACCAGACTCCTCTCTCCCTCGATTCCACCACCACCAGGCTGCACCTCTCCTTCCCTTCTCCCCCTACTGCTTTCTCTCCTTCCCCTTCAATCTCTCTCACGATCTCTCCTCTCTGTTTCTCTAAACAGGAGCTCACCACCGACCGGAGCCGATGGAGCTGAGCCACCGTCGTCCTGCTCGACCCCACCGTCCAGATCTGTTCCGTGCCGACCCGTTCCGCCATCGCCCGTTCGTCCCGCCGGATCCGCGAAGCCGCCCGTTCGGGACCCTGTGTGCCTCCCCTACATCACGCCCCATCGCCTGAAGCCACCTCCGCTTCGATCCGGCAGGGAACGGAACCCCGACGACTTCCACCGCCCGGATCCGTGCCTCCCATGCCGCTAGCTTTCGCGTCTGCTTCCGCTACCCCATGCCGGCGTGCCTCCCTTCGCCAAGTCCACCGTCGTGCCCGGCCCCTGTTCGTCTCCACGCCATCTCCGTCGCCAAGCCGGCCGAATCGAGCCAGCGCTTCGCTCGTCCCGCACGAGCGCCTTGACCCTGCCCCGATCCCCGACCGCAACCAGCACCGGACCCGCAGGTCGCCAGCGCGCCCGTCACCCTCGCCTTCTCTCTTCTTCGCCTTACCGTTCTACTTCTCTGAATCTCTCTCTCTCTGTGTGTCTTTCTTCAGGAAACTACAGCAGCCTCCGAGTTCGAGCAGCTGCCTCCTGCCCGGATCGAAGACATCCCATGCTTGGATCCGGACGTCACCGAGCTCCCACGCCAACCTCTCCTCACCCTGCTGCTCGCCGGAGTCCCACCTGCACCTGCCTCGCTCGGCTGTGCCCTCTGCTTCTAGCGACAAGACGAGCATCGCTCGCGTTGACCGTGCCAAGTCCCACGACCGCACGCGCCTGGACTGGCCTCGCCTTGGCCCAACTAACTCTGCCTACCCCAAGCCTCTCCACCCACCCGGGCCATGGCCCATGGTGAGAACCCCAGCCCCTCCAGATTCGGCCCGATAGTGGGTTTTTTTCTTGTTCTGCGAATTTAGCTAATTTCCAGAGATTGCTGTTTTAAAAAAAGTCCCTAGAGTTCATGCATTTAATAACTCATCAACCGTGCATCGATTTAAAATGTTTTAAACATGTAAAATGCTTAGAATGTTGTGTAGATTAATAATATGCCACTTTCATCCATGTTTAAAATGTTTAAAATGCTGTTTGTTTAAATTTGCTCAAATGCCATGTTAAAATGCTTTATTCCATAACTAAATAACCGTAGCTCGGTTTCAAATAAACTTTATATGTAAATGGGGTGGAAAAATGCCTAGTTTAACATGGTGGACTTTATTTTCCTGTTTAACAACATTAAAATATGTTTTAGGGCAGAACAGTACCAAATTCAAAATATGGACATGAGGATTTTCCGGAATTGTTGTTTGTTGTTCCGGCCTCATTTAAACTTGTCTAGATAGGTAGTTCTCATATGCTTTACCCCTTGCCATGTTTAATAACATTTAATATTGTTGGGTACATAAACGAGAGCTAACTATATAGTTTAATGTGGTGTTTCGTCAATATGCAACGAGTTGCATATTGAGCTCCACTTAACTTGTAGTATTGCTTGTTGCACATTGCCATGCCATGCCTCATTAAACCGGACATGCATCATACTTTATTGTGCATCATGCCATGTTTATGCTTGTGCATTTACCATGTTGTTGGTTTCTTTCTAGTGTTGCTTCTTAGTTCCGGTAATGTTGCGATTGTGAGGATTCGTTCGACTACGTCCGTTCATCTTCTTCATGGACTCGTTTTTCTTCCTAGCGGGATTTCAAGCAAGATGACCGTCACCTTGGATCTCACTACTATCATTGCTATGCTAGTTGCTTTGTTCTATCACTTTGCTGCGCTACCTATCTTTTGTTGCTCAAGCCTCCCAAATTGCCATGTCAGCCTCTAACCATTGTCACCCTTCCTAGCAAACCGTTGCTTGGCTATGTTACCGCTTTACTCAGCCCCTCTTATAGCATTGTTAGTTGCAGGTGAAGTTGAAGATTGCTCCATGATGGACAGGATTATGTTGGGATATCACAATATCTCTTATTTAATTAATGCATCTATATACTTGGTAAAGGGTGGAAGACTCGACCGTATGCCTGGTGTTTTGTTCCACTCTTGTCACCCTAGTTTCCGTCATACCGGTGTTATGTTCCGGGATTTTGCGTTCCTTACGCGGTTGGGTGATTTATGGGACCCCCTTGACAGTTCGCTTTGAATAAAACTCCTCCAGCAAGGCCCAACCTTGGTTTTACCATTTGCCTCACCTAGCCCTTTTTCCCTTGTGTTTTCGGAGCCCGAGGGTCATCTTTATTTTACCCCCCGAGCCAGTTCTTCTCCGAGTGCTGGTCCAAACCGAGCGATGTCCGGCGCCCCCTGGGCAATCAGGGTCTATGCCAACCCGACGTCTGGCTCATCCGGTGTGCCCTGAGAACAAGATATGTGCCGCTCCTATCGGGATTTGTCGGCACAGCGGGAGGCTTTGCTGGTCTTGTTTTACCATTGTCGAAATGTCTTGTAAACCGGGATTCCGAGACTGATCAGGTCTTCCTGGGAGAAGGTATATCCTTCGTTGATCGCGAGAGCTTATCATGGGCTAAGTTGGGACACCCCTGCAGGGTTTAAACTTTCAAAAGCCGTACCCGCGGTTATGTGGCAGATGGGAATTTGTTAATGTCCGGTTGTAGATAACTTGACACCAGATCCGAATTAAAACGCATCAACCGCGTGTGTAGCCGTGATGGTCTCTTTTCGGCGGAGTCCGGAAAGTGAACACGGTTTTTGGTTTATGTTTGATGTAAGTAGGAGTTCAGGATCACTTATTGATCATTGCTAGCTTCACGACCGTTTCGCTTGCTCTCTTCTCGCTCTTATTTGCGTATGTTAGCCACCATATTTGCTTAGCCACTGCTGCAACCTCGCCACTTTACCCCTTCCTTTCCCTTTAAGCTTTGCTAGTCTTGATACCCATGGTAATGGGATTGCTGAGTCCTCGTGGCTCACAGATTACTACAACAACAGTTGCAGGTAGAGGTTATGCGATGTTCATGACGTGAGAGCGACGATTGCTTGTTTTGGAGTTCTTCTTATGCTTCTTCAATCAGGGGATAGGTCCAGGTCGGCAGCCTGGGCTAGCAGGGTGGATGTCGTTTGAGTTTCTGTTTGTGTTTCATCCGTAGTCGGATGGTGCTCTTATGTAAGATAATGTTGTATTCGTGTGGTATTGTATGCCTTATGTATGTATCCCCATCTACTATGTAATGTTGATGTAATGATATCCACCTTGCAAACCGTTTCAATATGCGGTTCTATCCTTGGTGGGACCTTCGAGTCTCATTAGGATAGTATCGCATATTGGGCGTGACAAGTTGGTATCAGAGCCTCAACCGACCATAGGAGTCCCCTTGATTGTTGGCTG
Organism: Triticum aestivum; assembly: GCF_018294505.1. NCBI lineage: Eukaryota > Viridiplantae > Streptophyta > Magnoliopsida > Poales > Poaceae > Triticum > Triticum aestivum. The sequence goes on along the minus strand of NC_057813.1, from coordinate 676,028,203 downwards.
TTGTTGAGTCTAGAAGAAAACTATTTTGAGTCTTAGGATTATATATATCGGAGAGTAGGAATTCTTTTTATTCCTCAGTCCCTTCGTCGCTCTGGTGAGGTCTCCTGACATAGATGTTTTGACTTTCCACTCCTCAAATTTCACTAATTTTTTTTAGGGATCACGCGGATATCTTGGAATCGTTCCGATGGTTTTGTGACGAGAACATTGTTATTGGTGCCTTCTGTCTTTTATGGGGCAGTGACCCGGGGAGTTGAGCTCCGAGGTGTTGTCGTCTCAATTTTATCGTTGCAGTTCTGGAATACCTGAGTTTTGCCGACATTGAAAATCTCTTTTATGCAGTTGTTGGTGAGATAACCTTGACGTCACCCAGTACTGGGGAGTTCGGGAGTATTGCCATAGCTCGTATAACGGATGCTTTTCGAAGGTTGAGGTACACGATTTCTGGAGTTTTCTTGGTTATGTGTTGACGGATGGATACAGCTGGATGTAGGGATTGTTAGTTTGGGTGAGATATATTGCTTCCCCTGTATCCCCAACACCAGATTGCATAACCAGAAAGTTTCGGGAGTTTATAGGTGGGAATTCAAGTAGCTCGTAGGATATCTTTCCAACATACACATGATACGATATGGGATCTATCATATGTTTATTCCGTCTTATTCTGCAAGCCAAATCCTTTGTTTTGTTTTATTTGTAATATTCGAGTTGCTTCGAAGTCAAATGTTGAATCCATACCTTTCCTAAACGCTGTTCTCATATTGCTATGGGAGTACTAATCCTTTTGATCATCGAGATTGTCATGTTAATTCTTTTCCAACCGGCGTGCTTCTCTTCAAGTGGATCCGATCATTTCAACATTCACGAGATCAATTCTAAGTTTTCTCAACGATATCCATTCCATCTCCCCAAGTTGCCTTTGTTTTTCCCGCCCTCCCACCCTTTTTCTTCAAGGACTCAAATTTCTTAATCATATATCCTTTTATCTGTGAGAAGTCTCTTCATTCTTTTCTTTCAATATTCTTATCCGGTGATTTCCCATGAAGATGCTCAACAGTTTCAAGTTCATCATCCTTCATTGTTGTTTCTTCTTCGGTGGATCCAATTCAAGCTTTCGATAATCATCATATTATTTTCCTCGTTTCAAATTGGTTTCCATGTCGGGGCACCTCTTAATTGTTCACCTCTCTCTATTCTTATCCGGAGTGCTCAAGATATCTCAGAAGAATCAAGTTCCCATTCTTAATCCATTCAAGTTACTTCAAGGTTTTTCTCTCATTCAAGCTATTTAATTCTACCGGTGCAATCTCTATTTCAAGCAATCCTTCAATGATGTTTCTTTCGAGTGGGCCCTAACCCACAGGTCTTTTTCCAGGATCTTACCTGGCTCTTCTAATTTTCCTGGAGCTATTCCCAAATTCTTTTCAAAGTGTGACGTAAGAATGGATTCCATCAGTCACATGCCTTCTCCAAGATCGCTTTCAAATTATTTTTCATTGTTGACTCAACCTCTTCGCTTTCCATTCTCCCGGAGTATCTCAACAATTTTGGTGTTCTTTCTCGTAGTCATTCTCAACTTTTGAAGACCGAAGAAGAGTTCCTCTTAAATCCTTACCCATTCTTCCAAAGATGCGTAGTTCAAGCTTGATGCCATCCTCTCATAATTGTTTTCGATTGTGAGAATTCTTTTCTTACCATCCGGAGCATTTCATGAGTTGTTTCCATTTCTTTCCTCCGAAGGCCATCATGTCATAATTCTTCATTCTCAGCGTGTAACTATCGTTCTCCAAATCTTACCAGTGCATCATTCAAATACCCTCTAAAAATCTCATGATCTCTTCGTTCACTTGTATCTAAATCCCCTCAAGTATCTTCATTCTTCCCGGTGAATTGTGCCTTTGCTACTTTCATTTTCAATTCTTACGGTGGTTTGTTCAAGATTCCTCTTCCTTTGTTCTCATATTAATTTATTCGTTGTTTCAATCCACCGGTGGTTCCATCAATACCTTCTCAAGTTTACGCTATATCTCTCGTAATCCTTTCTATGAGAATAAGTAGTATGCAAAATCCGTTGCTTGTCATCAATTTAAATTGATGCAGGATATGCATAACGTAATTCTTATTATAGTTTCTTCCAAGTAATCTAGTTTATTCTTTCCAGAGTTGTTCATCATGCCATTTTTCTCGGTTCTAGTGTTTCATCTTTTCTTTTCCGGAGTTCCAAGTTTTCTGCATTATCTCGCCGTGAAGCTCCATCTTAATCATTGCAAGGATTCACCTTGTGTTTTCAACTTCTCTTTCTTTCTACCATCCTTTTATTACCGGAGTTCTTCATGGAGGCTCAACATGGTGGATCATCAAGGATTCTTTTCATTCTTCAATTGTTCTTCAAGATTTCTCTCGACGTTATGACCTGCCAAGCTATACTCAAAAATAAACATGGTGCTCAACACATGTCTTGTTTTGAGGAGTTCAAGTATTCTTCTTTTTGCATTTCAAAGTGCAATTCTCCTACCTTATCTTTTGAGATGGTGTTATATCATTCTTGACGATTTCCATTCATGTTTCATGATTCACGTGTTGTCAAGAATGAGGTATTTTAAATCCATCAACCTCATTGTTGGAGTTATCTTGTGTCATATTTAACCTAAAGCCTTCCCTAAGGATTGTTGCTTTTGTGGTGCTTATCAATGATTCAAGTTATCTCTCTATCATCTTGGTGGAAGAAATTGTTCATCTTGTCGGTGTTATCAATTATATTATTTGTTCTGTAGTGGCAGAATTTCACCTCAAGTTTTGAGATGTCTACATAAGCCCACGAGGATCATATCCTTTCGTTGTTGGTTTTCCAACAATTCCGTTCTAACCATCTTGGAAGGGTGCTTTCCAAGCTCATTTCTGGCACAAGTTGGCATTTTCTTCTCCATTCTTTTATTCCAATGATCTATCTTCTATTCTTTCTTCCGGAGGCATGGTGATGTTGCTCTCTTCACTCATCATCTCGAATTGTGAGGATCGTGTTCTTTTCATGCTTATCCATTTAGCCGGAGTGTTGTGCCATCTCTTCAAGTTCTTTTCATCCTATCAAGTTTTCCTTCTTCTTTCAGTCGGAGTGCTGCCCAAATTATATCAATCTTATTGCTTCTCTATCTAGTTTTAACCGGAGTGGTTTCAATATCTATCTTATCACTAAACCTCTTGGTTCTCGTCGTATCCCTTGTTCCTCTTTTCTAACAGAGTGTTTTCAACTTTGTACATCTTCATTGTTTTCTTTCTTTCATTTTGCTCAACCTCTCAAGGTTCGTGGTTTCACTCATTGGTCGAAGAAGCAATTTAGTTTACCTCTTATCTTCCTCTTCCTTTTTCCTTTGGTGCCATCCTAGATCTCGGGGCGAGATCCTCTCGTAGTGGTGGAGTGTTGTAACGCCCCGGATACAACTTTCCTTATTCGTAACTCCAACTCTTGCCTTTTTCCGGAGATGCGATATGATATTTCCTTCGTGGTTGGGTTTTTGTCTGTTGTTTTGCATTTCGTTCTTGTTATGCATCTCGTCTCATGTCATCATTCGCATTGCATCGACATCGTTTTCATAAAACTTGCATCCTCTCATAGTTGCCGTGTCCCCCTTGCTTTTGTTGGCCGTTTCGAGACCAACCGGGTTTTCCATTCCCCTCTTGTCAAACCAACTAACCTCTCTCAAATCCCTCGCGCGCGTCCGAAAGTTGTCCCAAACCCGACCCACTCTGTCGCTACTGTTGGATCCGGATCATCCCCAAACATCTCTAAAACATCTCCGTTTTCTTAATTGGACGCTCTAGCCTATTTATTCCGTGCCGTCCGATTACAATCGGAGGGACCAAATAGTCCCTAGCCAAATCCACCTGCTATATAAACACGGGATCCAACCCTAGAAATTAGGCAGCTTGTCCCATCCTCCTCATTCCTCCTAGCCGCCGCCACTCTCTCCCTTGGTTTCAGCGTCGAGCCAACCAGCCACCACCGATCCTCTTCCTTGGGATCCATCCCCTCCTGATCCACCAACCACAACCAGACTCCTCTCTCCCTCGATTCCACCACCACCAGGCTGCACCTCTCCTTCCCTTATCCCCCTACTGCTTTCTCTCCTTCCCCTTCGATCTCTCTCACGATCTCTCCTCTCTATTTCTCTAAATAGGAGCTCACAACCGACCAGAGCCGATGGAGCTGAGCCACCGTCGTCCTGCTCGACCCCATCGTCCAGATCCGTTCCGCGCGACCCGTTCCGCCATCGCCCGTTCGTCCCGCCGGATCCGCGAAGCTGCCCGTTTGGGACCCTGTCTGCCTCCCCTGCATCACGCCCCATCGCCTGGAGCCACCTCCGCTTCGATCCGGCAGGGAACGGAACCCCGACGACCTCCACCGCCCGGATGCGTGCCTCCCATGCCGCTAGCTTTCGCGTCTGCTTCCGCTACCCCACGCCGGCGTGCCTCCCTTCGCCAAGAGTCCACCGTCGTGCCCGACCCCTGTTCGTCTCCATGCCATCTCCGTCGCCAAGCCGGCCGAATTGAGCCAGCGCTTCACTCATCCCGCACGAGCGCCTTGACCCTGCCCCAAGCCTCGACCGCAACCAGCACCCGACCCACAGGTCGCCAGCGCGCTCGTCGCCCTCGCCTTCTCTCTTCTTCCCCTTCCCGTTCTGCTTCTCTGAATCTCTCTCTCTCTCTATCTTTCTTCAGGAAACTGCAGCAGCCTCCGAGTTCGAGCAACTGCCTCCTGCCCGGATCGAAGACATCCCGTGCTTGGATCCGGATGCCACTGAGCTCCCGCGCCAACCTCTCCTCACCCTGCTGCTCGCCGGAGTCCCACCTGCGCCTGCCTCGCTTGGCTGTGCCCTCTGCTTCTAGCGACAGGACGAGCATCGCTCGCGTTGACCGCGCCAAGTCCCACGACCGCACGCGCCTGGGCTGGCCTCGCCTTGGCCCAGCTAACTCTGCCTGCCCCAAGCCTCTCCACCGACCCGGGCCATGGCCCATGGTGAGAACCCCAGCCCCTCCAGATTCGGCCCGATAGTGGTTTTTTTTCTCGTTATGCGAATTTAGCTAATTTCCAGAGATTGTTGTTTTACAGAAAAGTCCCTAGAGTTCATGCATTTAATAAGTCATCAACCGTGCATCGGTTTAAAATGTTTTAAACATGTAAAATGCTTAGAATGTTGTGTAGATTAATAATATGCCACTTTCATCCATGTTTAAAATGTTTAAAATTCTGTTTGTTTAAATTTGCTCCAATGCCATGTTAAAATGCTTTATTCCATAACTAAATAATCGTAGCTCGGTTTTAAATAAACTTTATATGTAAATGGGGTGGGAAAATTCCTAGTTTAACATGGTGGACTTTATTTTCCTGTTTAACAACATTAAAATATGTTTTAGGGCAAAACAGTACCAAATTCAAAATATGGACATGAGGATTTTCCGGAATTGTTGTTTGTTGTTCCGGCCTCATTTAAACTTGTCTAGATAGGTAGTTTTCGTACGCTTTACCGCTTGCCATATTTAATAACATTTAATATTGTTGGGTACATAAACGAGAGCTAACTAAATAGTTGAATGTGGTGTTTCGTCAATATGCAACGAGTTGCATATTGAGCTCCACTTAACTTGTAGTATTGCTTGTTGCACATTGCCATGCCATGCCTCATTAAACCGGACATGCATCATACTTGTTTGTGCATCATGCCATGTTTATGCTTGTGCATTTACCATGTTGTTGGTTTCTTTCCGGTGTTGCTTCTTAGTTCCGGTAATGTTGCGATTGTGAGGATTCGTTCGACTACGTCTGTTCATCTTCTTCATGGACTCGTTCTTCTTCCTAGCGGGATTTTAGGCAATATGACCGTCACCTTGGATCTTACTACTATCATTGCTATGCTAGTTGCTTCGTTCTATCGCTTTGCTGCGCTACCTATCTTTTGTTGCTCAAGCCTCCCAAATTGCCATGTCAGCCTCTATCCTTTTTCACCCTTCCTGACAAACCGTTGCTTGGCTATGTTACCGCTTTGCTCAGCCCCTCTTATAGAGTTGTTAGTTACAGGTGAAGTTGAAGATTGCTCCATGATGGACAGATTATGTTGGGATATCACAATATCTCTTATTTAATTAATGCATCCATATACTTGGTAGAGGGTGGAAGACTCGGCCGTATGCCTGGTGTTTTGTTCCACTCTTGTCGCCCTAGTTTCCGTCATACCGGTGTTATGTTCCCGGATTTTGCGTTCCTTACGCGGTTGGGTGATTTATGAGACCCCCTTGACAGTTCGCTTTGAATAAAACTCCTCCAGCAAGGCCCAACCTTGGTTTTACCATTTGCCTCACCTAGCCCCTTTCCCCTTGGTTTTCCGGAGCCCGAGGGTCATCTTTATTTTACCCCCCAGGCCAGTTCTCCTCCGAGTGCTGGTCCAAACCAAGTGATGTCCGGCGCCCCCTGGGCAATCAGGGTCTATGCCAACCCGACGTGTGGCTCATCCGGTGTGCCCTGAGAACGAGATATGTGCAGCTCCTATCGGGATTTGTCGGCACAGCGGGAGGCTTTGCTGGTCTTGTTTTACCATTGTCGAAATGTCTTGTAAACCGGGATTCCGAGACTGATCGGGTCTTCCTGGGAGAAGGTATATCCTTCGTTGATCGCGAGAGCTTATCATGGGCTAAGTTGGGACACCCCTGCAGGGTTTAAACTTTCGAAAGCCGTGCCCGCGGTTATGTCGCAGATGGGAATTTGTTAATGTCCGGTTGTAGATAACTTGATACCAGATCCGAATTAAAACGCATCAACCGCGTGTGTAGCCGTGATGGTCTCTTTTCGGCGGAGTCCGGGAAGTGAACGAGGTTTTTGCGTTATGTTTGACGTAAGTAGGAGTTTAGGATCACTTATTGATCATTGCTAGCTTCACGACCGTTCCGCTTGGTCTCTTCTCGCTCTTATTTGCGTATGTTAGCCACCATATTTGCTTAGCCGCTACTGCAACCTCACCACTTTACCCCTTCCTTTCCCTTTAAGCTTTGCTAGTCTTGATACCCATGGTAATGGGATTGCTGAGTCCTCGTGGCTCACAGATTACTACAACAACAGTTGCAGGTACAGGTTATGCGATGTTCATGACGTGAGAGCGATGATTGCTTGTTTTGGAGTTCTTCTTATGCTTCTTCGATCAGGGGATAGGTCCAGGTCGGCAGCCTGGGCTAGCAGGGTGGATGTCGTTTGAGTTTTTGTTTGTGTTTCATCCGTAGTCGTATGGTGCTCTTATGTAAGATGGTGTGGTATTCGTGTGGCATTGTATGCCTTATGTATGTATCCCCATCTATTATGTAATGTTGATGTAATGATATCCACCTTGCAGAGCGTTTCAATATGCGGTTCTATCCTTGGTGGGACCTTCGAGTCTCTTTAGGATAGTATCGCATATTGGGCGTGACAGTGGATGTGGTAGCACCATGGTTGTAGCATGCCCATGCTAGACCGATCTGGGGCCTACGCCAGGGGAGAGAGCCTCGGCGGCTAGGGTTACTGGGCTGCAGGTGCGCTGGCTCGTGGTGGCATGGGGGTGCGGCGGCCGCGGCCGTGCAAGAGGAATAGAAGGAGGGGTCGGTGCGAGATTGGATCTTGGGTTGGGGGGTGGTCGTGGGGTCGTGGCTGTTTCTTTTTCCTTTTTTATCGCTACGTTCGATTGAGCCGGGGGATCGAAATAGGCCGGGGGGAGCGAACAAGGGGACGTGCACCCCGCGCGAGGGGTGAGGTCGAACCATCACGACGACTGCGAATTCCCCTTTAATATTAGAGATGTGTATCCGGGCAGGATCTTTGTGCAAGGTGGGCTCCACTTTCACACGCAGTTATTACTCTAAGTTACTACTAGCCTAGTCATGTGAGTAAAAATGGCCAAAATTTGGAAGTGAGGCAATGCCAGATCCGCAAAGATTGTGGAGTAACGTAAGTTGGGACCTCTTGGGCATGAAGTGAATTGTTGATAGGGTACCTAGTCACATCTCTGTTAGTTGATTGTGGGAGATAAAAACGACCAACAAAATACGGAGAAACGAAACTGAGAAAAGGAAAAAAAAAGAACAAAACCACACAAAATCTTCTTGTCCCGGAAACACCAAGGAAAGAAAGATGGAAGAAAGGCTTAGGACATGTACAATGGTGCTATCTTAGGAGTGCCATGTAGGATAGATGATGGGGTGAAGGAGAGAGAACTCGTAAGAAAAGGCTTGTCTTCTCTTATTTAAGAGAAGACAAGAGGTGATCTCTTAGCACAATATATCTCACCATATTTTTAGGAATTGCTAGTTATTGAATATAAGGCTAAGAGATGACCCATTGTAGACAAATTCTTTTTGTCATCTCTAAATCACATGCAAGACTTAAGATAAGACTATCATATCAACCATTGTACATGCCCTTACATGGAGCGGATTTGTGGCACGCGGATCTAGTGCACGCAGGTCCTAGCGCATGCCTTTATTTTTGGCTTCCGGTTTTTAAACTTTTATATCTTTTGAACAAACGGTCCAAATTAAGTTCAATTTCATATTCGTGTTTCCCGTGATGATGTCTTTCAAATAAGATCCATTTTAAATATGTTTTGACGAACTTAGAAAATAAATGTTAAGTTTGAACTCTTGAAACTTAGTATGAGCAGTCGATAGAATCATGATTTTTGTGCCTACAACCAAACTTAAAACTTACCACGTCCTCGTGCGGGATTCAACCACTTCGTGAATTGTGAGGCAATCAAGCAGCCGGACAGGGCTTGACAGGTGCGTGCCCCTGCGAATTTCCAGGCTTACATGCTTAGGCTATGTCCGAGGCAAGGTGCTTAGAGAGGTGATTAATGAAATATACTTTTTTTAAGTGCCGGTGCTTATTTATATAGCAGAGGCTTATACGAGAACTAAGCTTACCTTGGATGGCTAGGTTCCTTGTGCACCTTGACATCCAATGTTTACATTCCATCTGCACATTGACATCCCGGCGGCACGTACTATTCTCTTCTGAGCAGAGATATGATCGATGTGCCAGGAAGGCAGGAACCCCCGTTGTTGTTGTTTCGTTTGATAACTGATGATCTGCTACTGCTAGGAACCCCCGTTCGGTGCGCCGTTCATATACACGAACGGCCCCCATCCACTGTGAATGCACGACGAACCATGTCATGTAGCTTGTCCCGTAGACCGGCCGTGTCGACCATTCGCTCGCTGATAACGTGGTGCACTGCACGGGCCTACAGGATCTGCGCCATGTCGTCGAGGCTGATCCTGCCCGTGCAGGGCCTCCCTCCATGGAGCGAACATGTGCGTGCCAGTGAGTAGCATGCATGCATGCATGAGTGCCCTGCTGCATGCTGCTGCTAGCTGAAGTCATCATTCAGGTGCGAGGACACGGCCGTTGGCCGGCCCGGCCACTCCTCCTCGTGTCGCCGCGAGAGAGGAGAGGACACGGTCCGCATGCAAATCCGCCATGCCACTCTGCTCTAGAATTTCCATTTCGAGGGGTGAGAGACCATAGATGTACGTACACGGTGTACATACGGTACGGCCTGGGATCAAGATCCAGTGCCCACATGTTTGAGATAGTCATTGCTTTGAGATTTGTGCCAAAATCTTTGGAAATTTTGTTTTGTTCGAAAATTAAGCATTATATTATGTTTCATTGGTTTACTTTTCTCGTTTCAAATTGTATCGTAATGTACCATTGTGTACCAGCAGTTCCACCTTGAAGAAAATGCACTCTGAATTAGACAACAAAACATGATGATATACTTGACGAAACATTATGTATCACCATGAAATGAAATATATTATGTCACAAACTAGAGGATCTGGACGGTAGAATACCATTTCTTGGATCCTGTCCTATTTTTTTTTCCTTAGACACGGTCTGATGAAGATGAGAGCCTTTCACTGTTTGGCATGCGCATGCACGCAGAGGCAGTTAAACCATGCAAAGACGTCCCGGGCCCCGGGTGGGCCGTGTGAGCTCAATAGGCAGAACTCGGCGCGAGAGGAACAGCTTAATTACTCCTGTCCGCGCGCCGGCCGGCAGCCGATCCCCACGATGGGGCGGCGCCCGTGGCTTAAACAGCCGCATCCCAGCGCCGCCGGTCCGGCCGCCAACCCATCATTTACGTAATCATGGGCGGTTTCGCTGGCCCGCCGTCACGGTGACTGCACGCGAGAGCGCGACAGTGGCGTCCTACATGAGCACTGTACGCAGGTGTGAGGCCAACTCCACCGCACGACCCATTTCGACCCTAAACGGACGTCCGTTTCTGTCCGTTTGGGGTGCAATTTAGCGGACGTCCGGGGGCGGACAGACGGATAAAAGTATCTGCGCCCAACGCGCAGGATGCATCTTGACCCCAAACGGACATGCCTAGCCCACACCGAGCTCCTCCGCCTTGCCATTGCGCCCTGCCTTGCCGGACCGCGCCTGCTCCAAGCTCCTGGGCCATCCCGCGCTTATCGGAGCGCGCCCGCCGTGCAGCCCCACCCCGAGCTTCCCGGCAGCCCCGCGCTGCGCGCCGCCCGGCGCTCGCCGGAGCGCGCCCACCCCGAGCTCCTCGTCTCCGGCAGCTCCTCCACGTGCTCGGGGGCTGGCGCCACGCGCCCCGGCGGCCCGCGCCCCGCCCTACCGCGCTCGGTGCCCCGCGGCCCGCACACTGGCGCCCCGCGCCCCGCCCTGCCGCGCTCGGCAGCGCCCCGCCCTGCCGCGCTCGGTGCCCCGCGGCCCGCACACTGGCGCCCCGCGCCCCGCGCACTGGCGCCCCGCGCCCCGCCCTGCCGCGCTCGGCAGCGCTCCGCCCTGCCGCGCTCGGCGGCCCGCGCCCCGCGCCCCGCCGGCCCGCGCCCCGCCCTGCCGCGCTCGGGGGCTGGCGCCCCGCGCCCTGCCTTGCCCGCGCCCCGGTGGCCGAGCTCCTGGGGCTGGCTGGCCTCTAGCGCTCCGGCGGCCGCGCGCCACGCCCAGCCCGTGTCCCGGCGACCGGCGCCGCACCCAGCCCCACGCCCCGTGCCCGCGTTCCGGGGGCTGGCTGGCCCCGCGCGCCCCGGCAGCCGCGCGCCACGCCCAGCCCGCGCCCCGGCGGCCGGCGCCACGTGCCACGCCCAGCCCACGCCCCGGCGGCCGCGCATCCCGTCCAGCCTCTCGGTCTCTGATTTGTGGGCTAGAGGGGAAGGCACGGGCGGACAGGAGCGGACGAGAGGGGCGAGGAGAGTGTCCATTTTTTGTCCGTTCGGGAGCATTCTTGAACCAAGTTTGCTCTAGGTTTGGGGTTGGGAAGGACCAAAAAAGTGTCCAACGGACAACTCTGTCCGTTTGGGTATTACCGTTGGGTCGTATTTTACCCTAAACGGACAAATTCGGACAGGATGGGTCACGGATGAGTCACGCGGTGGAGTTGGCCTAAGTGCGTGGGTAGTACTACGTAGCAGTAGTCTGTTGTTCCACCGGCGCGTGAGTGCAGCATAACCACGGCGCGAGCGTACGTGCGTCGTCGTGGAACGTGGATCCACTGCTCGCGCACGTACATCCACCCGCCAAGACCATGCATGTTTTATGGCACTGTGGATGCGGGACATAGACCGCTGGCTCCACTGCATCTGCGTGCCATCTAGGCGTCAAACGGAGGAACACTAGAGACACAAGCCAAAACCAAGGCTCGCGCGTACATGCGTCATCGTGGATCACTGCTCCCTTGCTCGCGCACGTACATCCACCACTATATATGGCACCATGCATGCGGGGCATAGATCACCGGCTCCACTGCATCTGCGTGTCATTTCGGCGTCAAACGGAGGAAGATAAGATAAGAGCATCTCCAGCCGCGTCCACAACAGCCCCCTCTAGGCGAGATTTTAGCGTCGGTGGCCGAAATTCGGCCCAGTAGCGCCCCAGGATCTCGTTTAGCGCCGGCTTGGGCGAAATCCAGAGCCGGCGTTTTTGCCCCGAACCCGAGCGGCCGGGTGTGGCCTGGGCGCGCCGGCGGAAGCGAAAAGCGGCGTGGGGCCGCTCTGTCGGCGACCGGAAGCCCTTTTCCCGCTGTTTTCTCCCGCTTCCCCTCCGCGGATTCCTTCTCTTCTCCATTCCTCTCGCCAAACCCCCGCCTCCTCCCTACCCTTCTACCCGCCATGCCGCCGAAGAATTTCGTGACGCCCCGCGTCGCGACGGATCCCACAGCCGCCGCCGTCGACCAGCCGAAGCAAAGGAAGCCGAGGGCGCCGCTGTCCAAGCCCCCAGCATGAGCAACGCCGAGTGGAAGGCGGATGTGGAGTGCCGGGAGGCCGTCACCGCCAATAGGCGCAACAGGGCCAAGAAGGCTAGGGAGAGAGCGGCGCGAGCACTAGTAGAAAAGATGGTTTTGGTCCAGGCCGGGCTAGCACATTAGTCCTTGTTCAGTCTAGAACCGGGACTAATGGGGGCATTAGTCCCGGTTCGTGAGCCCAGGGGCCACGTGGGTCATTTGTCCCGGTTTGTCTGGACCCTTAGTCCCTGTTGGTGTCACGAACCGGGACTAAAGGGTGCGATGCCCATTAGTACCGGTTCGTGGCACCAACCGGTACTAAAGGTTAGACCTTTAGTCTCGGTTCGAGCCACCAACCGTTATTAATGGGGTTTGAGGCATTAGTACCGGTTCATGGCATGAACCGGTACTAAAGGTCCCATTTTCAAACTCTACCCCCCCCCCACCCCGATCACCTTTTTAGTTTTAAAAAAAATAAAAGAAAATGATGAAAATGTCAAAAAAATAAAAGAAAATAAGTTTCCCATGTGATATGTGGTCTAGTTGTTGGGAAAATTTGCAAATATGAATTTGGACTTTATTTCCAAAATCTCTCTAGAATTTAGTAAAATGGGCATAACTTTTGAGTACTAACTCGGATGAAAAAGTTTTTTATATGAAAAATCATCTACTCGAAAAGTTTTTTATATGAAAAATCATCTACTAAAAAAATCCTCAAAAACCTAACAGAAAAGAAGTTACGGGGCTTTTAAGATCTAGAGGCAAAAAAATTCATCAAATTTCAATTTTTTTTGAATTTTTGTTAAATCTGGTCAAACTATTTATTCAAGAAGTATTAGTGTTAGTAAAAAATTATTCAAGAATATTAGTGTTACTAAATAATTATTTCAGTTTTTTTGAATTTTGGTCAAATCTGGTCAAACTATGGTCAAACTGTAGTCAAACAATGGTCAAACTAATTATTCAAGAAATATTAGTGTTACTAAATAATTATTCAAGAATATTAGTGTTACTAAATAATTATTTTAGTTTTTTTGAATTTTGGTCAAATCTGGTCAAACTATGGTTAAACTGTGGTCAAACAATGGTCAAACTAATTATTCAAGAAATATTAGTGTTACTAAATATTAGTGTTATTTTTTAGAACAATAGTTTCAAACTCAAACAGTGAAATGTGTGACTTCATGCTCAAACTAAATTTCTGAGGTTAATAAGATTGACATCTTACTATTGTCAAGAAAACAACAAGTGCAGACTTGGAAACGAGGGAGAATAAAACCCGGAAGTTAAGCGTGCTCAGGAGTAGTGAGAGGATGGTTGACCGTCCGGGAAGTTAGATGATTTGAAATGATGAGGGGTGATTAGAGATTAGAGATTAAATTGAGCAGTGATGAGGGTTGATTAGAGATGAGAGGTTAAAATAATTCAGAAATTTGAAAATAAAAAAATATTCCAAAAAAGAAATGATTTTTTTTAAAAAAACATAAAAGTTCCTTTAGTATCGGTTGGTGTTAACAACCGGGACTAAAGGTGGACCTCGAGGCAGCGGCCACGTGGAGAGCCTTTACACGTACTCGCGTTCGCCGGCGTGCAGTACCCGCCATACACGTACTCGCTGCCGGACGACGCAGCCTCACCGACGCCACCTCTCCGCCGTGGCCTCTACTCGCAAGCCTCCACCTCGTCGCATCTCGGCGACGCCGACGCGACGGAGGCCGACATGGAAGACATCATCGCAGCCGGCTCGGCTGCCGCCGCCGCTTCCCCCGGGTTCACTACCCAGGATGACTCGATTTACCTCGGCGACATGGACGACGAGCTCGACTACGGCGAGGAAGAGCCGGAGGACGATGAAGAAGAGGAGGAGGAGCCGGCGCCGCCGAGGAAGGTCAAGAAGAAGAAGAAGAAAGCGGCCAAGACCGTCGAGCCGCGCATCAAGTGGGCGTCCAAGGAAGAGGAGTGCCACGCCGAAGCGTAGAAGGTCGTCTGCCTCGACCCGGTCCCCGGCACGAACCAGAGCATCGAGACGTATTGGGCCCGCATCAAGGCCGAGTTCGAAGAGCGCAAGCTCGTCGACCCCTACTTCAAAGGCGTCCACATGAAGCGTCGGTCGAAGGAAATGGAAAACCATTGGGGCTCATCCAAACGACGTGCAACAAATGGCATGAGATCGTCGAGGAGGTCTCGGCTCGCCCGGAGAGCGGCACCAGCATCGAAGATCAGGTATAGCATGCCGTCCTTTTACTATTGCCTTTCGCTGTATGCGTGCCCGGGCGCGCTCTAGCGCCGACTGATGTTCTTTTCCTCGGCGCAGCTGCTGCGCATGTTCGCCATGTTCCGCGATGATAAAAGCGACGTAGAGTTCAAGTACCTCCATGTCTTCAAGCGGATCGACAAGTGCGAGAAGTGGGCGGGCGTCCGGCTTTCTTGATGGGCGGCCGACATGCTCCAGAGCGGCGACGAGAAGCTCAAGGCGTGGTTCTTGGCGGAGCGAGGCCTCATCCTGAACCAGATCCGGCAACACCGCCGCCGACACCGCCACCCAAACCAACTGAGGATGCCTCTGCGACGCCCAGCCCCACTGACGATTCCTCTGGTGCGCCCAGTAGCACAGAAGCCGCGCCGACCAGTCCGGAAGCCACACCGACTCCTCCGAGCCCGCGTGCGCCGACGACGACGCCGGAGGTTGAGCTCGACGTTTGATCGCCATTTGATGCATTCCCTCCGCGCGCCCTTCCCTTTTTGATCGCCATTTTGATCGCCGAACTGTGGCACCGGATCACCGAACTGTTGCGATGATCGTCGGATTGTGGCTTTTTTGAGCGGGAACGATCGAGTTTGAATATGTGGCGTCTTGGGGGCGGCACCTGGGGCCGTGGCTGGGGAGAAACGACCCCCAGGGGCCAATCTAGCGCCGGTTCGCCCCAAGGCCGCTCTTTTTCGGTGCCCTGGGGGGGGGGGGGCGAACGGCTGGAGATGCTCTAAGTGAGCGAAATGGTCGTTCCTAGTTAGCCGCCGGCTTCCATAAGGCTAGGGTTCCTCTTGCCTCCTGCCGGCGCCGGTCCGCGCCGTCTCTGTTGGCCTTAGGGCCATGGAGGCGGAGTGGATCTCGGCCCTTGCCGGAGGGAGGACTTCGTTTTTAGATCTATTTTCGAGTTGTGTTATAGTTTGTGTCCTACTCAGGAAGGTGAGACGGCGGCGACTCCCTGAAGATGGGATAATGGTCTCCCCGCCTAGCCCCCATACCGGTGATGCGCCTAGCATCGTCGGTGGGCGTGTGGAGATGTGCCTCCGGCAGATCTGTCTTTGGTGGATTTGCTCGGATCTATTCGTCGTTCGTCTATGTTCCCGTGTCTTCAGGTTGGATCCTTCTGATCGACTCTCTTCATCGGCGACAGGTGCTATTCTGGTGCGTCGTCTCTATGGGGCCTTAGCACGACGACTCCCCAACTGTCTACTACAATAAGGTTTGCCCGGCTCCGGTGATGGAGGGGGAGTTATTTCCCCAAAACCACCACACTTGGGGCTAGGATAACAATTTGATACCAGATTCTAGCCAGGGCACAAAAAACCACCGGAATTATGCCTAATACGTAACGGAGACCACTGATTGTCTGATAAGCACATGCAAACAGCAAAACTGGCAATTTGGGCCCACCTTTCAGGTTGACGTGGAATGCTTGGGTGGACAATCACTACAAGAAATATGTCAACTAGTGACCTTTGTCAGTGACCCTGGAAAGAATTGGTCATAGATCTATGACCATTTCAGACCAATTGGTCAAAAGCTGTTCGGGGGGCTCCAAACCCTAAACCATTGCGACCATTTTGGTCAGAAAGGTCGTAATTTCCTTACACGAAATGGTCTCAAAGCAAACAATGCTAGTCCGCTACCTTATTTCTAGTTGTTAATGACCAATATAGATGGTCATAGCCTTGTAGATTGTGGTGGGTTGTGATGACTATGCGCCATCTCATCAATTTTGCCTATGTGTGATGTCCATGTGGCAGTTTTTGCCCTAGGTTGTGAAGCAACCTATATTTCTGTTATTCCAAAAATTCCCAAAAAATTATCATAAATGTTTTGGATCATATCTTCATCAAATATGTCAAAAACATTCCTTGCCTAGTTCAAAAATAATTCGAAAATATTCATTTTCCTATTCTGTTCAGAGCAGCACTTTGTGAAGGAAGTACCACTTTGGCATGGCCAAATGGTATCCATTTTCAACAGTGCTTTCCTATGCCCGAATAACCATCCTCCACCAAATGCCATCTCAATCCATTCATTATTTTTAGCCCAGCTTCAACATTCATATTTATGTCTAGTGTGGTACTTTGTAAAGCAAGTACTACCTAGCCTCCTCCTTTTGAGGTGAAAATTTGTGAAGACGGTCTTCTTAGTAACTGATCATCCTCAGCCAAAAACTCACGCCCATTAGCCATGTGCATTTCCCGTACCGCAAATCAAACACTTGGCTGCTTATTCATGTTTGAGCATCGATGGGTCTCCTCGTGAGAATCTTATGTTGTGATTTTCTTCCTAGCACCTACCTGAGGAGTGCCCAACCCACTAGACATGCCTAGGCCGCCCAGAACACATGGCAACGCCATGGTCATGCGGTGACCACGCGGCGGGCATGCGAGCTTACGCGCTCTAATGTTGGGGCCCTCGGCCACCGTCAAAACCTCGATGTCTCGCCATCAAACCATGTATTTATGATTAAATAGATACCTATTTACCTAGAAGTGAACTTTCGAAAAAATAAAGAGCAAACTATGAGGCAGCTGCAGTTCAAATTTGACCCGCTTCCAGCTGAGTCGACGGGAATTTGTCTTTTTCACCAGAGGTGGATCAAAATTTTTGACACACAACCATTTTGTAAATTGTGCATTAAATATGGCCTAGTATTTTATAAAATTGACTAGGTCCAATTTTGCAAAAAATATATGGTAGGTCCTTCACAAAAAAAATCATTTCATGCACTCGGAAAATGGAAAATGGTTTTTTTCTCCAAAGAAAATGAAAACTTCCTTAGGTAAAATTGTTTGCCATTCTAATATGCACCCTTGTGCACAATATGAGAGCATTTGAATAAACTATGCCATGAATGTGGCCATAAGATTGATCATTTGGCTTGAAAGCCAGGAATCTTCACACTTGATAGCTCATTTCTGAGAACACTTTTTAAAAATAATTACCGTATTACAATTTTATTATTTTTCCTGGAAACTTGATCACATATAATGACACAATGCGAAGGTTTTCAAATTTTTTGATTTTTTTTGAATTTTTTATGCCCGTTTCAAAATGTGGTCAAAACGGCGGGCTTGACCGTTCCTAGCTAGTGGTTGAATCTTGGAATTTTTTTGGTGTTTCTCTGATTAAATAGATACTTATGTACCTAGAAATGATTTTTGGAAAAAATAAAGAGCAAACTATGAGGTAGCTATAGTTCATATTTGACCCGTTTCCAACTGAATCGACGGCAATTTGTCTTTTTCACCAGACGTGGATCAAAACTTTTTTCACCCAACCATTTGGTCAATTGTGCATTATATATGTCCTAGTATTTTATAAAATTGATTTGGTCCATTTTTGGAACAATTATTTGGTAGGTCCTTCACTAAAAAACCTCCTTTCGGGCACTCGAAAAATGGAAAATGAATTTTCCGTGTAAAGAAAATGAAAACTTCCTTAGGCAACATTGTTTGGAATTCCAAGATGCACCCTTGTGCACAATATAAGATCATTTGAACAAACTATGCCATGAATTTGGCCATAAGATTGATCATTTGGCTTGAAAGCCATGAATCTTCACGCATGATAGCTCATTTCTGAGAACACTTTTTTAAAATAATTACCGTATTACAAGTTTATTATTTGTCCTGGAAACTTGGTCACATATAATGACACAATGCGAAGGTTTTCCAATTTTTTGATTTTTTTTGAATTTTTTATGCCCGTTTCAAAATGCGGTCAAAACGACGGGAATGACCGTTCTTAGCTAGTGGTTGAATCTTGGAAAACTTTTGGTGTTTCTCTGATTAAATAGATACTTATCTATCTAGAAATGATTTTTGGAAAAAATAAAGAGCAAACTATGAGGCAGCTACAGTTCAAATTTGACCCGCTTCCACCTGAATCGGCGGGAATTTGTCTTTTCACCAGAGGTGGATCAAAACTTTTTTCACCCAACCATTTGGTCAATTGTGCATTATATATGTCCTAGTATTTTATAAAATTGATTAGGTCCATTTTTGCAACAATTATTTGGTAGGTCCTTCACAAAAAAAACCTCCTTTCTGGCACTCGAAAAATGGAAAATGAATTTTCCGTGCAAAGAAAATGAAAACTTTCTTAGGCAACATTGTTTGGAATTCCAAGATGCACCCCTGTGCACAATATAAGATCATTTGAACAAACTATGCCATGAATATGGCCATAAGATTGATCATTTGGCTTGAAAGCCATGAATCTTCACGCATGATAGCTCATTTATGACAACACTTTTTTAAAATAATTTCCATATTACAAGATTATTATTTTTCCTGGAAACTTGGTCACATATAATGACACAATGAAAAGGTTTTCCAATTTTTTAATTTTTTTGAATATTTTATGCCCGTTTCAAAATGCGGTCAAAACGGCGGGAATGACCTTTCCTAGCTAGTGGTTGAATCTTGGAAAACTTTTGGTGTTTCTCTGATTAAATAGATACTTATGTACCTAGAAATGATTTTTGGAAAAAATAAATAGCAAACTATGAGGCAGCTACAGTTCAAATTTGACCTATTTCCAACTGAATCGACGATAAATTGTCTTTTTCAGCAGAGGTGGATCAAAACTTTTTTCACCCAACCATTTTTTCAATTGTGCATTATATATGTCCTAGTATTTTATAAAATTGATTTGGTCCATTTTTGCAAGAATTATTTGGTAGGTCCTTCACAAAAAAACCTCACTTGGGGCACTCGAAAAATGGAAAATGGCTCTTTTGTGCAATGAAAGTGAAAACTCCCCAAATCAACATTGTTTGCCATTCCAATATGCACTCTTGTGCACAATATGATATCATTAGAAGAAACTACGCCATGAATGTGGCCATAAGATTGATTATTTGGCTTGAAAGTCATGAATCTCCACGCATGATAGCTCATTTTTTAGAACACTTTTTAAAAATAATTTCCGTATTACAAGTTTATTATTTTTCCTGGAAACTTGGTCACATATAATGACACAATGCGAAGGTTTTCCAATTTTTTGATTTTTGTTGAATTTTTATGCCCGTTTCAAAATGCGGGCAAAACGGCGGGCTTGACCGTTCCTAGCTAGTGGTTGAATGTTGGAAAACTTTTGATGTTTGTATGATTAAATAGATAGTTATGTACCTAGAAATGATTTTGGGAAAAAAATAAAGAGCAAACTATGAGGCAGCTGCTGTTCAAATTTGACCCGCTTCCAACTGAATCGGCGGGAATTTGTGTTTTTCACCATAGGTGGATCAAAACTTTTTACACCCAACCATTTGGTCAATTGTGCACTAAATATAGCCTAGTATTTAAAAAAAATGATTTGGTCCAATTTTGTAATAATTATTTAGTAGGTTCTTCACAAAGACCTCATTTCGGGCACTTGGAAAATGGAAAATGAATTTTCCATGCAAAGAAGATGAAAAATTCTTTAGTCAACATTGTTTGTCATTCAAGATACAAACTTGTGCACAATGTGAGACCATTTTTTTTTTATTTTTTCATGTGTAAAAGTAGAATAAAAACAAAAGAAAAAACACAATTATATGTGCTCTATTCTCATTGGTTGGTTTAGTTGTCACACGGATCGATGACATGGCCGCCCATCCATCTGTCCAACTCTCCACCTCTCCATCCAGCCATCCATCCGCAGCCCAAACCCTAACCTGCACCCGTCCACCTCTCGTCCCTTAGCTCCTCGCCACCGCCACCTCCTCCCAGATCTCCCCTCTTCCCGACCTCCCTCCCTCTGCCATCCCAACCCCGTCATCGGCCTCCCCCATCCCCACCGCCGATGACCTCCTCATCACCCCCAGCTCCGGCCATCCTACCTTCCACCACCCCTTCTGTCCGAGTCGCCCCCTCGCAACCAAATCTCGCGAGCCAATTCCCCTCCCCTCCCCTCCCCTCCCCGCACCCCCACACGCGCGATTTAGATCCACCAGCCGCCGCCCACCTCCGCCACCCCCACGCGAGGGAGGGAGATCTAACGCGATCCAGCCTCGGCCTCCAAGAAACCAAATCCCACCACCGCTTGCTGCTGCTGCTGCTGCTCCGGGATCGAGGCGCGCGCGGCGGCGATGGCGATCGAGAAGAAGGGGATGTCGGCGTACGAGGTGGAGTGGGAGAGGACGATGGAGGATAACAAGCGCAAGATGGAGGCGCTCAACCTGCGCCACCTCTCCGCCGTCGTCGCCACCTACGCCCCCAAGACCCCTCCCCCATGGTACCTTCCTCCTTGCCGCCTTCTATTTCTGCTCCAGCCGTCCTGTTCGCCGAATCGGTCGCTCGCTGCCATTAATCGAGTATTTCCCTTTCTTGTTTTCGCGCCTGAACAAAAGCACAAGCGGCGCAGGATCATCCACGCGGCGACCCCCGTCCCGTCACCGCCGAGGAGGTCCCGCCGGCTCGCCCACCTCACCGAGGTCAAGTACGCCGACGCCTGCGCGGAGGTATCCATCTGTCCGTCCATCTCGTCCTGCTCCCTTGCCTGATCTGTACCAAGCTTTTGGGGGAAATGCTTATAATGAATGAATGCACCTATTTCTTGTGATTTTTGCATACACGCGGTTTCTATTTCGTCCCTTGCGCGACTAATTTGCCTTTTGCTGTGGGATACGACTGATTTTGTCCATCTTTTGGTGTGAGATGGCAACCGATTTTGCCTCTTGCTCACCGTTTTTTTTACTGCCTATTGCTGCTCATACTGTAACTGCAAGTACACTGTTGAACTGCAAGATGATGTTTACTTCACATTTTTAACTGTTGATGATGAGTTGTCTTGTCCCAGATTATGTCAATTTATTACGAACTAGTCTATGAGTTAAAGCAACTAATTTGACCTTTCCTCACTGTTTTTACTGTCTAGTGCTGCTCATACTATAAGTGGTACAGCCTGTTGCTCAACTGAAGATGATATTTGCTTCACGTTTTTTTTCTATTGAACTGACCCAGATTATGTAAATTTAGTACTCCTAAAAGTATGAACCAGTAAGGGTTAAATCAAGTATAGGGGCAGCATTAGCATAGGTGCTCTAGAACTGCTCTGCTTCTGTTCAGAGGCATCTGAACAGAAGGCTTTTAATGGATGCCTGGACTATTTTACAAGGATTCCTTTTTGCGCACCTATACTGAACTGCCTGATTGCTTTCAGTTTAGTACCAATTTGTCTTACCACTCGTAATCTACGTTGCACATTGCATTGCTGTATGAGATAAACAAACTATGCATCTAACATATGCTTGTACTGGATACTCTAATACTAGTATTTAGTGAACCACTTCGCTGTCGAAATTGTCTTATGATTCTTACGGCCCTACTCAGGATTGGGCTCCAAACTGAATTCGATGCGGCTGTTCAATACAATGTATGATTTTGATTTTATGGCAGAATTTAGTAATGGTAGTATCTTAGTCACATAGATTTACGTCATGGCATATATAAATGGCATTCTTTTGGTAAAATGTAACAATGTTTGTCATTCTATATTTGCAGGAAAAACGATCTTATATTATTTACAGGGGTCAATCTCAACCATCATGATGCCTATCCCACCGCCCCTCCCTCCTCCTCGAGAGATTAATAGGGATAAAGGAGGCACGCTAATTATAACTGAATCAGATTATAACTGAACCATGCCCTGCTTTGTTGTAGTTGTATGATCTTACTGCTGAATTGATTGCTGTATTGTTCAAACTGAAGTCTTCCAGTTGGCTTGCTACAATGTAGTATATCATTGTACTTCAGACTTATTGTAGAATTTGGGCCTGGGCGCTTTGGAATTTAGCTGTAGTATGTCCCTTAATTTACTCCGCACTTTGCTCTGCTTGGTGATCGGCCTGCCTTGCTACTCCATGGTCACTGATGCGTGCTGTATATACAGATTAGGACCAAAACTGGAGTAGTTATGACAACAGTTTGATATTCCTTTGCTAGCACATGTACTTTATCTCTTAGCATATACTGTGATTATGACGTGTGGGCTCTTGGAAAAGCCATCTGCTTGTGTTTCTGTAGTTATTTGTAGTAAGTGCTCCACATTTGTTTTTCAACATGGACAATCCATAATCAGCTTGGTTGTTATGAGTGTAATATAATTTATCTTTGCTTAATTTGTATCTGATTCCACTGTTTGATTACTCCCTAGATTTGTGTCTAGTTTAAACATTACATGGAATATTTTTCAGCAGTCTGGTAGGCAATGATGATATCAATATAAGAGGTTATCTTAGCTTGTTAGTGTGTGCTTAGTGAACTATATGAGCTCTCTCTATTGCATCTTGTATGCTCATACATTAGCATGAAATAGTATTGCTCATACAGTACATGGAATATTTATGAGCATAGTTTTTGTGCCATATCCATTTCACACCTGGCATCTGCCATTGTAACTTCATGCTGATGTAACATGTGAATCTGTTGGTCCTTCTTATTGTCTTTAAAGAAGTCAATGTACCTACCTATTTTTATGCTCTGTTATTATCTTTGATCAGTGTCAGTTGTGTCTCTTAGAGATACACTCCTACCTTTTCTGACTTGAGTTGTTAACTATTGTTCCATACTTCTGTTAGTTATAACAAAAAATCTATGAATTTGGTAATGCATGAGTTTTTACTACTGCTAACAGGGAGTATTTGCTACTACTAAAACAGCGATTTTGTATGCACTGCTACCTGATGAGTGCTTTCTTGGTAATATTTCACCTTGGCATGCATATGTTTGTTCGGTTTGAACTTTGCATGACATGATATAATTATTTCCAGTGTTTTTCTCAACTTATTTTCATTGCCACTAGATATATACTTAGCTTGTACTTGAAGCTGTGGGTTAATGTGGTGATTTTGTTCTACTAGGATGCATTGGTACCCCCATAATCGAGTGCATGGATGCAATGGCAAGAAGATCATGGCTGTACGCATCATCCAACACACCATGGAGATAATCGACCTCCTCACCGATGGTAACTCAATCTAGATCATTACTTTATACTCTCCTACCTTTGTGGTGTTAGTATGCTTCTGCTGACTAGTATTGTTAGATCTTGCCAGTAGTAGAATGGTATTTTGTTTTAGGCACAATGTGTTGCAGTGAAGTCTTTTGCATGATCTGCACTTGCGCAATGCATATTTGTCTCTGTTTTCTTGTATGAATGAGTACCTCATTTTAAGTAGCTGGAGAACAAAAAGCATGCTACTAGCTGAATTTATGTTGTCATTCTAAATAACTGTCCTTTTTTGAATGGTCAATTCATACTATATATTGGCATCTGTCCTTTTTTTAATGGCCAATTCATAGTATATTTGGCTTCTATTTTCTAACTCTTCTCTGCTGATTCATGACAGGAGCAGGTGCCTAGTTTGTGATCGCTATTGAAGGAGCTCAATGCTGAAGAACATAACACTTGTAGAGTTCTGATGGCTATCTTGTATTACACTTGTAGAGCTTGTAACTGTTATTACGCTTCTAGAGCATGTAAAGTATATGCTAAGAGCTTGTATCACGTGTTATTTGTACAACTAAGAAGTATTATGTGGTCTGTACTGAAACAAGCTTCTAAAATCTCTGTACTGAAACGAGCTGATATTATTTGAAGTATTATGTGGTCTGTTCCAATTTAAATACTGGTTATTTATTTACTGTTAAATTGAAATAAGAAGAATATGACTCTGACATCTGGGACCCATTGATAAGAACCTGACAACTGTGGCCCAATCTGACTAGTGGACCCCTTTAAAAAAAGAAAAACTGAGTATTAAGAAAGAAGGCCATGGCCCAAAAACAAAAAGGCTGAAATATTAGGCCAGGCCCATGTAGCCGACCAGAATGACAAAAAATGATGACTAAAAAGGCTGAATTAATGGGCTCGGCCCATGTAAAAGACAGAATTGGACCGGGTTCATTCTAAGTAACGACCTTTTCAATTCGTCACAATTTTGCCACGTCAGATTGCTACGTCGGATCCGACGTGACCTGGGCAGACAGTCAGTGACCAAAACAAAAGGTCATCGGTTCCACGACCTTTTGTTTTGGTCGTAAACGTCTACGACCTTATCCCGAAGAAGGTCGCTATAGTCAGTTTACGACCGCCAGCTTTTGACCTTCTGTTTTTGGTCAGATAAAGGTCGCAAATGAAAAACCATGACCTTTCAGTGATCAATAGTGGTGGTCACAAGTTGACATATTTCTTGTAGTGAATGCGCTGAGTTGGACGAGGGTCCCACCTGTAAATGACTCAAGAGTTTTTCTTTATTTCTTTTTTTTCTCCTAGGCATTTCAACAAACAGGTAATGTGCGCTCATTTACATATGTGCACTTCACGCCGCCGACATCGCTCGCCGCCCTTACTGGTCGTCGGTTGTCATCCGAGACCTGGTCGCGCCCGTGCTTGCGGTGCCGCCGGGAGGCCCTAGCCGCGCTCGTACTTGCGGCGCCGGCCAGGAGGCCCTGGCCGTGCACGTGCTTGCACTGTGGTGGCCACGTAGTGCTCGCGGCGACGCCAGGAGGCCCTGGCCGTGCCCGTGCTCATGCACACGCCGTGCTTGCGACCGCCAGAAGGCCCTAGCCACGCCCATTCTGATGGGGGTGCAGGTCGCTCCCGTGCTGGCGGCGCCCACAGGGAGGCCTCGGCAACGCGTGCCGTTGTGGAGCGCCATGGCCACGACCGTGCTCGCGGTGCCCACAGGGAGGCCCCGACAACGCGCACCGTTGTGGACCGCCATGGCCTCGACCGTGCTCGCGGCGCCCGTCGGGAGGCCCTGGTCACGCCCTGCTCGCGGCGCCCGTCGGGAGGCCCTGGTCGCGCCCTGCTCGCGGTGGTGCCCCGAGGTGGAGCGCCTTGGCGCACCTGTGCTCGAGGCGGTGCACCTGGCACGTGCCTCGCCGCGGTCACCGCCTACGGATCCTCTGGGGATGGCGACTACGACGTGAGATGATTGATGCGGGTGGTCCTCTGTCCGCGCCGGCAATCCATGCCTGCCTTCAGTCAGCGCCCTGCCACCGGCCACTATCGCGCGCCCGCACGACCGAGCTCCTAGAGGTGGCGTCGGGGGAGAAAGAGAGATGGGAGGAGGTAGCCCGCGCCAAGAGCGAGCTCCAGACAAAGGGAAAAGGGAGAGGAGGATCTTAACGTCGAGCTAGGCTGCGCCTAGCTTGAGCAGGGGCTCAGCTGCCATGGCCACGGACCCCTTAGTTCGCACAGGCCCAGCCGCTCACAACCTGCTCGACGCAATGCTCCATAGAAATAGAGATGGGATCAATATGGCCGTGTATTCAATGATAGGTGGGGCCCGTAACTCATCTGCCACCTCAGTTGGTCAAAGTTTTTTTGGTGCTTGGTCGTTGCCACGTCAGCCCCACAGACGGGCCCCACCTGCCGGTTTCGCTGTCTTCGCGACCAAATTCGAGTATCAGTGCTACGTGTTACTAATTAGGCGCAATTTTGGTGGTTTTTTGTGCCTAGAATGTGGAACAAGTTGTTACCCTTGCCCCAAGTGTGGTGTTTTTTGGGTAAATAACTCATGAAGGGGAGAAGACAGCGGCGTGTTTTCGGCTCGCTTCAGTGTTTGTAGTCGTTGCTAGGTGGTTTACGGATCTTGATGTAATTTTTATTATTTTGTAGTGTTTGTTGTATTACTATGATTGAAGATGAATAGATTGAAAGTTTTTTTAAAAAAAAAAAAGATGAAGATAAGAGACACGAGCAAAACCGAATGCTCACGCGGCGGAAGATAACCGAACAGACCGCCCGCCATGAAAGAGGAATAACCCGAGGTGCGTTGCACAAGAGCTGACTCATGTAACCTTGCTTTGACTCCAACACTACATACCCACCGCGGCCGTTGGCATATTTGCCACAAAAGCCCTGACACCATCAGCCCCATCTTCCACAAGTCGTTGCCGTGACCACCACGACGACCCCCACTAACCTCACGCATCCACTGGCCCCATCAGCCGGTGACCACTCCCGAAACCACGGGAGTTCTTGCTGCAAATGCACACCAAAGCGGCTCTATTCATCCGATGTTCTCTGGTTAAGCGTTACGCTTCATGCCAGATGACTAGCTAGATAGTATCATTTTCTTTTTTTATTACCTTTCTTAACTACTTGCAGTTGACTTGACCACCTGGATATTGTAGCCAAGGATATTGTGTGTGGTTTCATTTCTGTGAAATGGGACCGGGTACAGGGCCCCTATTTATCAAAAAAGCAAGGAGATTTAAGGTCTACCTTAGAATGGTGGAGCTTTCACCTGTGCCACCGTCGAAGCTTCTCCAGATCCATGGCCCTATCCACCCTTCTTGCCTATGTCACGCTAATTTCAAATTCATCATATGTTACTCCCTCCGTTCGGAATTACTTGTCACAAAATGGATGTATCTACAACTAAAATACATCTAGATACATTCATTTCTTCGATGAGTAATTCCGAACGGAGGGAGTATATATAACCCCTCAATCGGTGGCACTTCAATTGGCTTCTCTGGCCCGTACATAAGACCAACGGGGTCAAATCATATGTTCTTCATAGCGCTAGTCATCTAATCGACGGCTTTAGTAAACCCCGTGCTTCTATTTTTTTATTTTATTTTACGAATGTTATAGACGGTTTTAGCAAACCGCGCCCTTCCATTTCTACTTTTATTTTGTGAATGTGTTATGCACGGTTTTAGCAAACGGTGCCCTTCCATTTCTACTTTTATTTTGCGAATGTGCTATGCACGGCTTTAGCAAACTGCGCTCTTCCAGGATATGAATTCCCAACAGTGTGTGCACATTATTGTGATTCAAGACCTGCCGGTGTACAGTGCAGGATATTAACACTCTCTTAATTTCTTACCACGATGGAAGAGGCCAACACGGCATTAACGTACCCTTGACCCTAATCCATCGAAATAAATAGTAGGGCATGCAGCCGCCTGGTCTGAAATGACAGGGCCTCCCATTATTAATTCATATAGTATAATCAAGCTTGTCAGATCGACATTACTCATTATCCTGTCTAAGTCGTACGGGGTGCACCATATGTATCCATGCAAAATTAACCGCGAGATTCATTGGTGTGCGATCATTCACCATACACACCTGGATACTGTGATTAGTGGAACCGACGCAAATCCCCAACGGAGACATATATGGTGGTGAAACTTAATTATCGCGATCATAATTAACAACTGAATTCGGCAATCGATCGGATGCGGTAAAAAAAAACTACTGTAGTGTAATTTGTCGTGTTATTTTACTTATCGACCAAGGACAGGAACAAGAATGCAATAAACAAGAGCAGAGGCCCATTGATATATCATTAAGGCCTTCACCACTGCGGTGAGTAAAGTTTTTTTTTTTTGCAGCCCAACGCTATTAATACTCATGTAGACATCCTAATTACTACCATGAGATCACGGCGAAGATCTTCTGCCCTGATATATTTGCATGCATGCGTCGATCCTGCATGCCTGTCGGATATACAGCTAGCCGCTGCACTGGCTCAGTACGTACGTCCTGGAGCCAATTTACCCGGAGGGCCGGAGGGGAATATGTTCAGTCTTATCAATCAATATAAGCACACGTACGCATCATTAGCCCAGTGAAATCCCTGCGAGAAATTTGTATCCTAGCCTGCCAGCCGCAGGCTAATTGCCATTTGCCACCATGTACGTGCCTGCAGCATGCGTACAAGATTTTCCTAGACGAACTATGAACATGCGTCCTAAATCCACTAATTATATTTGTTGGTTAGTTTAGCTAGTGCCAGAATTTATTAAGGCTGGATCGACCGAAGCTTGCATTTTGTTCCTGTGTCAAACAAAGCGGTGCAAAGTAAAAATAAACTAGACGCGAGCTAATTGTTTGTTGGACCTACTACCTGCTCAGCACTGGCTTGCTTCAAATGGTTGCACAGAGGGTTCACTATAGTGAAAGAGCATCTCCAGCCGTTGGCCTCCCAGGGGCGCCTAAAATCGCCGCCTGAGACCGAGCCGGCGCAAAAAAACGTCCTGGGGACGAATTACCCCCCAGTCGCCGTCCCAGGGCCGCCCCCAGGCGCGTCTAGTTTTTTTCAATAAAAAAGACGTTTGGTGAAGTTCGGTTAAGTTTTGGCGAAGTTCGGTTAAACACGGCTAAATTTCGGCAAACTTTGGCATATATATTACATGTTCGACACGTTTACATAATATAACTAAAAAAAGAAATCGCTAAACGCGGAATAGTCGCCGTCGTCGCCGCCGACCTTCTCCTCCTTGACACGGCCGTCCCGACTGCACCCCTGCCCGGCGTCACCAAGGCGGACAGGTGTCGGCAGCGCGTCGTCGTCGCTGTCGTTGAGGTAGACGACTCCTCCTTCTTCGCGGCCCCGGCGGCGCTGCTCGAAGCGCCGTAGTGCGTCGACCTGGCACTCCCTCTCTATCCCGCGGAAGTCCTCGCGCGCCCATTTCAGGGCCGCATCATCATCGAGCGCCACCTCGCCGGTCTCCGTCTTCACGGCGGGGAGCCCCGGCTCCGTTTTACCGTCGCGTGCCCGGGCTCCGTCTTCGGCTTGACGAATCGCGGAGGAGCAGACGAGGGGGCGCGCCGGCCGCCTTCGTTGATGACAATACCGGTGCTGCGAGTGCGCCGGCCAAGCGACATATCCGCCGCGGGCTCGGTCTTGATGCCGAGCAACGCTGGAGAGCCAGAGGAGTGGGAAGAAGATAGCGACGACGAGGAGGAAGACGACGAAGAGACGAACCTCCTGGGCAGCCATTGCCCGGCGCGTCGACGACGGGTCGGGGCCGGGGCCCCCGGGGGAGGGTACGTCAGTGGCGGCTCGTTCCCGCCCTCAAGGTGTGCCAGCACGCCGCCGAGCATGCGGCCGGGGATGCCCCACCAAACGTGGCAGCCCTCACTGTTCTGTCTGCCGCCCACCACCGGCGCCCCGTTGGTGGACGCCAATCTCTGCTCTTGGCGGCGCTCAAAGTACGCCGCCCATGCCGAGTGGTTGTCGGCGGCGTACTGGGGGAGGGCGCGCTGCTCATCGGTGAGGGAGACGCGCGCGAGCTCGACCTTGTCGGTGAAGTAGGCGGTCCGCGCCGCGGCGTCGGGCAACGGCGGAACGGGCACTTCCCTGTTCTGAGCCGCCACCCCGACGGCCCGGCACGCATGTCCGGCGGCGCTGGAATGTTGGCCTCAAATAGGAGCCACGACTCCTGTTTGCGGAGGGAGCGGCGGCCAAAACCGTTGGTCGCCGCCTCATCACCGGGGAATCGTTCGGCCATTGGGTGAGGGAGGGCTTGGAGGAGGCGCACGGGGGAAGGAGAGGGAGAGGGAGGGCTCAACGGCGGCGGTGCACGACAAAGTTAGGGGGAGAGGGCTCGGCGGCGAAGGCTGGTGTGGACGGAGGCGAGGGAGGGCACCGGCTTATATAGCCGCGCCCGTATGTACGCATGGCGGGAGGGGAGGCGACGTCGCGCCGCCCCATGACACGCCGCCCGTGAGGAATCAATGGCAAGGCTGACCGTCGGCGGCAGCGCGACAGCCTTGGCATTGATTCCTGCGGGAACCGAGGCGATGAGGGCGACGAAGCGCCCGTCTCGCTGACTAGGCGGGCCCGCGGTTGCTTCGCACCAAAACCACTCGCCCCGGCGCCCCTGGGCGCCTCCCAGCGCGCCGGGTTCGGCTTGCATCCGCCAGCGCTGATTTCGGCCCAGGCCAGCGAATATCGGGCTCCTGGGGGCGCGACTGGGCCGTTTTTCGGCGCCGGCGCGAAAAAAGCGCCTGGTGAGGCTGTTCCGGGTGCGCGGCTGGAGATAGCATCTCCAATGGACGCACCAAAAGACGCGTGCGCGGTAAACTGGCATTTTAGCGCATGCGGCAAGTTTTGGCGCGTTCCAGCGAGGCGGGAAACTAGTGCGCGCGTGAGATAGCGGCAGCTCGCGCGGTAGATTTGGCGTGCCGCTTCGCATGTGCCAATAAAATGCGGCACTCGCCACACGCTCTACCATACTGCCGCGCGTTCATTTTCCCCGCCTCCTCACCCCTTCCACCTCTTTCTCGCCGCTTCCAGCGCCCCGCCACCACCCCCGCAACCATGCCACCGCGTCGCCGGGATCTTCGGGCTACAGCGGCGTCCGCGAGCGCCCCAACGGCTGGTACTACGCCGAGATCCGGTCCGGTGACGCCCGGCTCGGGCTCGGCACGTTCCGGACCGTGCACGAGGCCGCCCGCGCGTACGACGCGGCAGTGTGGCGCCTAGAGAGGCCTCCGTCACACTTCCGTGACGTCTACATGCGCGAACAAGCATAGGCCGTCACCCCTCCGCCTCGTCTTATCACGGACCAGGACCGTGCGGACCACCTTCGGCGGCAGCGCCGCCTCCTCATCGCCGAGGAGGACGAGCAAGCCATGGCGGAGTGGCGCCGGCGTCAACCGGAGGACGTCGTCGACGAGCGCCCCTACTGGGCGGAGAGGACGGCAAGTCGCCGCGTGGAGCGGGCGGACTGGCGTCGGCGGAATGCACTGGCAATATCGCAGTGCGATATGGTTGAAGCAGGTGGGAAGTCGATCTTCACGTCAGACGATGAACGTTGGGAGGACATATGGATCGATACCTCGGACAACGCCGCCAAGGATGAGGATGATTATGTGGACGACTCGGATTAGTTCTAACTGCACCGCAGTTTATCTAGTTGCACCATAGTTTAATTTTATGTAGTTGCACCGTAGTTCTGTTTATCTATCTATGCTATGAACTTGTTATCTATCTATACTATGTAAAATATATTTGTATTGTTTTTTTTATTCTCTATGCTATGAGAGAATATTTATGCACCGTAGTGTTTGTGCGAGAGCGCGCTCTGCATTTTAGCACGCCGGCTGGAGCTACGCGCGTGCTGCGTCTTAGCGCGGCTGCTGGAGTCAACGCTGCGCGCCGCGTCAAACCCGACGATCGGCACGCTGCAAACTGATTTTAGGGCGCCGCGTTTTGGGCGGCTCTTGAAGATACTCTAAGTATGTACTACGAGTTGAAGGCCGTGTCCCGTGTGGTTGCGCGTGCATGGGTGCCTGCACTGAGACACGCATGGTAATATACTGTAAAAGGCTCTCTCAACAGTACGTCACTACCGACCATGCACACTGTGTAACTATCAAATACGTACGGTTTACCTTACGGACACACACACACACAGACTGCCTAGTGCCTACTACTCACTCCAGAGTACGCTCTAACGGTTCCCACGTGCCGGCTCGCCGGCCGACCCGTACGTGCGCTGGTCGATACTAACATGGCACGTACACGTACATTTAAAGTAAGTGCATATCGATCTGTATGCCGCGTTACGGACGGCCGGCTGCGGGCGTTCGTACGCCATGCATGCATGCACGTGACGCGATCATGCCAACCCGTATCTTGGGCTAGCTATAGAGCTAGCTAGCTCTTGATCGGTCGATGATCAACGTAATGCACGTACTGGCTTACGTACAGTCGACGTGTATATGGTCGTATAAATATAGGATCTATGCGTATATCGCACACTGTAGATCGACATATAACGCCTAGCTAGCTAGAGCTAGCCCATGTTCTCATAGTTACTCCACTAATGATCGATGAAGTTCCTACTATGTGCTTGCATGCGTTTGTCATATTGTTGTCCCATGCCTATTGTCAAAGGCGAAAACATCAATGTCGATGCCATGCATATGATGGATCCAACGACATACATAGATCTGCAAAACAGTGGCCTCGCTTGCGCTAACTTGGGCAAAGGACGTAACGCCGCGCCTAGCAAGCCTAGGCATGGCCTCCTTTACTACTGCCTCTGAGGCCAAATCTCTGGGAGCAGGATCCTGCTCACACGGAATTCAATGCTAGTGCAACTAATGCATGCATGCACGCATGTCAGCATGTGGATCCAGTTAATAATGCCGTGATGATCTATCGTCGACCCGTTGGGCTTTGTTTCCTTGTCCTTATTTCTTGCCTTTATCTCTTGCATACAAATGCCAGGAGAGATCGGGCGGATCTGAATCAGAGAGATACTATTTGTGTGTATGTGTGTGTGTGTGTGAGAGAGAGAGAGAGAGAGAGAGAGAGAGGGAGAGAGAGAGCATACATACATGGAAGCCATACATTGTGAACAAAGTAGGATCGATGGATCGTGTACGGTGTACCTACGTACCCGTGTCACACTCAAAGCGGGGAACATGCGCGCGCACGTGATGACAAGCTTTCCCGCAAAAAAAAAGGACGTGATGACAAGCAAGTCAACGATCAGCTAGCTAGCCAACCAAACATGAATTTGGACGTACCGCGTAGCATGCATCGATAGCGAAAGATTCGTGCACGTTTGCACGAAAGATCCACGGGTGGCGGACGACATGAATAGCCAATTAATCATCGAGCAATGTCACGTCGTACGTGCGCGATCATTCCTTTTGCGCGTGTACGTGGTAACCACACACAAGCACGTAGTACGAAATACAAAAATGTCCGTGCGTACATAGCCTTATGCATTCAAGTGTGTGTTTTCCAATTCAGCTTCCAAATGCCATGTTAACGTTTTTTTTAGGAATGTCAAGTTAGAGATGCGTTACCATGGTATAATACACTAGTAGAAAAAGGGCCAATTGTCCCGGTTCGTAAGGGCTTTTTGTCCCGGTTTAGGAACCAGGACTAAAAGATGGTTACTAATGCCCTTGACCTTTAGTTCCGGTTCTTACACAAACCGGGACAGATGGGCCTCCACGTGGCCGGTGCGGCGAGTCCAGGCAGGAGGCCTTTTGGTCCCGGTTGGTGGCACCAACCGGGACTAATAGGCATCCACACATCAGCATTTAAGGTGCTATTTTTTTGAAGGGGGGGGGGGGTGTTAGGGGGTTTTGGGGGGGGGGGGTTAGTTTAGGTGTTTCATATATTGTGTTAGCTAGCTAATTAATAGAGAGAAGTGTCATCTCTTATCTCCGTGCTTGGTCGACTCTACGTACTATATGTATAGAGAGGACTAGACACGCTAGCTAGTAAACAAATGAAGGAAACAGGAGATCGCCATGAACATATGCATACAGAGAGAAGTGATATCGACCACCTCTCCTTCTCTGAGAGATTGGTCGAACAACAAGTTCTCGTATATCTATCTGACTCTACTGGCTACATATATACAATATAATTATCTCTTACAATATAATCTCTTAATTAAAAACCAACTGATTAGGGTCCACATGGTATTCTCCGTCTTTAGCGATCACGTGGTCAAGAAAGAATGCCGCCAATTCCTCTTGAATTCCTCGCATACGATCTGGTGGTAGGAGTTCATCCCGCATCCAAAATATCTAATTTGAAGAAGGGGGTCAATACATATATATGAATAAATTAAATGAAACTGCACACAAATGATGGCAATAAAATAAAATTGTGAATATTATTTTTTACGCACTTCATATTGTTTCTCAGAGTAGCCCCGCTCACAGGCCGTGTGGCGGATGGACTCGCAAATGTAGTATCCACAGTAATTATTTCCTTGTTCCTGCCACAATCACTTTACAAGAAATAGAGGTCAATCAAACTGACAATTAGCAAGCATGCTAAATGGTATTGATGAAACTAGCGCTTGAATCACTAGGAGATGCGTGGAACATGCTACTATAGTACTTACTTTCGGGTGTCTAAATTGCAGCTTCTTCGGCAGTCCCAGAATTTTTGAGGTGAATTTTTTCCAAACCCTGCCAGGCAAAGAAAACAATTACTTGATATCAGGAAATGAACAAATTGAAGTTGCCGATATGGTCCGATAATGATCGATTTAACTTACTTCTCTAGAATTTTAGTCATGTCCGCATACTCCTTGGGATCTTTTCGTCTCGAGTCTGAGACGGTTACTAGTCCCTGCTCAAGCTTAATCTCTAGGAGAATATAGTGGAACCTGCACATGCATGCATAACTCATCAATTACATTACTATAACCTCGACTAATAAGGGAAACCGAATACGCACAAGACAGTAACACTCAATGGAATTCGTAAGGGAAGAGTATTATAGCTTTGTTTTGATTTAATACAAACGATTGTAGCAACTTGGCCTCGGTATCTTTGACCTGAAATTCAACCATATATGCATCTATGAGATTTGTGTTAATGAACCCAATATCACCGATTTGTCTTTTCTTCAATTCGGCGATCTTCAATCTGCATAATATAGTGAGGATAATTAAAAATACATGCAATGAAAGAGCTGACCTATATATAGAGACTTAATGACAGAAGTAGTACTACTTACAGGCAGTAGCAAGTGATCATTAATTTATCGAGGGCCTTTAGATTGAAAAACTCGAAGAACTCCTCAAATGGAACATTCAACAGTTCAATTCCAACGAGGTCATGCTCCTCTCTAACTCTCAGCGTCAAAATATTACTCCCCTCAAACTCTCTGCAGGTTTTCATGTACCAATCATGCAATCTTCGCATCATCATTGTTAGAGATCTTTCATCTTTGACGAGAGGCTTCTCGTACACGTATTTGTGTTCGTCCACCTCCAAGAAATCATAATGTACATCGTCGGGCAGGTAATCTTCAAGATTGTTATAACCGGGCACCATCCCGCCCGGATGATTAGCGACGATATCGCTAGACACCTGGAGCGGGGGGAACGATTGGTTCGCTTGTTCGCCGAGCATGGCAACTTTTTTCCCAGCTCGTTCTGCTAACCTTTGACCACTCACAGTACTTCCCGACCGCTCCGCTTCGATAAATGACTTTTTAAGAATGCGCTCATAGTTGCATTTCGCCGGAGACTTTGGTGGTTTCTTCAGGGCAGCCAGAGTACGCTTCGCTTTTACCAGATCTATCTTTTCCTCCGGAGGTGGATGTTTCTGAAGGAAATATGCCCTAGAGGCAATAATAAAGTTATTATTTATTTCCTTATTTCATGATGAATGTTTATTATTCATGCTAGAATTGTATTAACCGGAAACATAATACATGTGTGAATACATAGACAACCAGAGTGTCACTAGTATGCCTCTACTTGACTAGCTCGTTAATCAAAGATGGTTATGTTTCCTGACCATGAACAATGAGTTGTTATTTGAGTAACGAGATCACATCATTAGTTGAATGATCTGATTGACATGACCCATTCCATTAGCTTAGCACCTGATCGTTTAGTATGTTGCTATTGCTTTCTTCATGACTTATACATGTTCCTATGACTATGAGATTATGCAACTCCCGTTTGCCGGAGGAACACTTTGGGTGCTACCAAACATCACAACGTAACTGGGTGATTATAAAGGAGCATTACAGGTGTCTCCAAAAGTAGATGTTGGGTTGGCGTATTTCGAGATTAGGATTTGTCACTCCGATTGTCGGAGAGGTATCTCTGGGCCCTCTCGGTAATGCACATCACATAAGCCTTGCAAGCACTGCAACTAATATGTTAGTTGTGAGATGATGTATTACGGAACGAGTAAAGAGACTTGCCAGTAACGAGATTGAACTAGGTATTGGATACCGACGATCGAATCTCGGGCAAGTAACATACCGATGACAAAGGGAACATCGTATGTTGTTATGCGGTCTGACCGATAAAGATCTTCGTAGAATATGTAGGAGCCAATATGGGCATCCAGGTCCCGCTATTGGTTATTGACCGGAGACGTGTCTCGGTCATGTCTACATTGTTCTCGAACCCGTAGGGTCCGCACGCTTAAGGTTACGATGACAGTTATATTATGAGTTTACATGTTTTGATGAACCGAAGGAGTTCGGAGTCCCGGATGAGATCGGGGACATGACGAGGAGTCTCGAAATGGTCGAGACGTAAAGATTCATATATTGGATGATATGGTTAGGCCAAGGGGTCAAGCCCATGAGGCTTTAGATCGGTGCAAAAAGGAGTTTTGCGGAGGCCAGGGGGCCAAACGCCGGAGACCCTGGCGTCTGGCCCTGGGCCAGACGCCGAGGCCCATGGCGTCTGGGCCAGACGCCAAGGATTGTGGCGTTTGGTCCTGGAGTCCGAGTGGGACTCTTGCCTTTCGGGCAAAACCGACTTTGAGGAGGCTTTTGCTCCAAGTTTCGACCCCGGGGCTCAACATATAAATAGAGGGGCAGGGCTAGCACCAAAGAGACAACAAGTTGATCCACGTGATCTATTCCTTAGCCGTGTGCGGTGCCCCCTGCCACCATATACCTCGATAATACTGTAGCGGAGTTTAGGCGAAGCCCTGCTGCTGTAGTTCATCAAGATCGTCACCACGCCGTCGTGCTGACGGAACTCTTCCCCGACACTTTGCTGGATCGGAGTCCGGGGATCGTCATCGAGCTGAACGTGTGCTCGAACTCGGAGGTGCCGTAGTTTCGGTGCTTGATCGGTTGGATCGTGAAGACGTACGACTACTTCCTCTACGTCGTGTCATCGCTTCCGCAGTCGGTCTGCGTTGGGTACGTAGACAACACTCTCCCCTCGTTGCTATGCATCACATGATCTTGCGTGTGCGTAGGAATTTTTTTTGAAATTACTACGAAACCCAACAGTGGCATCCGAGCCTAGGTTATTTATGTTGATGTTATATGCACGAGTAGAACACAAGTGAGTTGTGGACGATACAAGTCATACTGCCTACCAGCATGTCATACTTTGGTTCGGCGGTATTGTTGGACGAGACGACCCGGACCAACCTTACGCGTACGCTTACGCGAGACCGGTTCCCTCGACGTGCTTTGCACATAGATGGCTTGCGGGCGACTGTCTCTCCAACTTTAGTTGAACCGAGTATGGCTACGCCCGGTCCTTGAGAAGGTTAAAACGGAGTCTATTTGACAAACTATCGTTGTGGTTTTGATGCGTAGGTGAGATTGGTTCTTACTTAAGCCCGTAGCAGCCACGTAAAACATGCAACAACAAAGTAGAGGACGTCTAACTTGTTTTTGCAGGGCATGTTGTGATGTGATATGGTCAAGGCATGATGCTGAATTTTATTGTATGAGATGATCATGTTTTGTAACCGAGTTATCGGCAACTGGCAGGAGCCATATGGTTGTCGCTTTATTGTATGCAATGCAATCGCGATGTAATGCTTTACTTTATTACTAAACGGTAGTGATAGTCGTGGAAGCATAAGATTGGCGAGACGACAACGATGCTACGATGGAGATCAAGGTGTCGCGCCGGTGACGATGGTGATCATGACGGTGCTTCGGAGATGGAGATCACAAGCACAAGATGATGATGACCATATCATATCACTTATATTGATTGCATGTGATGTTTATCTTTTTATGCATCTTATCTTGCTTTGATTGACGGTAGCATTATAAGATGATCTCTCACTAAATTATCAAGAAGTGTTCTCCCTGAGTATGCACCGTTGCCAAAGTTCGTCGTGCCCAGACACCACGTGATGATCGGGTGTGATAAGCTCTACGTCCATCTACAACGGGTGCAAGCCAGTTTTGCACACGCAGAATACTCAGGTTAAACTTGACGAGCCTAGCATATGCAGATATGGCCTCGGAACACGGAGACTGAAAGGTCGAGCGTGAATCATATAGTAGATATGATCAACATAACGATGTTCACCATTGAAAACTACTCCATCTCACGTGATGATCGGTCATGGTTTAGTTGATTTGGATCACGTAATCACTTAGAGGATTAGAGGGATGTCTATCTAAGTGGGAGTTCTTAAATAATATGATTAATTGAACTTAAATTTATCATGAACTTAGTCCTGGTAGTATTTTGCAAATTATGTTGTAGATCAATAGCTCGCGTTGTTGTTTCCCTATGTTTATTTTGATATGTTCCTAGAGAAAATTGTGTTGAAAGATGTTAGTAGCAATGATGCGGATTGGATCCGTGATCTGAGGTTTATCCTCATTGCTGCACAGAAGAATTATGTCCTTAATGCACCGCTAGGTGACGGACCTATTGCAGGAGCAGATGCAGACGTTATGAACGTTTAGCTAGCTCAATATGATGACTACTTGATAGTTTAGTGCACCATGCTTAATGGCTTAGAATCGGGACTTCAAAGACGTTTTGAACGTCATGGACCATATGAGATGTTCCAGGAGTTGAAGTTAATATTTCAAGCAAATACCCGAGTTGAGAGATATGAAGTCTCCAACAAGTTCTATAGCTAAAAGATGGAGGAGAATCGCTCAACTAGTGAGCATGTGCTCAGATTGTCTGAGTACTACAATCGCTTGAATCAAGTGGGAGTTAATCTTCCAGATAAGATAGTGATTGACAGAATTCTCTAGTCACCATCACCAAGTTAGTAGAACTTCGTGATGAACTATAATATGCAAGGGATAACGGAAACAACTCCCAAGCTCTTCGTGATGCTGAAATCAACGAAGGTAGAAATCAAGGAAAAACATCAAGTGTTGATGGTTGACAAGATCACTAGTTTCAAGAAAGGGCAGAGGGAAGAAGGGGAACTTCAAGAAGAACGGCAAGCAAGTTGCTGCTCAAGTGAAGAAGCCCAAGTCTGGTCCTAAGCCTGAGACTAAGTGCTTCTACTGCAAAGGGACTGGTCACTGGAAGCGGAACTACCCCAAGTGATTGGTGGATAAGAAGGATGGCAAAGTGAACATAAGTATATTTGATATACATGTTATTGATGTGTACTTTACTAGTGTTTATAGCAAACCCTCAGTATTTGATACTAGTTCAGTTGCTAAGATTAGTAACTCGAAACGGGAGTTGCAGAATAAACAGAGACTAGTTAAGGGTGAAGTGACGATGTGTGTTGGAAGTGGTTCCAAGATTGATATGATCATCATCGCACACTCCCTATAATTTCGAGATTAGTGTTGAACCTAAATAAGTGTTATTTGGTGTTTGCGTTGAGCATGAATATGATTTGATCATGTTTATTGTAATACGGTTATTCATTTAAGTAAGAGAATAAATTGTTGTTCTGTTTACATGAATAAAACCTTATATGGTTACACACCCAATGAAAATAGTTCGTTGGATCTCGATCGTAGTGATACACATAATCATAATATTGAAACCAAAAGATGCAAAGTTAATAATGATAGTGCAACTTATTTGTAGCACTGCCGTTTAGGTCATATTGGTGTAAAGCGCATGAAGAAACTCCATGCTGATGGGATTTTGGAATCACTTGATTATGAATCAGTTGATGCTTGCGAACCATGCCTCATGGGCAAGATGACTAAGACTCTGTTCTTCGGAACAATGGAGCGAGCAACAAGATTTGTTGGAAATCATACATACTGATGTATGTGGTCCGATGAATATTGAGGCTCGCGACAAGTATCATTATTTTCTGATCTTCACAGATGATTTGAGCAGATATGAGTATATCTACTTGATGAAACATAAGTCTGAAACATTTGAAAAGTTCAAAGAATTTCAGAGTGAAGTGAAAAATCATCGTAACAAGAAAATAAAGTTTCTACGATCTGATCGTAGAGAAGAGTATTTGAGTTACGAGTTTGGCCTTCAGTTAAAAACAATGTGAAATAGTTTCACTACTCATGCCACCTGGAACACCACAATGTAATGGTGTGTCCGAACGTCATAACCGTACTTTATTGGATATAGTGCAATCTATGATGTATCTTACCGATCTACCACTATCGTTTTGGGGTTATGCATTAGAGATAGCTGCATTCACGTTAAATAGGGCACCATCAAAATCCGTTGAGACAACGCCTTATGAACTGTGGTTTGGCAAGAAACCAAAGTTGTTGTTTC
Organism: Triticum aestivum; assembly: GCF_018294505.1. Taxonomy (NCBI): domain Eukaryota; kingdom Viridiplantae; phylum Streptophyta; class Magnoliopsida; order Poales; family Poaceae; genus Triticum; species Triticum aestivum. Next base: position 675,987,977 of record NC_057813.1, on the reverse strand, counting down.
TGAAAGTTTGGGGCTGCGATGCTTATGTGAAAAAGCTTCAACCTGATAAGCTCGAACCCAAATCGGAGAAATGTGTCTTCATAGGATACCCAAAAGTAACTGTTGGGTACACCTTCTATCACAGATCCGAAGGCAAGATTTTTGCTAAATTGGAAACTTTCTGGAGAAGGAGTTTCTCTTGAAAGAAGTGAGTGGGAGGAAAGTAGAAAACTTGATAAGGTAATTGTACCTTCTCCTTTATTGGAAAGTAGATCATCACAGAAATTTGTTCCTGTGACTCCTACACCAATTAGTGAGGAAGCTAATGATGATGATCATGAAACTTCAAATCAAGTTACTACCGAATCTCATAGGTAAACCAGAGTGAGATCCGCACCAGAGTGGTACGGTAATCCTGTTCTGGAAGTCATGTTACTAGACCATGACGAACTTGCGAACTATGAGGAAGCGATGATGAGCCCAGATTCCGCAAAATGGTTTGAGGCCATGAAATCTGAGATATGATCCATGTATGAGAACAAAGTATGGACTTTGATGGATTTGCCCGATGATCGGCAAGCCATAGAAAATAAATGGATCTTCAAGAGGAAGACAGACGCTGATAGTAGTGTTACTATCTACAAAGCTAAAATTGTCGCAAAAAGGTTTTCGACAAGTTCAAGGTGTTGACTACGATGAGAGATTCTCACTCGTATCTATGCTTAAAGTCTGTCCGAATCATGTTAGCAATTGCCGCATTTTATGAAATCTGGCAAATGGATAAACAAAACTAAATTCCTTAATGGATTTAATAAAGAAGAGTTGTATACGATGCAACTAGAAGGTTTTGTCAAATCCGAAAGGTGCTAACAAAATGTGCAAGCTCCAGCGATCCATCTATGGACTGGTGCAAGCATCTCGGAGTTGGAATATACGCTTTGATGAGTTGATCAAAGCATATAGTTTTATACAGACTTGCGGTGAAGCCTGTATTTACAAGAAAAGTGAGTGGGAGCACTACAACATTTCTGATAAGTATATGTGATTGACATATTGTTGATCGGAAATAATGTAGAATTATTCTGTAAAGCATAAAGGAGTGTTTGAAAGGAATTTTTCAAAGAAAGACTTCGGTGAAGCTGCTTACATATTGAGCTTCAAGATCTATAGAGATAGATCAAGACGTTTGATAAGTTTTTTCAATGAGTACATACCTTGACAATATTTTGAAGTAGTTCAAAATGGAGCGGTCAAAGAAAGAGTTCTTGCCTGTATTACAAGGTGTGAAGTTGAGTAAGACTCAAAGCCCGACCACGGCAGAAGATAGAAAGAGAATGAAAGTCATTCCCTATGCCTTGGCCATAGGTTCTATAAAGTATGTCATGTTGTATACCAGATCTATTGTATACCCTGCACTGATTTGGCAAGGGAGTACAATAGTGATCTAGGAGTAGATCACTGGACAGCGGTCAGAATTATCCTTAGTAAAATAAGGATATGTTTCTCGATTATGGACGTGACAAAAGGGTTCGTCGTAAACGGTTACGTCGATGCAAGTTTTTGACACTGATCCAGATGATTCTAAGTCTCAATCTGGATACATATTGAAAGTGGGAGCAATTAGCTAGAGTAGCTCCGTGCAGAGCATTGTAGACATAGAATTTTGCAAAATACATACGGATCTGAATTTGGCAGGCCCGTTGACTAAGATTCTCTCACAAGCAAAACATGATCACACCTTAGTACTCTTTGGGTGTTAATCACATAGCGATGTGAACTAGATTACCGAATCTAGTAAACCCTTTGGGTGTTGGTCACATGACGATGTGAACTATGGGTGTTAATCACATGATGATGTGAACTATCGATGTTAATCACATGGTGATGTGATCTAGATTATTGACTCTAGTGCAAGTGGGAGACTGAAGGAAATATGCCCTAGAGGCAATAATAAAGTTATTATTTATTTCCTTATTTCATGATGAATGTTTATTATTCATGCTAGAATTGTATTAACCGGAAACATAATACATGTGTGAATACATAGACAACCAGAGTGTCACTAGTATGCCTCTACTTGACTAGCTCGTTAATCAAAGATGGTTATGTTTCCTGACCATGAACAATGAGTTGTTATTTGAGTAACGAGATCACATCATTAGTTGAATGATCTGATTGACATGACCCATTCCATTAGCTTAGCACCTGATCGTTTAGTATGTTGCTATTGCTTTCTTCATGACTTATACATGTTCCTATGACTATGAGATTATGCAACTCCCGTTTGCCGGAGGAACACTTTGGGTGCTACCAAACGTCACAACGTAACTGGGTGATTATAAAGGAGCATTACAGGTGTCTCCAAAAGTAGATGTTGGGTTGGCGTATTTCGAGATTAGGATTTGTCACTCCGATTGTCGGAGAGGTATCTCTGGGCCCTCTCGGTAATGCACATCACATAAGCCTTGCAAGCACTGCAACTAATATGTTAGTTGTGAGATGATGTATTACGGAACGAGTAAAGAGACTTGCCAGTAACGAGATTGAACTAGGTATTGGATACCGACGATCGAATCTCGGGCAAGTAACATACCGATGACAAAGGGAACAGCGTATGTTGTTATGCGGTCTGACCGATAAAGATCTTCGTAGAATATGTAGGAGCCAATATGGGCATCCAGGTCCCGCTATTGGTTATTGACCGGAGACGTGTCTCGGTCATGTCTACATTGTTCTCGAACCCGTAGGGTCCGCACGCTTAAGGTTACGATGACAGTTATATTATGAGTTTACATGTTTTGATGAACCGAAGGAGTTCGGAGTCCCGGATGAGATCGGGGACATGACGAGGAGTCTCGAAATGGTCGAGACGTAAAGATTCATATATTGGATGATATGGTTAGGCCAAGGGGTCAAGCCCATGAGGCTTTAGATCGGTGCAAAAAGGAGTTTTGCGGAGGCCAGGGGGCCAAACGCCGGAGACCCTGGCGTCTGGCCCTGGGCCAGACGCCGAGGCCCATGGCGTCTGGGCCAGACGCCAAGGATTGTGGCGTTTGGTCCTGGAGTCCGAGTGGGACTCTTGCCTTTCGGGCAAAACCGACTTTGAGGAGGCTTTTGCTCCAAGTTTCGACCCCGGGGCTCAACATATAAATAGAGGGGCAGGGCTAGCACCAAAGAGACAACAAGTTGATCCACGTGATCTATTCCTTAGCCGTGTGCGGTGCCCCCTGCCACCATATACCTTGATAATACTGTAGCGGAGTTTAGGCGAAGCCCTGCTGCTGTAGTTCATCAAGATCGTCACCACGCCGTCGTGCTGACGGAACTCTTCCCCGACACTTTGCTGGATCGGAGTCCGGGGATCGTCATCGAGCTGAACGTGTGCTCGAACTCGGAGGTGCCGTAGTTTCGGTGCTTGATCGGTTGGATCGTGAAGACGTACGACTACTTCCTCTACGTCGTGTCATCGCTTTCGCAGTCGGTCTGCGTTGGGTACGTAGACAACACTCTTCCCTCGTTGCTATGCATCACATGATCTTGCGTGTGCGTAGGAAATTTTTTGAAATTACTACGAAACCCAACAGTTTCTTTGCTTTCACCCCTTCAAAGAAGTTGTTCACTTCGGCTTGCACGATCTTCGTGTTTTCCTCCTGGCTCCTCTTGTATGGTAACTTCTCTGGAGTCTTCAGAGAAGGACCATATCTGTATTGCCTGCCTCTGGCAGTACTGCTAGACGCCGGAGCAGATGGAGCGGCTGCAGCTGTCGTTCCTTTCTTACGAGGCGGTGGAGAAGGATGACGCGCCGGAGCAGCCAGAGCGGTGGTGGGTCTCTTCCACCCTTGTTGACGAGGCGGATAAGGAGGAGGCTTTCAACTTTCCGTCTTTCTTACGGTCTTCTCTGTGCCACCGCATCGCCTTCGCATGCTCTTTGTTTTGGAACAAACGTTTCAACCGTGGTATTATAGGAGCATACCACATCACCTTGGAAGGAATCTTCTTCCTGGGGTGCTCTCCCTCGACATCACCAGGGTCATCGCGACTGATCTTATAATGCAATGCACCACATACCGGGCAAGCGTTCAAATCCTTGTACGCACCACGGTAGAGGAGCAGTCATTAGGGCATGCATGTATCTTTTGCACTTCTAACCCTAGAGGGCAGACAACCTTCTTTGCTTCATACATACTCTCGGGCAATTTGTTGTCCTTTGGAAGCATATTCTTTATCATTACCAGCAATTTTCCAAATCCCTTGTCAGATACACCATTCTCCGCCTTCCATTGCAGCAATTCCAGTGTGGTGCCCAACTTTTTTTTGCCAGCTTAGCAATTCGGGTACAACAATTTCTTGTGATCCTCTAACATGCGCTGCAACTTCTTCCTCTCCAAATCACTTGCGCAGTTTCTCTTTGCATCGGCAATGGCCCGACCTAGATCATCAGCGGGCTCATCTGATGCCTCTTCTTCAGCTTGTTCCCGCATTGCCGGCTCAGCTTCTTCCTCCATTGTTGTATCATCGTATTCAGGGAACCCATGGCCAGGATATATGTCTTCGTCCTCTTCTTCTTCATTGTCTTCCATCATAACCCCTCTTTCTCCGTGCTTGGTCCAAACATTATAGTGGGGCATGACACCGGACTCAAATAGGTGGACGTGAATGGTTCTTGACGTAGAGTAATTGTGACCATTCTTACAGCCAGCACATGGACAAGGCATAAAACCATCCGCCCGCTTGTTTGCCTCAGCGGCAAGTAGAAAAGTATGCACGCCATTAATGAACCCAGGAGAGCATCGGTCATCATACATCCATTGTCGGCTCATATCTTCATTTTACACAACACCGAATAGACCAAATTAATACAAGTTCATAAATAAAGTTCATACATAAAGTTCATATACAACACTTAATTAAATGCAACATACAAATAACTCTCTAGCTAAAGAATTTAAATGCAACAACAAATGCGATCAAGATCACAACTAAGGTAACAATTGATCCAACAGCATAATGATACCAAGCCACACTATTAATGGCATATTTTCTAATCTTTCTAATCTTCAACCTCATTTTCTCCATCTTGATCTTGTGATCATCGACGACATCGGCAACATGCAACTCCAATTCCATCTTCTCCCCCTCAATTCTTTTTAATTTTTCTTTCAAATACTTGTTTTCTCTTTCAACTAAATTTAACCTCTCGACAATAGGGTCGGTTGGAATTTCCGGTTCACATACCTCCTAGATAAAAATATCTATGTCAACTTGATGGGCATAATTTTTCATAAACACGAAATGCAACAACTAGTTTTAAAAGAGAATATACCACATCTGAATCATAACAAGGACGAGGGCTGACGGGGACGGATATCAAAACCATGGCACTATTTATAACAAACAACGTACGGGTAAGACAATTATACGAGTAACTATATATCCAAATCACACAAACATCAATTTGGTAATGTAAAACATTCATGAACAAGAGCCTCACCAAAAGGAGGTGCCGGCGACGGGACGGTGCGGGCGATCAACGGTGGTTATGACGGAGATTTAGAAGGCACTAAGTAAACCACACCTACATATGCAAACTAAGTGTTATTTTTGACCTCAAATTGCATATAAATCAAATACTAGCAAATATAATTCCTCCCAAATTAATCACTATACAAAGCATTGCAAGAGCTAATATAGCAATGAGAGTTGAAAGGACAAAGTTGCTAAACTTAGTGATCATTTGAATGGATGGGGGCCTTCAAATCTTGACAAATTTTGGGCAAACTTTTTGAGGAGCTCGAGGAAGAGAGGGGAAGAACAGAGGAAGTGAGGGGAAAGGGGAAGAACAGAGTGGCTCGGGTGGACGAAGGGTTTATGTACGTCGACCTTTAGTACCGGTTCGTGCCATGAACCGGTACTAAAGGTGCTGGACGGGCCCCAGACTGACAACATCCTACCACCACTCTTTTTAGTACCGGTTCGTGGCACGAACCGGTACTAATGAGAGCGGCCGTCTAGCCGTTGGAACTGGCACTAATGGACACATTAGTGTCGGCTCAATATCAAATCGGCACTAATGTGTCTCAGATTTGCCCCTTTTTCTACTAGTGGACCCTAAAATTGAAAAGCATTTGAAATGAACTCTGAAAAGGTTGAAATTTGGCATGGTATCATCATTTCACCCACATAGCATGTCCAAGAAAGTACAGAGGGTTGCGACAAAAACTGGATGCACTTCGTGTACAAAACGGACAATCTCTTTCGAAGTATCAGGGTTTCATACGAAAACTCGTCTGTTACAAAGAAATTTCATTTTTTTGAACTTATTTGAACTCCATAGTTTTTCTGTGTTCAAAATTCACCATTCAAGGCCACGTCATCAATTTACAACCCTTTCTGGCTTCATTTGTTATTTTTCATGCATTTACTAATTATTTTGAGCTATAAGACCATGAAATTGAAAAGCATTTGAAATGAACTCTGAAAAGGTTGAAAGTTGGCATGGTATCATCATTTCACCCACATAGCATGTGCAAGAAAGAATAGAGGGTTACCGTAAAAACTGGATGCACTTCGTGTACAAAACGGACAATCTCTTTCGAAGTATCAGGGTTTCATACGGAAACTCGTCTGTTATAAAGGGATTTCATTTTTTTGAACTTATTTGATCTCCATAGTTTTTCTATGTTCGAAATGCACCATTCAAAGCTACATCATCAATTTACAACCCTTTCTGACTTCATTTGTTATTTTTCATGCATTTGTTGATTATTTTGAGCTATAAGACCATGAAATTGAAAAGCATTTGAAATGAACTCTGAAAAGGTTGAAAGTTGGCATGGTATCATCATTTCACCCACATAGCATGTGCAAGAAAGTACAGAGGATTACGACAAAAACTGAATGCACTTCATGTACAAAACAGACAATCTCTTTCGAAGTAACAGGGTTTCATACGGAAACTCGTCTGCTATAAAGGGATTTCACCCACATAGAATGTGCAACATATAGCTCTCCGGAGCATCTAATTAAACCATACATCAAAATTATGTAAAACATTTAAATGCAAAAAAATGCGATCATAATCGCAACCAAGGTAACAACTGATCCAACTGCATAATGATACCAAGCCTCGGTATGAGTGGCATATTTTCTAATCTTTCTAATCTTCAACCGCATTGCATCCATCTTGATCTTGTGATCATTGATGACATCCGCAACATGCAACTCCAATATCATCTTCTCCTCCTGAATTTTTCTTATTTTTTCCTTCAAGTAGTTGTTCTCTTCTTCAACTAAATTTAACCTGTCGACAATAGGGTCGTTTGGAATTTCCGGTTTAACCACCTCCTAGATAAATAAAATCTATGTCACGTTGGTCGGCATAATTGTCATAAAAAATAAATGAACCCAATAGTTATCAAAAGATAATATATACCACATCCGAATCATAGACATGACGAGGGCCGACGGAGGCGGATACCAAAACCATCGCACTATATACTAACAAGAAATAATAAAAGTAAGAAAATTAGACAAGTATCTATCTGAAGTATGAAGGATATAATTAGGCATATATGCCACTTTCTTTCTTTGTCATGTAATATAGGTCTCCCAGGCCATCTAAACAAATACGAAGGATATAATTAGGCACATATGCCACTTTCTTTCTTAACGTGTATGAAGAAAAAAGAAAACCTGTACTAGCAAGATTGTTCAATATTTTTAGTCGAGCAGTACACATGTATGAACAAAAAACGAACATGTATGAACAAAATCGTTCAATAGTTTTATTCGAGTAGTATATAGAAAAACCATCGCCCAAATGCATAAGGAGTATTCAAGCTGAACAAGCCAATTGGATGGTAGAATATGCTATCAGGCTCAAAGTTTATATTGAGGTTTGAAGAGACAATATAGAAAAGTAAGGGCCGAAGGTAAATAGAAATATAGAATACTGAAACGTGTTTAACTAAACATCAAGCATTCATATGTGCACTTCCTCATCTAAAATAATCATATCAGTTCTATTATCCTTTATCTCACATTCTCACAAGTGCACTGTGCCAGTCACTGGTCCTGCTATCTGAACTTCGTTGCTCTTATCTTGGTTCATTTCTTTGCAACATTTTATTCCTATTGTAGCCTTCAATCAGTTTTAGCCTTTTGAATCATTCTGTATGTTTAGCCTTTAATCAGTTAGCATTTCCCCCTTATTTTGATACATTGCTCTACAACAGTTTATTCTTATTGTGTTACAGGTACTTCAATTGTAAGTGCATGCTTATGGAGTTCTATCATGCACAATCATGTGTGCACACCGGTCTATCCAGAAGATTAGCTCGCGACCCTCTCCGTCGGCTCCCCAGGGGTCGCATCCGGCTTGCCGCAAGTACACCTATGCCACGGCCTCCCCGGGGGGTGCAAGGTGAAGTGGATGACCGGGGAGAAGGCATGCGGTGGGGGGCAAGCTCTCAAGTGGGAGACAGAGCTCGCCTCCCCCAACAATGACGACTTCGACCTCAAATGGAAGTGGGAGGCCAAGTCCAAGCCCAGCGCCGTTGGCAAGGCCAAAACCAAGTGGGCACTGAGGAAGCCAACAAGGATGACAAGAAGAAGCCGGTGAGGAAGTGTGTCTAGAGCAAGGAGATCCCCGTTGGCTGGACGTCTAGATCAAGGTACTCAACCTGACCCTGAATATAATGCCTCGTGACTCTACCCCCGGCTACACCATTTATTATCTATCCTTTTGTGATCTGTGTTTTATTCCTCTCACATGCATTCTTTTTTGTGCTTTATGTGATTCTGTTTTTATTCTAATGCATCCAATAGACTTCATTTGATAGACGCAATAACAGGAACTGGCTTCTATGGTGTACGAGACAAGCTCAAGCACTACAAGGACACAATGGGCATTGTCTAATGAATTGTGGAAATAGGGCATACCATTAAGTATTAGAACCATCAGAAGGTAATGATGGGGTAAAACTTCTCTAGGAAAGGACTTGCCATCCCCTTCTAATACAACTCGGCGTCATCGGGTAAGACACTGATACATTACAAGGCAGATCTCGGCTGAACTCTCCCTCCCCGCCCTTGAGTCCAAGCGTTTGTGGCCTACATCCGTGAGCTCCGTGTCTCCGTCCCTCCACCGAGTAGAGGCACACACACAAGGGGATCAAGCCCAACCAAATGGACGATGCTCCTTCCTGCCACACACCTGTGTCCCGTTCAGGTGGTGAGATGTCACTTTTGTTCTCTTTCTCTAAATTATTTTACAAGCTGGTAGAAATTGCATACTCATAAGGCCATAATATAGGTTTCTTTGACCATTCTTGATAACAAGATAAGTTTAGAATATAGTCGTGAGAACTTTTTAGTTCCAAGAACTATATATGGTTTAGAACTATACAGCTATACACATATATATCTAGTTCAGAGCAATATATGTTAGATCAGATAGCTGAATTAGTTAGCTACAAACATTTGATTTTTCTCCCTGGTTCATTCAGTAGGTTTAGTTCCAATAGTCTTTTTCACAAAAATACACAAGCAAATGTATTAGTGTTCTCATCCAGGTTCTCATTGCCTCTATTTGTTTGCATTTTTTGTGTTGCCATACAGATTACAGGTTGCATGTATGAATATCCAAGTGGGATGCTTGATCTATTTACTGAAACAAGACGTGTTTATATATGTCAAAATGTCTGTTGGAGAGGCACGAAAGCGCAAAGGTCGTGATGTGTAAGGATTTAATCAAGGAGACAACCCGGTAGAGCTATCAAGTGTTAGGCTATAGCCTAACTAAGTAGGTTTATTATCTCCCATTGCATCTCTCTTGATCAAGACATACCATGACCTGGTTTATTGTATTTGTCATTGTTCAAAAAAGCGCTAGGCGTTAATTGTGTTTTTTGCCACCGCCTTGCACTTTTTTGATCAAAGCGCATATGCGCAATTGTGCTATCGCATAGAGCCTAAGCACACTTAAGTGCTCGCTAGCCTTTTTTAACTATGGTATTTGTTATGTTATAATGGATTGTCTTGGCTTGCTTTTGGACTAAAGCCTTTTGTAGTTGTCTCGATCAATTGCTATGTACTGGATGTGTATGTATTGATGCAATGCTTCTGATATAAACTTGATATATTAGATTGATAAACACAACTACATTATGCTATTTTTTATATTTGTAATGCTTCAATAACTGTATTACCGGATTGGATATGAGTATACCCGGCAGCGGTGCTGCTGGGTGCGGCAAGCCGCAGTTCCTACCTAGTTGCTATGACTCGGGTCGTGCTTTCCCGATATGTAATTGCATTATATGTACAAAATTTTATGTATGCATGAATTCACGGACGCGGAGTTTTGGCTCCCAAGCTCATCTGCACCGATGCTCAGAAAACAAATCAAAACAAATATTAGAAAAATTCAAAAAAATCCAATTTTTTTTGGGTGGTACATAATTTGACGCATGAGGTCCGCTCCAAATTTCAACTCATTTGAGCGTGTGAGCAGCTCTCGGCAAAAAAGACAAAATCAGGGTATGTAAAAATGTTTACTGTTCATGCATTGTTTTGACCCAATTTGTCTTTTTTGCCGAGATCTACTCGGATGTCCAAATAAGTTGAAATTTGGAGCGGGCCTCACACGATAAATTATCTATCACACAAAAAAATGGATTTTTTTTAATTTTTCTAGTATTTATTTTGATTTTTTTCTGAGCGGCAGCAGATGAGCCTGGGCACCGAATTGGATATCCATGAATTCACCTAAATTACAATACATTTGCTTCTCCAAACATAGCTTACCATATAGAAAAATAACTTTAGTAGAATAATCACTGATTTGCATTAGTAATTTGATTTGCACTTATTAACTAAGCCTATGCAATCCAAAATTGCCACTTCTTAGTCCCATATTTTTTTGGTTAAGCCATACCCTTGAGCGTGCTATTCATCGAGAAGCTAGCTTGCCAACATGTCTTCGGCGGCATTGGTCTAAAATGAAGGCGGCGCACTTAGACTCCGCCAGCCCTACTTTAAGGAGATGGTCTTTAATCCGCACCGGCTGTAGGTGTCCGACTAAAAGATGGTCTTAGGGCACCTAGTGTCGTGGGAGTAAGACTAATAGTAAGAATAGGGGGTACATATGAGGAGGCAAGGTCCTAGGTACGGTGAGGTGGTATACGCAAGTTTATGAGTTCAGGCCCCTCTCAGAGGAGGTAAAAGCCCTACGTCTCGGTGCCCTGAGGCTGCGTCGACTGGATATGCGTGAATGTTACAATGGGTGCAAACCCTTGTGCCAGAGGAGAAGGGTGGCTTATATAGAGTGCACCAAGACCCTCTCAAACCTCCGTTACACAGGGTTCAATGTGAGTTAATATGGGGCGTTACTGGTAACGGCTGCCATAAATGATCATTAAGATTATGGAGTGAATACCGACCGTTGCCATTCTGGGATAACTTTACATCTTCTATACACCGAATGGTTGTTCATATGGTCGAGTGACTATGTTGTGGTCGAGTGGAATTGGGGTATCCGAGTGGAGTCTTCTATCGACTGGAACATACTTCGGGGTGATTCCAGTCGGTATTCCCTGTAGGTCTTTGAATGCCTTTGACTGTAGGTCAGTGTCCTTGGGTGGGGTGTCTAGGACAGGCCTAAGACCCTACCCTAGGTACATGTCCTCGTCATTAGCCCCAGAATGGATTGAGATCCGAGTGGAGAAAGGTTGAAGTTGACTCCGACCCGATTCAAAGCTACGGAGGCATCTCATTGTGGTCCGGGAAGTACATTGGTACCTTCAATCTTGCTTCAGTTGGATCGATTCATTTTGATAGCTTGAAGTCATCGAGTGAATAAATGTGGTAATCCTTCGAGTGTATTAGGACGCGAAAACTTAGACGCGATTGACTGCTCTACAGTTTCCGGATTACACAGGATTCGAAATTTCAGAGAAGTGCGCCGGACAGGGCGTGGCGCGATAAACGGAACGAATCGGCCTGGGCCTCCTCGATTTTCATGCCGCCTTTTTTGCCACGTATTTCTCCTGCGCCTGCGAAGGGATATGATTTGATTTCTGGGGGCCACTGGTGAGCCACTCGAAGCCAACCTCATAAAAGGCGTCAGAGCCGAGGCACGACACAGTGCCTTCGATCGATCCCCATCCTCTCTTCTTCTCCGCCTCCTTTCTCCCTGCTCCCCACGCCCCTCCTTGGCCCTCTCAAGATCCATGCGATGGTGAAGGAAAAGACTGCGGCTCTGGAGTGTGCGAAGAAGGCGTCGGTGATGACGAAGCGGAAGAAGACGGCGCGGGGCTCGTTGTCGCGTTCCGCTCTCTTGCCCGGCTGGATCCAAGAGGATTGGACGCGCTCAACGGTCTCGCAAGAGGACTTGGAGAATCTTGCTCACGACGGCTTGATTAAACATGGGTCCTGGAGGTTGCCTGGAATTTTAAGCGCTACTACTGTGTCTGCGACACTATGGATGTTGACGAGCATCGTGGCGATGCGGAAACTGCAGCGCTGCCACCTCTCGAGCAGGTATGAATCCATGACTGCCTTTGTGTTCTGTTAATAAACTTTAGGGTCGACTGAAGTTTCACTATCGAGTGTTTGGAACACCAACAAATGTTATCTAGCTCCTTGATGATGATGAAGAAGATGTGCCTCTGAAGAATATTGGGAGGAGAGGTCGAACTCTGAGCAGGAGGGTCCCAGGATCTAGAACGCCTCGCTCGTCTTCTGAGCCTGTGATCTAGCCGGTCAACGATCCAGCACGAGCTTCTGTCTCCTTTGCTAATCCTCTGTCAACTGACCAGCCTTCAACATTGACTGCTCAGGCTTCAGATCCCATTGTGCAAGTTCAAGTTCCTACTCCACTAGTCCAAACGCATGCTCCATCATCTCGCATGTTTGGTGCTTATCCTATCCCATAGGACCAAGTAGGAGCTGCCAAGGAGGCCATGATTCCGACAGGTCTAATGATGGAGCGACTGAAAGTGGTGTATGACACCATCAAGGCCACATATAACGCCAGCTCTGCTCTTCAACCCAATGTCCAAGTAAGTGGAATTGTAAGTTAATTTTCGATTGTTCTCTCTGTCTTGATTTTTGCTCTGTTCAGACATACTCGCTGCAAACTTTTGCTTTATTATTAGTAAGATGTTCATGCATCAAACTTGAATTTTGCAACTTGCGCTTGTTCACCCACTGGGTGTTTTATTTCCATAGTGTATCTTCTTCACGTGAGTCGACTAGGTCATGCCGAGTGAGAAACTTTTGGTCTAGTGGGAGCACGCTAAGTGCACCCACTGGGTGTAGTCCCCAAGACCGCCATCGAATGTTTGATTCGGCGGGGGTATTATCAAAATATTTGCTTGTAGCACTTCCACTCTACCTAGACATGTCTTGTCGAGTGGGAACCGAAACCAGTGGGGCACGCGAAGTGCACCCACTGGGTGTAGTCCCCAAGACCATGGTCGACTGCGGGCAGTCTGCGGTGGTGTGAAAACCAATGTTGTTTGTTTTTTACTTCTTCCACTCCAGTTGGGCTGACCATGCTAAGTGGAAAATGAAACCAGTGGGGGCACGCTAAGTGAAGCCACTTGGTGTAGTCCACGAGACTGTTGTTGGATGTTTGATTCAGCAGCAGTCTTAAAACTCTTTTGCTATGTAATTAATTCATGTATCTTTCCATTCGGAGGTAACGGTCAACTGACTTGTCCAGTTGTTGTTTGCAGAAGTCTTGTGAGCTTGGGGCCCAATATGCCACTGTGGAGTAGGAGATGACCAATCTTAAGCTCGAGCTGGAACTAGCCAAGGAGAACTTGAAGAAAGCCCAAGAGGAAGTAGCAATCATGGGAGGTAACCACTCACTGACTGCATGCCTTGTCATTTTTCCTGTCTATCCTTTGAACCAAGTGATTTCACTCAAACATATGTGCGTAGTGAAAATCGTCAACTCCAAGCACGTCTGAGGAATGTTAATTCTTTAGAAAAAATGAAGCAGGCTCTGGAGCAAAAAGATCTTGACCTTGGTGCAGCATAGAAGGATACTCGTGAGAAGGCTCAGCTTGCCGACCAGATGTTGGCTTCAGTCAGAAAGTTGGAAGATGAGAACGCCAAGCTGAAGAGTGTTGTTGATGAAGCAAAGAAGGAAACCGTGCAACTGAAGGATGAACAAGCAGCTCTGACCAAGAAGAGGGACGGATTGAAAGCTTATCTGAGTGATCTCGCCCAAAAGATGTTCCTGAAGCTGGAAGGTATTCTTTTTCGGTAGACTGAAAAACTTTCATGCCATGTTGTTGTCGATTCACTAACTTTCCATGCTTGCAAAATTCTTTCAGAACTTTGAGGAGGAGACCGGGCAGATCGAGACTGGACTGGACCCCGTCAAACTCCCCTGTCAAAGATGAGACTGCCATGAACGTGTTGCGACTGGAAGCTCGTCTTGCTAATGTCTTGGACTACATCGTCGGCCTGAAAACTGCGATGTCTCGGGTCGACAAGGAGCTTTGGCCAGAGGTTGTGCAATAGAATGACCTCGAGTCACTAATGACTCAACTAAACATCATCCCCGACCGAGTGCAGGCGTGGAAGAACTCAGTTGCGCGTTGTGGTGCCGATGTCACTTTATCCCTCGTCTTCGTTCACAGTAGAGACGTCAAAGAAGAGAAGCTGAAGGATCTGCAAGTATCTAACACCAAGAAGCATCAATTCCAATCCTTCATGAAGACCTTCATCGACACAACCACTCCCATCGCAAATGGCCTTGACTTGGATTCATTTGTCGAGCCAGCCAACTCTCCTCCCGATGAGTGAAAAACTTGATGACTTTATTTGCCTCAGAATGCCGAGTGGATTTTGTAATTGTTAAAACTCCTTCGAGCCTGATGCTCGAGTAATTTTGCTTGCAACTTTGAATCTTGCTAGATTTATCCAAACTTGGTTGCTTTATTTGAATGCAGTTGCTTTGTTTCCACTATTCTTTCGATTTTCTTGGTTCGAGTAAATCTGAGATCGCAACTGTTCCTCCGAGTGAGTGATACGTCTCCAACCTATTAACCAGAGGCGCGCCCAGAATGCAGTTGCTCTATAATTTATGAAGCATTCATGCTATTATATTACCTGTTTTGGATGTTTATGGGCTTTACTAAACACTTTTATATCATTTTGGGGACTAACCTATTAACCAGACGCCCAGCCCGAATTGTTGTTTTCTTGCCTATTTCAGTGTTTCGAAGAAAAGGAATATCAAATGGAGTCCAAACGGAATAAAACCTTCAGGAGAGTTATTTTTGGAACAGAAGCAATCCAGGAGACTTGGAGTGGAAGTCAGGGAAGTTTTGAGGTGGCCACGAGGCAGGGAGGCGCGCCCTACCCCCTGGGCGCGCCCCCACCCTCATGGGCCCCTCGTGGCTCCCCTGACCAACTTCTTTCGCCTATATATGTTCATATACCCTAAAAACATCGAGGAGCACAATAGATCGGGAGTTCCGCCGCCGCAAGCCTCTGTAGCCACCAAAAACCAATCAGGACCCTGTTCCGGCACCCTTCCGGAGGGGGGGGGATCCCTCACCGGTGGCCATCTTCATCATCCCCGCGCTCTCCATGACGTGGAGGGAGTAGTTCACCCTCGGGGCTGAGGGTATGTACCAGTAGCTATGTGTTTGATCTCTCTATCATGTTCTTGATTCGGCACGATCTTGATGTATTGCGAGCTTTTCTATTATAGTTCGATCTTATGATGTTTCTCCCCCTCTACTCTCTTGTAATGGATTGAGTTTTCCCTTTGAAGTTATCTTATCGGATTGAGTCTTTAAGGATTTGAGAACACTTGATGTATGTGTTGCATGTGCTTATCTGTGGTGACAATGGGATATTCACGTGATCTACTTGATGTACGTTTTGGCGATCAACTTGCGGGTTCAGTGACCTTGTGAACTTATGCATAGGGGTTGGCACACGTTTTCGTCTTGAATCTTCGGTAGAAACTTTAGGGCACTCTTTGAAGTACTTTGTGTTGGTTGAATAGATGAATCTGAGATTGTGTGATGCATATCGTATAATCATACCCACACACACTTGAGGTGACATTGAAGTATCTAGGTGACATTAGGGTTTTGGTTGATTTGTGTTTTAAGGTGTTATTCTAGTACGAACTCTATGATAGATCGAACGGAAAGAATAGCTTTGTGTTATTTTACTACGGACTCTTGAATAGATCAATCAGAAAGGATAACTTTGAGGTGGTATAGTACCCTACAATAATCTCTTCGTTTGTTCTCCGCTATTAGTGACTTTAGGGTGACTCTTTGTTGCATGTTGAGGGATAGTTATATGATCCAGTTATGTTATTATTGTTGAGAGAACTTGCACTAGTGAAAGTATGAACCTTAGGCCTTGTTTCCTACTATTGCAATACCGTTTACACTCACTTTTATCATTAGTTACCTTGCTGTTTTTATATTGTCAGATTACAAATACTCATATGTACCATCCATATTGCACTTGTATCACCATCTCTTCGCCGAACTAGTGCACCTATACAATTTACCATTGTATTAGGTGTGTTGGGGACACAAGAGACTCTTTGTAATTTGGTTGCATGGTTGTTTGAGAGAGACCATCTTCATCCTACGCCTCCCACGGATTGATAAACCTTAGGTCATCCACTTGAGGGAAATTTGCTACTGTCCTACAAACCTCTGCACTTGGGGCCCAACAAAGTCTACAAGAAGAAGGTTGCATAGTGGACATCAAGCTCTTTTCTGGCATCGTTGTCGGGGAGGTGAGTGGTTGAATGTATATCTTTAGATCATGCAATCGTATCTTTTAGTTTCTTGTTTTATCTCTAGTTTAGTATATAAAAGAAAACTACAAAAAAATGGAATCGAGTTTGCCTCATACGCTTCATCTTTTTAATATCTTTCGTGAAATTGATGGAAAGGAAAATTGTTCTCAAGTTCTAGAAGAAGAAGTCTATAAAATGTTTGGCACTAAATCTTTGAGTGAGGAGCCTGATTGCAATGTTGATGGTATGAATTCTTTGAATACCCATGATGCTAATAATATGCAAAGCCACAAGCTTGGGGATGCTATGTTTGATGAGTATGATATTTTTTGTCCCCCAAGTTTTGATGAGCAAATTTATTATGATAAAAGCATGACTCCTATTTATGATGATTATTGTGATGATACGTATGCCATATAGAATAAACATAACCATGAAACTTGTCATCGTGATTTTAATTTTCAATTGGATTATGCCTCACGTGATAGTCATTTTGTTAAGTTTGCTCCCACTATTCCGAATGAGCAGAATTTTGCTTATGTGGAGAGTAGTAAAATTTCTATGCAAGTATATCATGAAAAGAATGCTTTATGTGCTGGTTATATTGTTGAATTCACTCATGATGCTACTGAAAATTATTATGAGGGAGGAACATATGCTTGTAGGAATTGCAATAATATCATGTTTCCTCTCTATGTGTTGAAAATCTTGAAGCTATGCTTGTTTTGCCTTCCTATGCTAGTTGATTATTGTTCCCATAAGTTGTTTGCTCACAAAATCCATATGCATAGGAAGTGGGTTATACATAAATGTGCTAGCAATATTCTTCATGATGCTCTCTTTATGTTTCAATTCTTATCTTTTATGTGAGCATCATTGAAATCATCATGTGCCTAGCTAGGGGCGTTAAACGATAGCGCTTGTTGGGAGGCAACCCAACTTTATTTTTGTTTCTTTCTTTTCGTTCCTGTTTAGTAATAAATAATTCATATAGACTCTGGTTAGATGTGGTTTCATGCTTTAGTTAGTGTTTGTGCCAAGTAGAACCTTTGGGAAGACTTGGGTGAAGTCTTTATGATCTTGCTGTAAAAAACAGAAACTTTAGCGCTCATGAGATTAGCAGCCATTTTTTACTGGAGAGTGATTTTATGTTGATTATTTTTGCATATAATTAATATAAAAATTCCTCAGGTCCAAAAATTTATTTCAGAATTCTTGGAATTACATAAGTATTCGAATGATACAGATTACTACAGAGTGTTCTGTTTTTGACAGATTCTGTTTTCTATGTGTTGTTTGCTTATTTTGATGAATCTATGAGTAGTATCGGAGGTTATGAAACATAGAGAAGTTGGAATACAGTATATATTACACAAATAAGAATTTAAAATGAGTTCACAACAGTACCTAAGTGGTGGTTTTATTTTTCTTATACTAAGGGAGCTTACGAGTTTTGTGTTGAGTTTTGTGTTGTGAAGTTTTCAAGTTTTGGGTAAAGATTCGAAGGACTATGGAATAAGGAGTGGCAAGAGCCTAAGATTGGGGATGCCTAAGGCACCCCAAGGTAATATTCAAGGACAACCAAGAGCCTAAGCTTGGGAATGTCCCGGAAGGCATCCTCTCTTTCGTCTTCGTTCATCGGTAACTTTACTTGGAGCTATATTTTTATTCACCACATGATATGTGTTTTGCTTGGAGCGTCATTTTATTTTGTTAGTAGTTTCTTGCTGTTATTTAGAATAATGTTTTGAAACTATATTTTCAATAAAAATGTCAAGGATAGCCTTTACCATGCTTATTTTGCAAGTATACATGTTGCTGTTTCAAAACAGAAAGTTTACCGCTGTTGCAAAAATTCCCTAGGAAAGTCAGAGAATGATATAATATTGAAACTTTTTGCATATTGCGCTATGATAAATCTTCTACAATGTAGTATTTTTCTCATAATTTTTGGAGTTAGGCAAGTATTATGAGTCTTGCATTCTTTATAGACTATACTGTTTTGGCAGATTGCTGTTATGTTTGCATTGTTTGCATATGTTTGCTTGTTAATGGTTCTATTTGAGGATAGGAGTATTAAATATGCAGAGACATTCGGTATACCATGTTGAATAATAATTTTAGTGATTTGTTACAGTAGAAAATGTTAAGGTTTTTGCATTGGTTTATACTAACTTATCTCACGAGTTCTTGCTGAGTTTGGTGTGGATGAAGCTTTCGAGATTTAGGAAACCGAGATATAAAAGGAATTAAGGAGACACAAAAGCTCAAGCTTCGGGATGCCCGAGGCACCCAAAGATAATATTTCAAGAAGTCTCAAGCATCTAAGCTTGGGGATGCCCCGTTAGGCATCCCACCTTTCTTCTTAAACAATTATCGGTTAGTATCGGTTGAACCTAAGTTTTTGCTTCTTCACCTGAGTTGTGCTATCCTTGCAAATGCCATTTTATTTTGTTTTGCTTGCTCTTTGAATAAAATACCAAGATCTGAAATTCTTAAATGAGAGGGAGTCTTCACATAGCTACATAATTATTTAACTACGCGTTGATCTTCACTTATATCTTTTTGGAGTAGTTTGTCATTTACTCGTGTGCTTCACTTATATCCTATAAGTAAATGGTTGAATGAGTTGAATATCATAAATCTGAAATTATATATTTTTCATATGCCTACCCCATTGGGAGTAATGACTTCACATCTAAGAAGTAGAGGTGGTAAATTTATTAAAGGATAGCAAACATTGTATTGGTCACTTGAACAATTCATGAAAGAATATTGAAGGAAGAGAGATTTCACATATAAATATACTATCCTAGACATCTTCTATGATTATGAGCCCCATTAATTATTTTCTAACCTGAGCAGATTAGTTGAAATTGGACAAGGAAGACAACATAATGAGTTATGTTTGGGTATATTTCAATAGAAGTTATATTGTTATAGATCCTCCAACATTTGGTGGTTGTTGTTTAGAATCCTTTGCTAGCCAAATATTTGTACTAAGCGGGAATACTACTTGTGCATCAAAATTGAAAAGCATTTGAAATGAACTCTAAAAAGGTTGAAAGTTGGCATGGTATCATCACTTCACGCACATAGCATGTGCAAGAAAGTACAGAGGGTTACGGTAAAAACTGGATGCACTTCGTGTACAAAACGGACAATCTCTTTCGAAGTATCCGGGTTTCATACGGAAACTTGTCTGTTACTAAGGGATTTCATTTTTTTGAACTTATTTGAACTCCATAGTTTTTCTGTGTTCAAAATGCACCATTCAAAGCCACATCATGAATGTACAACCCTTTCTGACTTCATTTGTTATTTTTCATGCCTTTACTGATTATTTTGAGCTATAAGACCATGAAATTGAAAAGCATTTGAAATGAACTCTGAAAAGCTTGAAAGTTGGCATGGTATCATCATTTCACCCACATAGCATATACTTTGATATTCCTTTGCTAGCACATGTACTTTATCTCTTAGCATATACTGTGATTATGACGTGTGGGCTCTTGGAAAAGCCATCTGCCTGTGTTTCTGTAGTTATTTGTAGTAAGTTCTCCACATTTGTTTTTCAACATGGACAATCCATAATCAGCTTGGTTGTTATGAGTGTAATATAATTTATCTTTGCTTAATTTGTATCTGATTCCACTGTTTGATTACTCCCTAGATTTGTGTCTAGTTTAAACATTACATGGAATATTTTTCAGTAGTCTGGTAGGCAACGATGATATCAATATAAGAGGTTATCTTAGCTTGTTAGTGTGTGCTTAGTGAACTATATGAGCTCTCTCTATTGCATCTTGTATGCTCATACATTAGCATGAAATAGTATTGCTCATACAGTACATGGAATATTTATGAGCATAGTTTTTGTGCCATATCCATTTCACACCTGGCATCTGCCATTGTAACTTCATGCTGATGTAACATGTGAATCTGTTGGTCCTTCTTATTGTCTTTAAAGAAGTCAATGTACCTACCTATTTTTATGCTCTGTTATTATCTTTGATCAGTGTCAGTTGTGTCTCTTAGAGATACACTCCTACCTTTTCTGACTTGAGTTGTTAACTATTGTTCCATACTTCTGTTAGTTATAACAAAAAATCTTTGAATTTGGTAATGCATGAGTTTTTACTACTGCTAACAGGGAGTATTTGCTACTACTAAAACAGCGATTTTGTATGCACTGCTACCTGATGAGTGCTTTCTTGGTAATATTTCACCTTGGCATGCATATGTTTGTTCGGTTTGAACTTTGCATGACATGATATAATTATTTCCAGTGTTTTTCTCAACTTATTTTCATTGCCACTAGATATATACTTAGCTTGTACTTGAAGCTGTGGGTTAATGTGGTGATTTTGTTCTACTTGGATGCATTGGTACCCCCATAATCGAGTGCATGGATGCAATGGCAAGAAGATCATGGCTGTATGCATCATCCAACACACCATGGAGATAATCGACCTCCTCACCGATGGTAACTCAATCTAGATCATCACTTTATACTCTCCTACCTTTGTGGTGTTAGTATGCTTCTGCTGACTAGTATTGTTAGATCTTGCCAGTAGTAGAATGGTATTTTGTTTTAGGCACAATGTGTTGCAGTGAAGTCTTTTGCATGATCTGCACTTGCGCAATGCATATTTGTCTCTGTTTTCTTGTATGAATGAGTACCTCATTTTAAGTAGCTGGAGAACAAAAAGCATGCTACTAGCTGAATTTATGTTGTCATTCTAAATAACTGTCCTTTTTTGAATGGTCAATTCATACTATATATTGGCATCTGTCCTTTTTTTAATGGCCAATTCATAGTATATTTGGCTTCTATTTTCTAATTCTTCTCTGCTGATTCATGACAGGAGCAGGTGCCTAGTTTGTGATCGCTATTGAAGGAGCTCCCGTGCTGGCGGCGCCCACAGGGAGGCCTCGGCAACGCGTGCCGTTGTGGAGCGCCATGGCCACGACCGTGCTCGCGGCTCCCACAGGGATGCCCCGGCAACGCGCACCGTTGTGGACCGCCATGGCCACGACCGTGCTCGCGGCGCCCGTCGGGAGGCCCTGGTCATGCCCTGCTCGCGGCGCCCGTCGGGAGGCCCTGGTCCCGCCCTGCTCGCGGTGGTGCCCCGAGGTGGAGCGCCTTGGCAACAGTTTGATATTCCTTTGCTAGCACATGTACTTTATCTCTTAGCATATACTGTGATTATGACGTGTGGGCTCTTCGAGTATGCACGCCATTAATGAACCCGGGAGAGCATCGGTCATCATACATCCATTGTCGGCTGATATCTTCATTATACACAACACCGAATAGACCAAATTAATACAAGTTCATAAATAAAGTTCTTACATAAAGTTCATATACAACACTTAATTAAATGCAACATACAAATAACTCTCTAGCTAAAGAATTTAAATGCAACAACAAATGCGATCAAGATCACAACTAAGGTAACAATTGATCCAACAACATAATGATACCAAGCCACACTATTAATGGCATATTTTCTAATCTTTCTAATCTTCAACCTCATTTTCTCCATCTTGATCTTGTGATCATCGACGACATCGGCAACATGCAACTCCAATTCCATCTTCTCCCCCTCAATTCTTTTTAATTTTTCTTTCAAATACTTGTTTTCTCTTTCAACTAAATTTAACCTCTCGACAATAGGGTCGGTTGGAATTTCCGGTTCACATACCTCCTAGATAAAAATATCTATGTCAACTTGATGGGCATAATTTTTCATAAACACGAAATGCAACAACTAGTTTTAAAAGAGAATATATCACATCTGAATCATAACAAGGACGAGGGCCGACGGGGACGGATATCAAAACCATGGCACTATGTATAACAAACAACGTACGGGTAAGACAATTATACGAGTAACTATATATCCAAATCACACAAACATCAATTTGGTAATGTAAAACATTCATGAACAAGAGCCTCACCAAAAGGAGGTGCCGGCGACGGGACGGTGCGGGCGATCAACGGTGGTTATGACGGAGATTTAGAAGGCACTAAGTAAACCACACCTACATATGCAAACTAAGTGTTATTTTTTACCTCAAATTGCATATAAATCAAATACTAGCAAATATAATTCCTCCCAAATTAATCACTATACAAAGCATTGCAAGAGCTAATCTAGCAATGAGAGTTGAAAGGACAAAGTTGCTAAACTTTGTGATCATTTGAATGGATGGGGGCCTTCAAATCTTGACAAATTTTGGGCAAACTTTTTGAGAAGCTCGAGGAAGAGAGGGGAAGAACAGAGGAAGTGAGGGGAAAGGGGAAGAACAGAGTGGCTCGGGTGGACGAAGGGTTTATGTACGTCGACCTTTAGTACCGGTTCGTGCCATGAACCGGTACTAAAGGTGCTGGACGGGCCCCAGACTGACAACATCCTACCACCACTCTCTTTAGTACCGGTTCGTGGCACGAACCGGTACTAATGAGAGCGGCCGTCTAGCCGTTGGAACTGGCACTAATGGACACATTAGTGTCGGCTCAATATCAAATCGGCACTAATGTGTCTCAGATTTGCCCCTTTTTCTACTAGTGGACCCTAAAATTGAAAAGCATTTGAAATGAACTCTGAAAAGGTTGAAATTTGGCATGGTATCATCATTTCACCCACATAGCATGTCCAAGAAAGTACAGAGGGTTACGACAAAAACTGGATGCACTTCGTGTACGAAACGGACAATCTCTTTCGAAGTATCAGAGTTTCATACGAAAACTCGTCTGTTACAAAGAGATTTCATTTTTTTGAACTTATTTGAACTCCATAGTTTTTCTGTGTTCAAAATTCACCATTCAAGGCCACGTCATCAATTTACAACCCTTTCTGGCTTCATTTGTTATTTTTCATGCATTTACTGATTATTTTGAGCTATAAGACCATGAAATTGAAAAGCATTTGAAATGAACTCTGAAAAGGTTGAAACTTGGCATGGTATCATCATTTCACCCACATAGCATGTGCAAGAAATAATAGAGGGTTACCGTAAAAACTGGATGCACTTCGTGTACAAAACGGACAATCTCTTTCGAAGTATCAGGGTTTCATACGGAAACTCATCTGTTATAAAGGGATTTCATTTTTTTGAACTTATTTGATCTCCATAGTTTTTCTATGTTCAAAATGCACCATTCAAAGCTACATCATCAATTTACAACCCTTTCTGACTTCATTTGTTATTTTTCATGCATTTGTTGATTATTTTGAGCTATAAGACCATGAAATTGAAAAGCATTTGAAATGAACTCTGAAAAGGTTGAAAGTTGGCATGGTATCATCATTTCACCCACATAGCATGTGCAAGAAAGTACAGAGGATTACGGCAAAAACTGAATGCACTTCATGTACAAAACAGACAATCTCTTTCGAAGTAACAGGGTTTCATACGGAAACTCGTCTGCTATAAAGGGATTTCACCCACATAGAATGTGCAACATATAGCTCTCCGGAGCATCTAATTAAACCATACATCGAAATTATGTAAAACATTTAAATGCAAAAAAATGCGATCATAATCGCAACCAAGGTAACAACTGATCCAACTGCATAATGATACCAAGCCTTGGTATGAATGGCATATTTTCTAATCTTTATAATCTTCAACCGCATTGCATCCATCTTGATCCAATGATCATTGATGACATCTGCAACATGCAACTCCAATATCATCTTCTCCTCCTCAATTTTTCTTATTTTTTCCTTCAAGTAATTGTTCTCTTCTTCAACTAAATTTAACCTGTCGACAATAGGGTCGTTTGGAATTTCTGGTTTAACCACCTCCTAGATAAATAAAATCTATGCCACGTTGGTCGGCATAATTGTCATAAAAAATAAATGAACCCAATAGTTATCAAAAGATAATATATACCACATCCGAATCATAGACATGACGAGGGCCGACGGGGGCGGATACCAAAACCATCGCACTATATACTAACAAGAAATAATAAAAGTAATAAAATTAGACAAGTATCTATCTGAAGTACGAAGGATATAATTAGGCATATATGCCACTTTCTTTCTTTGTCATGTAATATAGGTCTCCCAGGCCATCTAAACAAATACGAAGGATATAATTAGGCACATATGCCACTTTCTTTCTTAACGTGTATGAAGAAAAAAGAAAACCTGTACTAGCAAGATTGTTCAATATTTTTAGTCGAGCAGTACACATGTATGAACAAAAAACGAACATGTATGAACAAAGTCGTTCAATAGTTTTATTCGAGTAGTATATAGAAAAACCATCGCCCAAATGCATAAGGAGTATTCAAGCTGAACAAGCCAATTGGATGGTAGAATATGCTATCAGGCTTAAAGTTTATATTGAGGTTTGAAGAGACAATATAGAAAAGTAAGGGCCGAAGGTAAATAGAAATATAGAATACTGAAATGTGTTTAACTAAACATCAAGCATTCATATGTGCACTTCCTCATCTAAAATAATCATATCAGTTCTATTATCCTTTATCTCACATTCTCACAAGTGCACTGTGCCAGTCACTGGTCCTGCTATCTGAACTTCATTGCTCTTATCTTGGTTCATTTCTTTGCAACATTTTATTCCTATTGTAGCCTTCAATCAGTTTTAGCCTTTTGAATCATTCTGTATGTTTAGCCTTTAATCAGTTAGCATTTCCCCCTTATTTTGATACATTGCTCTACAACAGTTTATTCTTATTGTGTTACAGGTACTTCAATTGTAAGTGCATGCTTATGGAGTTCTATCATGCACAATCATGTGTGCACACCGGTCTATCCAGAAGATTAGCTCGCGACCCTCTCTGTCGGCTCCCCAGGGGTCGCATCCGGCTTGCCGCAAGTACACCTACGCCACGGCCTCCCCGGGGGGCGCAAGGTGAAGTGGATGACCGGGGAGAAGGCATGCGGTGGGGGGCAGGCTCTCAAGTGGGAGACAGAGCTCGCCTCCCCCAACAATGACGACTTCAACCTCAAATGGAAGTGGGAGGCCAAGTCCAAGCCCAGTGCCGTTGGCAAGGCCAAAACCAAGTGGGCACTGAGGAAGCCAACAAGGATGACAAGAAGAAGCCGGTGAGGAAGTGTGTCTAGAGCAAGGAGATCCCCGTTGGCTGGACGTCTAGATCAAGGTACTCAACCTGACCCTGAATATAATGCCTCGTGACTCTACCCCCGGCTACACCATTTATTATCTATCCTTTTGTGATCTGTGTTTTATTCCTCTCACATGCATTCTTTTTTGTGCTTTATGTGATTCTGTTTTCATTCTAATGCATCCAATAGACTTCATTTGATAGACGCAATAACAGGAACTGGCTTCTATGGTGTACGAGACAAGCTCAAGCACTACAAGGACACAATGGGCATTGTCTAATGAATTGTGGAAATAGGGTATACCATTAAGTATTAGAACCATCAGAAGGTAATGATGGGGTAAAACTTCTCTAGGAAAGGACTTGCCATCCCCTTCTAATACAACTCGGCGTCACCGGGTAAGACACTGATACATTACAAGGCAGATCTCGGCTGAACTCTCCCTCCCCGCCCTTGAGTCCAAGCGTTTGTGGCCTACATCCGTGAGCTCCGTGTCTCCGTCCCTCCACCGAGTAGAGGCACACACACAAGGGGATCAAGCCCAACCAAATGGACGATGCTCCTTCCTGCCACACACCTGTGTCCCGTTCAGGTGGTGAGATGTCACTTTTTGTTCTCTTTCTCTAAATTATTTTACAAGCTGGTAGAAATTGCATACTCATAAGGCCATAATATAGGTTTCTTTGACCATTCTTGATAACAAGATAAGTTTAGAATATAGTCGTGAGAACTTTTTAGTTCCAAGAACTATATATGGTTTAGAACTATACAGCTATACACATATATATCTAGTTCAGAGCAATATATGTTAGATCAGATAGCTGAATTAGTTAGCTACAAACATTTGATTTTGCTCCCTGGTTCATTCAGTAGGTTTAGTTCCAATAGTCTTTTTCACAAAAATACACAAGCAAATGTATTAGTGTTCTCATCCAGGTTCTCATTGCCTCTATTTGTTTGCATTTTTTGTGTTGCCATACAGATTACAGGTTGCATGTATGAATATCCAAGTGGGATGCTTGATCTATTTACTGAAACAAGACGTGTTTATATATGTCAAAATGTCTGTTGGAGAGGCACGAAAGCGCAAAGGTCGTGATGTGTAAGGATTTAATCAAGGAGACAACCCGGTAGAGCTATCAAGTGTTAGGCTATAGCCTAACTAAGTAGGTTTATTATCTCCCATTGCATCTCTCTTGATCAAGACATACCATGACCTGGTTTATTGTATTTGTCATTGTTCAAAAAAGCGCTAGGTGTTAATTGTGTTTTTTGCCACCGCCTTGCACTTTTTTGATCAAAGCGCATGCTTATGCGCAATTGTGCGCAGATTAAGTGCAGTTATGCGATAGGCGTTGTGCTATCGCATAGAGCCTAAGCACACTTAAGTGCTCGCTAGCCTTTTTTAACTATGGTATTTGTTATGTTATAATGGATTGTCTTGGCTTGCTTTTGGACTAAAGCCTTTTGTAGTTGTCTCGATCAATTGCTATGTACTGGATGTGTATGTATTGATGCAATGCTTCCGATATAAACTTGATATATTAGATTGATAAACACAACTACATTATGCTATTTTTTATATTTGTAATGCTTCAATAACTGTATTACCGGATTGGATATGAGTATACCCGGCAGCGGTGCTGCTGGGTGCGGCAAGCCGCAGTTCCTACCTAGTTGCTATGACTCGGGTCGTGCTTTCCCGATATGTAATTGCATTATATATACAAAATTTTATGTATGCATGAATTCACGGACGCGGAGTTTTGGCTCCCGAGCTCATCTGCACCGACGCTCAGAAAACAAATCAAAACAAATATTAGAAAAATTCAAAAAAATCCAATTTTTTTTTGGGTGGTACATAATTTGACGCATGAGGTCCGCTCCAAATTTCAACTCATTTGAGCGTCTGAGCAGCTCTCGGCAAAAAAGACAAAATCAGGGTATGTAAAAATGTTTACTGTTCATGCATTGTTTTGACCCAATTTGTCTTTTTTGCCGAGATCTACTCGGATGTCCAAATAAGTTGAAATTTGGAGCGGGCCTCACACGATAAATTATCTATCACACAAAAAAATTGGATTTTTTTTATTTTTCTAGTATTTATTTTGATTTTTTTTTCTGAGCGGCAGCAGATGAGCCTGGGCACCGAATTGGATATCCATGAATTCACCTAAATTACAATACATTTGCTTCTCCAAACATAGCTTACCATATAGAAAAATAACTTTAGTAGAATAATCACTGATTTGCATTAGTAATTTGATTTGCACTTATTAACTAAGCCTATGCAATCCAAAATTGCCACTTCTTAGTCCCATAATTTTTTGGTTAAGCCATACCCTTGAGCGTGCTATTCATCGAGAAGCTAGCTTGCCAACATGTCTTCGGCGGCATTGGTCTAAAATGAAGGCGGCACACTTGGACTCCACCAGCCCTACTTTAAGGAGATGGTCTTTAATCCGCACCGGCTGCAGGTGTCCGACTAAAAGATGGTCTTAGGGCACCTAGTGTCGTGGGAGTAAGACTGATAGTAAGAATACGGGGTACATATGAGGAGGCAAGGTCCTAGATACGGTGAGGTGGTATACGCAAGTTTATGAGTTCAGGCCCCTCTCAGAGGAGGTAAAAGCCCTACGTCTCGGTGCCCTGAGGCTGCGTCGACTGGATATGCGTGAATGTTACAATGGGTGCAAACCCTTGTGCCAGAGGAGGAGGGTGGCTTATATAGAGTGCACCAAGACCCTCTCAAACCTCCGTTACACAGGGTTCAATGTGAGTTAATATGGGGCGTTACTGGTAACGGCTGCCATAAATGATCATTAAGATTATGGAGTGAATACCGACCGTTGCCATTCTGGGATAACTTTACATCTTCTATACACCGAATGGTTGTTCATATGGTCGAGTGACTATGTTGTGGTCGAGTGGAATTGGGGTATCCGAGTGGAGTCTTCTATCGACTGGAACATACTTCGGGGTGATTCCAGTCGGTATTCCCTGTAGGTCTTTGGATGCCTTTGACTGTAGGTCAGTGTCCTTGGGTGGGGTGTCTAGGTCAGGCCTAAGACCCTACCCTAGGTACATGTCCTCGTCATTAGCCCCAGAATGGATTGAGATCCGAGTGGAGAAAGGTTGAAGTTGACTCCGACCCGATTCAAAGCTACGGAGGCATCTCATTGAGGTCCGGGAAGTACATTGGTACCTTCAATCTTGCTTCAGTTGGATCGATTCATTTTGATAGCTTGAAGTCATCGAGTGAATAAATGTGGTAATCCTTCGAGTGTATTAGGACGCGAAAACTTAGACGCGATTGACTGCTCTACGGTTTCCGGATTACACAGGATTCGAAATTTCAGAGAAGTGCGCCGGACAGGGCGTGGCGCGATAAACGGAACGAATCGGCCTGGGCCTCCTCGATTTTCATGCCGCCTTTTTTGCCACGTATTTCTCCTGCGCCTGCGAAGGGATATGATTTGGTTTCTGGGGGCCACTGGTGAGCCACTCGAAGCCAACCTCATAAAAGGCGTCAGAGCGGAGGCACGACACAGTGCCTTCGATTGATCCCCATCCTCTCTTCTTCTCCGCCTCCTTTCTCCCTACTCCCCACGCCCCTCCTTGGCCCTCTCAAGATCCATGCGATGGTGAAGGAAAAGACTGCGGCTCTGGAGTGCGCGAAGAAGGCGTCGGTGATGACGAAGCGGAAGAAGACGGCGCGGCGCTCGTTGTCGCGTTCCGCTCTCTTGCCCGGCTGGATCCAAGAGGATTGGACCCGCTCAACGGTCTCGCAAGAGGACTTGGAGAGTCTTGCTCACGACGGCTTGATTAAACATGGGTCCTGGAGGTTGCCTGGAATTTTAAGCGCTGCTACTGTGTCTGCGACACTATGGATGTTGACGAGGATCGTGGCGATGCGGAAACTGCAGACGCTGCCACCTCTCGAGCAGGTATGAATCCATGACTGCCTTTGTGTTCTGTTAATAAACTTTAGGGTCGACTGAAGTTTCACTGTCGAGTGTTTGGAACACCAACAAATGTTATCTAGCTCCTTGATGATGATGAAGAAGATGTGCCTCTGAAGAATATTGGGAGGAGAGGTCGAACTCTGAGCAGGAGGGTCCCAGGATCTAGAACGCCTCGCTCGTCTTCTGAGCCCGTGATCTAGCCGGTCAACGATCCAGCACGAGCTTCTGTCTCCTTTGCTAATCCTCTGTCAACTGACCAGCCTTCAACATTGACTGCTCAGGCTTCAGATCCCATTGTGCAAGTTCAAGTTCCTACTCCACTAGTCCAAACGCATGCTCCATCATCTCGCATGTTTGGTGCTTATCCTATCCCATAGGACCAAGTAGGAGCTGCCAAGGAGGCCATGATTCCGACAGGTCTAATGATGGAGCGACTGAAAGTGGTGTATGACACCATCAAGGCCACATATAACGCCAGCTCTGCTCTTCAACCCAATGTCCAAGTAAGTGGAATTGTAAGTTAATTTTCGATTGTTCTCTCTGTCTTGGTTTTTGCTCTGTTCAGACATACTCGCTGCAAACTTTTGCTTTATTATTAGTAAGATGTTCATGCATCAAACTTGAATTTTGCAACTTGCGCTTGTTCACCCACTGGGTGTTTTATTTCCATAGTGTATCTTCTTCACGTGAGTCGACCAGGTCATGCCGAGTGAGAAACTTTTGGTCTAGTGGGAGCACGCTAAGTGCACCCACTGGGTGTAGTCCCCAAGACCGCCGTCGAATGTTTGATTCGGCGGGGGTATTATCAAAATATTTGCTTGTAGCACTTCCACTCTACCTAGACATGTCTTGTCGAGTGGGAACCGAAACCAGTGGGGCACGCGAAGTGCACCCACTAGGTGTAGTCCCCAAGACCATGGTCAACTGCGGGCAGTCTGCGGTGGTGTGAAAACCAATGTTGTTTGTTTTTTACTTCTTCCACTCCAGCTGGGCTGACCATGCTAAGTGGAAAATGAAACCAGTGGGGGCACGCTAAGTGCAGCCACTTGGTGTAGTCCACGAGACTGTTGTTGGATGTTTGATTCAGCAGCAGTCTTAAAACTCTTTTGCTATGTAATTAATTCATGTATCTTTCCATTCGGAGGTAACGGTCAACTGACTTGTCCAGTTGTTGTTTGCAGAAGTCCTGTGAGCTTGGGGCCCAATATGCCACTGTGGAGTAGGAGATGACCAATCTTAAGCTCGAGCTGGAACTAGCCAAGGAGAACTTGAAGAAAGCCCAAGAGGAAGTAGCAATCATGGGAGGTAACCACTCACTGACTGCATGCCTTGTCATTTTTCCTGTCTATCCTTTGAACCAAGTGATTTCACTCAAACATATGTGCGTAGTGAAAATCGTCAACTCCAAGCACGCCTGAGGAATGTTATTTCTTTAGACAAAATGAAGCAGGCTCTGGAGCAAAAAGATCTTGACCTTGGTGCAGCATAGAAGGATACTCGTGAGAAGGCTCAGCTTGCCGACCAGATGTTGGCTTCAGTCAGAAAGTTGGAAGATGAGAACGCCAAGCTGAAGAGTGTTGTTGATGAAGCAAAGAAGGAAACCGTGCAACTGAAGGATGAACAAGCAGCTCTGACCAAGAAGAGGGACGGACTGAAAGCTTATCTGAGTGATCTCGCCCAAAAGATGTTCCTGAAGCTGGAAGGTATTCTTTTTCGGTAGACTGAAAAACTTTCATGCCATGTTGTTGTCGATTCACTAACTTTCCATGCTTGCAGAATTCTTTCAGAACTTCGAGGAGGAGACCGGGCAGATCGAGACTGGACTGGACCCCGTCAAACTCCCCTGTCAAAGATGAGACTGCCATGAATGTGTTGCGACTGGAAGCTCGTCTTGCTAATGTCTTGGACTACATCGTCGGCCTGAAAACCGCGATGTCTCGGGTCGACAAGGAGCTTTGGCCAGAGGTTGTGCAATAGAATGACCTCGAGTCACTAATGACTCAACTAAACATCATCCCCGACCGAGTGCAGGCGTGGAAGAACTCAGTTGCGCGTTGTGGTGCCGATGTCACTTTATCCCTCGTCTTCGTTCACAGTAGAGACGTCAAAGAAGAGAAGCTGAAGGATCTGCAAGTATCTAACACCAAGAAGCATCAATTCCAATCCTTCATGAAGACCTTCATCGACACAACCACTCGCATCGCAAATGGCATTGACTTGGATTCATTTGTCGAGCCAGCCAACCCTCCTCCCGATGAGTGAAAAACTTGATGACTTTATTTGCCTCAGAATGCCGAGTGGATTTTGTAATTGTTAAAACTCCTTCGAGCCTGATGCTCGAGTATTTTTGCTTGCAACTTTGAACCTTGCTAGATTTATCCAAACTTGGTTGCTTTATTTGAATGCAGTTGCTTTGTTTCCACTATTCTTTCGATTTTCTTGGTTCGAGTAAATCTGAGATCGCAACTGTTCCTCCGAGTGAGTGATACGTCTCCAACCTATTAACCAGAGGCGCGCCCAGAATGCAGTTGCTCTATAATTTATGAAGCATTCATGCTATTATATTACCTGTTTTGGATGTTTATGGGCTTTACTAAACACTTTTATATCATTTTGGGGACTAACCTATTAACCAGACGCCCAGCCCGAATTGTTGTTTTCTTGCCTATTTTAGTGTTTCGAAGAAAAGGAATATCAAATGGAGTCCAAACGGAATGAAACCTTCAGGAGAGTTATTTTTGGAACAGAAGCAATCCAGGAGACTTGGAGTGGAAGTCAGGGAAGCTTTGAGGTGGCCACGAGGCAGGGAGGCGCGCCCTACCCCCTGGGCGCGCCCCCACCCTCATGGGCCCCTCGTGGCTCCCCTGACCAACTTATTTCGCCTATATATGTTCATATACCCTAAAAACATCGAGGAGCACAATAGATCGGGAGTTCCGCCGCCGCAAGCCTCTGTAGCCACCAAAAACCAATCAGGACCCTGTTCCGGCACCCTTCCGGAGGGGGGGGATCCCTCACCGGTGGCCATCTTCATCATCCCCGCGCTCTCCATGAAGAGGAGGGAGTAGTTCACCCTCGGGGCTGAGGTTATGTACCAGTAGCTATGTGTTTGATCTCTCTATCATGTTCTTGATTTGGCACGATCTTGATGTATTGCGAGCTTTTCTATTATAGTTCGATCTTATGATGTTTCTCCCCCTCTACTCTCTTGTAATGGATTGAGTTTTCCCTTTGAAGTTATCTTATCGGATTGAGTCTTTAAGGATTTGAGAACACTTGATGTATGTGTTGCATGTGATTATCTGTGGTGACAATGGCATATTCACGTGATCTACTTGATGTACGTTTTGGCGATCAACTTGCGGGTTCAGTGACCTTGTGAACTTATGCATAGGGGTTGGCACACGTTTTCGTCTTGAATCTTCGGTAGAAACTTTAGGGCACTCTTTGAAGTACTTTGTGTTGGTTGAATAGATGAATCTGAGATTGTGTGATGCATATCGTATAATCATACCCACACACACTTGAGGTGACATTGAAGTATCTAGGTGACATTAGGGTTTTGGTTGATTTGTGTTTTAAGGTGTTATTCTAGTACGAACTCTATGATAGATCGAACGGAAAGAATAGCTTCGTGTTATTTTACTACGGACTCTTGAATAGATCAATCAGAAAGGATAACTTTGAGGTGGTATAGTACCCTACAATAATCTCTTCGTTTGTTCTCCGCTATTAGTGACTTTAGGGTGACTCTTTGTTGCATGTTGAGGGATAGTTATATGATCCAGTTATGTTATTATTGTTGAGAGAACTTGCACTAGTGAAAGTATGAACCTTAGGCCTTGTTTCCTACTATTGCAATACCGTTTACACTCACTTTTATCATTAGTTACCTTGCTGTTTTTATATTTTCAGATTACAAATACTCATATGTACCATCCATATTGCACTTGTATCACCATCTCTTCGCCGAACTAGTGCACCTATACAATTTACCATTGTATTAGGTGTGTTGGGGACACAAGAGACTCTTTGTAATTTGGTTGCATGGTTGTTTGAGAGAGACCATCTTCATCCTACGCCTCCCACGGATTGATAAACCTTAGGTCATCCACTTGAGGGAAATTTGCTACTGTCCTACAAACCTCTGCACTTGGGGGCCCAACAAAGTCTACAAGAAGAAGGTTGCATAGTGGACATCAAGCTCTTTTCTGGCATCGTTGTCGGGGAGGTGAGTGGTTGAATGTATATCTTTAGATCATGCAATCGTATCTTTTAGTTTCTTGTTTTATCTCTAGTTTAGTATATAAAAGAAAACTACAAAAAAATGGAATCGAGTTTGCCTCATACGCTTCATCTTTTTAATATCTTTCGTGAAATTGATGGAAAGGAAAATTGTTCTCAAGTTCTAGAAGAAGAAGTCTATAAAATGTTTGGCACTAAATCTTTGAGTGAGGAGCCTGATTGCAATGTTGATGGTATGAATTCTTTGAATACCCATGATGCTAATAATATGCAAAGCCACAAGCTTGGGGATGCTATGTTTGATGAGTATGATATTTTTTGTCCCCCAAGTTTTGATGAGCAAATTTATTATGATAAAAGCATGACTCCTATTTATGATGATTATTGTGATGATACGTATGCCATATAGAATAAACATAACCATGAAACTTGTCATCGTGATTTTAATTTTCAATTGGATTATGCCTCACGTGATAGTCATTTTGTTAAGTTTGCTCCCACTATTCCGAATGAGCAGAATTTTGCTTATGTGGAGAGTAGTAAAATTTCTATGCAAGTATATCATGAAAAGAATGCTTTATGTGCTGGTTATATTGTTGAATTCACTCATGATGCTACTGAAAATTATTATGAGGGAGGAACATATGCTTGTAGGAATTGCAATAATATCATGTTTCCTCTCTATGTGTTGAAAATCTTGAAGCTATGCTTGTTTTGCCTTCCTATGCTAGTTGATTATTGTTCCCATAAGTTGTTTGCTCACAAAATCCATATGCATAGGAAGTGGGTTATACATAAATGTGCTAGCAATATTCTTCATGATGCTCTCTTTATGTTTCAATTCTTATCTTTTATGTGAGCATCATTGAAATCATCATGTGCCTAGCTAGGGGCGTTAAACGATAGCGCTTGTTGGGAGGCAACCCAACTTTATTTTTGTTTCTTTCTTTTCGTTCCTGTTTAGTAATAAATAATTCATATAGACTCTGGTTAGATGTGGTTTCATGTTTTAGTTAGTGTTTGTGCCAAGTAGAACCTTTGGGAAGACTTGGGTGAAGTCTTTATGATCTTGCTGTAAAAAACAGAAACTTTAGCGCTCATGAGATTAGCAGCCATTTTTTACTGGAGAGTGATTTTATGTTGATTATTTTTGCATATAATTAATATACAAATTCCTCAGGTCCACAAATTTATTTCAGAATTCTTGGAATTACATAAGTATTCGAATGATACAGATTACTACAGAGTGTTCTGTTTTTGACAGATTCTGTTTTCTATGTGTTGTTTGCTTATTTTGATGAATCTATGAGTAGTATCGGAGGTTATGAAACATAGAGAAGTTGGAATACAGTATATATTACACAAATAAGAATTTAAAATGAGTTCACAACAGTACCTAAGTGGTGGTTTTATTTTCTTATACTAAGGGAGCTTACGAGTTTTGTGTTGAGTTTTGTGTTGTGAAGTTTTCAAGTTTTGGGTAAAGATTCGAAGGACTATGGAATAAGGAGTGGCAAGAGCCTAAGATTGGGGATGCCTAAGGCACCCCAAGGTAATATTCAAGGACAACCAAGAGCCTAAGCTTGGGAATGTCCCGGAAGGCATCCTCTCTTTCGTCTTCGTTCATCGGTAACTTTACTTGGAGCTATATTTTTATTCACCACATGATATGTGTTTTGCTTGGAGCGTCATTTTATTTTGTTAGTAGTTTCTTGCTGTTATTTAGAATAATGTTTTGAAACTATATTTTCAATAAAAATGTCAAGGATAGCCTTTACCATGCTTTTTTTGCAAGTATACATGTTGCTGTTTCAAAACAGAAAGTTTACCGCTGTTGCAAAAATTCCCTAGGAAAGTCAGAGAATGATATAATATTGAAACTTTTTGCATATTGCGCTATGGTAAATCTTCTACAATGTAGTATTTTTCTCATAATTTTTGGAGTTAGGCAAGTATTATGAGTCTTGCATTCTTTATAGACTATACTGTTTTGGCAGATTGCTGTTATGTTTGCATTGTTTGCATATGTTTGCTTGTTAATGGTTCTATTTGAGGATAGGAGTATTAAATATGCAGAGACATTCGGTATACAATGTTGAATAATAATTTTAGTGATTTGTTACAGTAGAAAATGTTAAGGTTTTTGCATTGGTTTATACTAACTTATCTCACGAGTTCTTGCTGAGTTTGGTGTGGATGAAGCTTTCAAGATTTAGGAAACCGAGATATAAAAGGAATTAAGGAGACACAAAAGCTCAAGCTTCGGGATGCCCGAGGCACCCCAAAGATAATATTTCAAGAAGTCTCAAGCATCTAAGCTTGGGGATGCCCCGTTAGGCATCCCACCTTTCTTCTTAAACAATTATCGGTTAGTATCGGTTGAACCTAAGTTTTTGCTTCTTCACCTGAGTTGTGCTATCCTTGCAAATGCCATTTTATTTTGTTTTGCTTGCTCTTTGAATAAAATACCAAGATCTGAAATTCTTAAATGAGAGGGAGTCTTCACATAGCTACATAATTATTTAACTACGCGTTGATCTTCACTTATATCTTTTTGGAGTAGTTTGTCATTTACTCGTGTGCTTCACTTATATCCTATAAGTAAATGGTTGAATGAGTTGAATATCATAAATCTGAAATTATATATTTTTCATATGCCTACCCCATTGGGAGTAATGACTTCACATCTAAGAAGTAGAGGTGGTAAATTTATTAAAGGATAGCAAACATTGTATTGGTCACTTGAACAATTCATGAAAGAATATTGAAGGAAGAGAGATTTCACATATAAATATACTATCCTAGACATCTTCTATGATTATGAGCCCCATTAATTATTTTCTAACCTGAGCAGATTAGTTGAAATTGGACAAGGAAGACAACATAATGAGTTATGTTTGGGTATATTTCAATAGAAGTTATATTGTTATAGATCCTCCAACATTTGGTGGTTGCTGTTTAGAATCCTTTGCTAGCCAAATATCTGTACTAAGCGGGAATACTACTTGTGCATCAAAATTGAAAAGCATTTGAAATGAACTCTAAAAAGGTTGAAAGTTGGCATGGTATCATCACTTCATGCACATAGCATGTGCAAGAAAGTACAGAGGGTTACGGTAAAAACTGGATGCACTTCGTGTACAAAACGGACAATCTCTTTCGAAGTATCCGGGTTTCATACGGAAACTTGTCTGTTACTAAGGGATTTCATTTTTTTGAACTTATTTGAACTCCATAGTTTTTCTATGTTCAAAATGCACCATTCAAAGCCACATCATGAATGTACAACCCTTTCTGACTTCATTTGTTATTTTTCATGCCTTTACTGATTATTTTGAGCTATAAGACCATGAAATTGAAAAGCATTTGAAATGAACTCTGAAAAGCTTGAAAGTTGGCATGGTATCATCATTTCACCCACATAGCATATACTTTGATATTCCTTTGCTAGCACATGTACTTTATCTCTTAGCATATACTGTGATTATGACGTGTGGGCTCTTGGAAAAGCCATCTGCCTGTGTTTCTGTAGTTATTTGTAGTAAGTTCTCCACATTTGTTTTTCAACATGGACAATCCATAATCAGCTTGGTTGTTATGAGTGTAATATAATTTATCTTTGCTTAATTTGTATCTGATTCCACTGTTTGATTACTCCCTAGATTTGTGTCTAGTTTAAACATTACATGGAATATTTTTCAGCAGTCTGGTAGGCAACGATGATATCAATATAAGAGGTTTCTTAGCTTGTTAGTGTGTGCTTAGTGAACTATATGAGCTCTCTCTATTGCATCTTGTATGCTCATACATTAGCATGAAATAGTATTGCTCATACAGTACATGGAATATTTATGAGCATAGTTTTTGTGCCATATCCATTTCACACCTGGCATCTGCCATTGTAACTTCATGCTGATGTAACATGTGAATCTGTTGGTCCTTCTTATTGTCTTTAAAGAAGTCAATGTACCTACCTATTTTTATGCTCTGTTATTATCTTTGATCAGTGTCAGTTGTGTCTCTTAGAGATACACTCCTACCTTTTCTGACTTGAGTTGTTAACTATTGTTCCATACTTCTGTTAGTTATAACAAAAAATCTTTGAATTTGGTAATGCATGAGTTTTTACTACTGCTAACAGGGAGTATTTGCTACTACTAAAATAGCGATTTTGTATGCACTGCTACCTGATGAGTGCTTTCTTGGTAATATTTCACCTTGGCATGCATATGTTTGTTCGGTTTGAACTTTGCATGACATGATATAATTATTTCCAGTGTTTTTCTCAACTTATTTTCATTGCCACTAGATATATACTTAGCTTGTACTTGAAGCTGTGGGTTAATGTGGTGATTTTGTTCTACTTGGATGCATTGGTACCCCCATAATCGAGTGCATGGATGCAATGGCAAGAAGATCATGGCTGTATGCATCATCCAACACACCATGGAGATAATCGACCTCCTCACCGATGGTAACTCAATCTAGATCATCACTTTATACTCTCCTACCTTTGTGGTGTTAGTATGCTTCTGCTGACTAGTATTGTTAGATCTTGCCAGTAGTAGAATGGTATTTTGTTTTAGGCACAATGTGTTGCAGTGAAGTCTTTTGCATGATCTGCACTTGCGCAATGCATATTTGTCTCTGTTTTCTTGTATGAATGAGTACCTCATTTTAAGTAGCTGGAGAACAAAAAGCATGCTACTAGCTGAATTTATGTTGTCATTCTAAATAACTGTCCTTTTTTGAATGGTCAATTCATACTATATATTGGCATCTGTCCTTTTTTTAATGGCCAATTCATAGTATATTTGGCTTCTATTTTCTAATTCTTCTCTGCTGATTCATGACAGGAGCAGGTGCCTAGTTTGTGATCGCTATTGAAGGAGCTCCCGTGCTGGCGGCGCCCACAGGGAGGCCTCGGCAACGCGTGCCGTTGTGGAGCGCCATGGCCACGACCGTGCTCGCGGCTCCCACAGGGATGCCCCGGCAACGCGCACCGTTGTGGACCGCCATGGCCACGACCGTGCTCGCGGCGCCCGTCGGGAGGCCCTGGTCATGCCCTGCTCGCGGCGCCCGTCGGGAGGCCCTGGTCCCGCCCTGCTCGCGGTGGTGCCCCGAGGTGGAGCGCCTTGGCAACAGTTTGATATTCCTTTGCTAGCACATGTACTTTATCTCTTAGCATATACTGTGATTATGACGTGTGGGCTCTTCGAGTATGCACGCCATTAATGAAGTATTATGTGGTCTGTTCCAATTTAAATACTGGTTATTTATTTACTGTTAAATTGAAATAAGAAGAATATGACTCTGACATCTGGGACCCATTGATAAGAACCTGACAACTGTGGCCCAATCTGACTAGTGGACCCCTTTAAAAAAAAGAAAAACTGAGTATTAAGAAAGAAGGCCATGGCCCAAAAACAAAAAGGCTGAAATATTAGGCCAGGCCCATGTAGCCGACCAGAATGACAAAAAATGATGACTAAAAAGGCTGAATTAATGGGCTCGGCCCATGTAAAAGACAGAATTGGACCGGGTTCATTCTAAGTAACGACCTTTTCAATTCGTCGCAATTTTGCCACGTCAGATTGCTACGTCGGATCCGACTTGACCTGGGCAGACAGTCAGTGACCAAAACAAAAGGTCATGGGTTCCACGACCTTTTGTTTTGGTCATAAACGTCTACGACCTTATCCCGAAGAAGGTCGCTATAGTCAGTTTACGACCACCAGCTTTTGACCTTCTGTTTTTGGTCAGAAAAAGGTCGCAAATGAAAAACCATGACCTTTCAGTGATCAATAGTGGTGGTCACAAGTTGACATATTTCTTGTAGTGAATGCGCTGAGTTGGACGAGGGTCCCACCTGTAAATGACTCAAGAGTTTTTCTTTATTTCTTTTTTTCTCCTAGGCATTTCAACAAACAGGTAATGTGCGCTCATTTACATATGTGCACTTCACGCTGCCGACACCGCTCGCCGCCCTTACTGGTCGTCGGTCATCCGAGACCTGGTCGCGCCCGTGCTTGCGGTGCCGCCGGGAGGCCCTAGCCGCGCTCGTACTTGCGGCGCCGGCCAGGAGGCCCTGGCCGTGCACGTGCTCGCACTGTGCTGGCCACGTAGTGCTCGCGGCGACGCCAGGAGGCCCTGGCCGTGCCCGTGCTCATGCACACGCCGTGCTTGCGACTGCCAAAAGGCCCTAGCCACGCCCGTTCTGATGGGGGTGCAGGTCGCTCCCGTGCTGGCGGCGCCCACAGGAAGGCCTCGGCAACGCGTGCCGTTGTGGAGCGCCATGGCCACGACCGTGCTCGCGGCTCCCACAGGGATGCCCTGGCAACGCGCACCATTGTGGACCGCCATGGCCACGACCGTGCTCGCGGCGCCCGTCGGGAGGCCCTGGTCACGCCCTGCTCGCGGCGCCCGTCGGGAGGCCCTGGTCCCGCCCTGCTCGCGGTGGTGCCCCGAGGTGGAGCGCCTTGGCAACAGTTTGATATTCCTTTGCTAGCACATGTACTTTATCTCTTAGCATATACTGTGATTATGACGTGTGGGCTCTTCGAGTATGCACGCCATTAATGAACCCGGGAGAGCATCGGTCATCATACATCCATTGTCGGCTCATATCTTCATTATACACAACACCGAATAGACCAAATTAATACAAGTTCATAAATAAAGTTCATACATAAAGTTCATATACAACACTTAATTAAATGCAACATACAAATAACTCTCTAGCTAAAGAATTTAAATGCAACAACAAATGCGATCAAGATCACAACTAAGGTAACAATTGATCCAACAACATAATGATACCAAGCCACACTATTAATGGCATATTTTCTAATCTTTCTAATCTTCAACCTCATTTTCTCCATCTTGATCTTGTGATCATCGACGACATCGGCAACATGCAACTCCAATTCCATCTTCTCCCCCTCAATTCTTTTTAATTTTTCTTTCAAATACTTGTTTTCTCTTTCAACTAAATTTAACCTCTCGACAATAGGGTCGGTTGGAATTTCCGGTTCACATACCTCCTAGATAAAAATATCTATGTCAACTTGATGGGCATAATTTTTCATAAACACGAAATGCAACAACTAGTTTTAAAAGAGAATATATCACATCTGAATCATAACAAGGACGAGGGCCGATGGGGACGGATATCAAAACCATGGCACTATGTATAACAAACAACGTACGGGTAAGACAATTATACGAGTAACTATATATCCAAATCACACAAAAATCAATTTGGTAATGTAAAACATTCATGAACAAGAGCCTCACCAAAAGGAGGTGCCGGCGACAGGACGGTGCGGGCGATCAACGGTGGTTATGACGGAGATTTAGAAGGCACTAAGTAAACCACACCTACATATGCAAACTAAGTGTTATTTTTGACCTCAAATTGCATATAAATCAAATACTAGCAAATATAATTCCTCCCAAATTAATCACTATACAAAGCATTGCAAGAGCTAATCTAGCAATGAGAGTTGAAAGGACAAAGTTGCTAAGCTTTGTGATCATTTGAATGGATGGGGGCCTTCAAATCTTGACAAATTTTGGGCAAACTTTTTGAGAAGCTCGAGGAAGAGAGGGGAAGAACAGAGGAAGTGAGGGGAAAGGGGAAGAACAGAGTGGCTCGGGTGGACGAAGGGTTTATGTACGTCGACCTTTAGTACCGGTTCGTGCCATGAACCGGTACTAAAGGTGCTGGACGGGCCCCAGACTGACAACATCCTACCACCACTCTCTTTAGTACCGGTTCGTGGCACGAACCGGTACTAATGAGAGCGGCCGTCTAGCCGTTGGAACTGGCACTAATGGACACATTAGTGTCGGCTCAATATCAAATCGGCACTAATGTGTCTCAGATTTGCCCCTTTTTCTACTAGTGGACCCTAAAATTGAAAAGCATTTGAAATGAACTCTGAAAAGGTTGAAATTTGGCATGGTATCATCATTTCACCCACATAGCATGTCCAAGAAAGTAGAGAGGGTTACGAAAAAAACTGGATGCACTTCGTGTACAAAACGGACAATCTCTTTCGAAGTATCAGGGTTTCATACGAAAACTCGTCTGTTACAAAGAGATTTCATTTTTTTGAACTTATTTGAACTCCATAGTTTTTCTGTGTTCAAAATTCACCATTCAAGGCCACGTCATCAATTTACAACCCTTTCTGGCTTCATTTGTTATTTTTCATGCATTTACTGATTATTTTGAGCTATAAGACCATGAAATTGAAAAGCATTTGAAATGAACTCTGAAAAGGTTGAAACTTGGCATGGTATCATCATTTCACCCACATAGCATGTGCAAGAAATAATAGAGGGTTACCGTAAAAACTGGATGCACTTTGTGTACAAAACGGACAATCTCTTTCGAATTATCAGGGTTTCATACGGAAACTCGTCTGTTATAAAGGGATTTCATTTTTTTGAACTTATTTGATCTCCATAGTTTTTCTATGTTCAAAATGCACTATTCAAAGCTACATCATCAATTTACAACCCTTTCTGACTTCATTTGTTATTTTTCATGCATTTGTTGATTATTTTGAGCTATAAGACCATGAAATTGAAAAGCATTTGAAATGAACTCTGAAAAGGTTGAAAGTTGGCATGGTATCATCATTTCACCCACATAGCATGTGCAAGAAAGTACAGAGGATTACGGCAAAAACTGAATGCACTTCATGTACAAAACAGACAATCTCTTTCGAAGTAACAGGGTTTCATACGGAAACTCGTCTGCTATAAAGGGATTTCACCCACATAGAATGTGCAACATATAGCTCTCCGGAGCATCTAATTAAACCATACATCGAAATTATGTAAAACATTTAAATGCAAAAAAATGCGATCATAATCGCAACCAAGGTAACAACTGATCCAACTGCATAATGATACCAAGCCTCGGTATGAATGGCATATTTTC
This sequence comes from Triticum aestivum, assembly GCF_018294505.1. Taxonomy (NCBI): domain Eukaryota; kingdom Viridiplantae; phylum Streptophyta; class Magnoliopsida; order Poales; family Poaceae; genus Triticum; species Triticum aestivum. The sequence goes on along the minus strand of NC_057813.1, from coordinate 675,944,933 downwards.
TAATCTTTCTAATCTTCAACCGCATTGCATCCATCTTGATCTTGTGATCATTGATGACATCTGCAACATGCAACTCCAATATCATCTTCTCCTCCTCAATTTTTCTTATTTTTTCCTTCAAGTAATTGTTCTCTTCTTCAACTAAATTTAACCTGTCGACAATAGGGTCGTTTGGAATTTCCGGTTTAACCACCTCCTAGAGAAATAAAATCTATGTCACGTTGGTCGGCATAATTGTCATAAAAAATAAATGAACCCAATAGTTATCAAAAGATAATATATACCACATCCGAATCATAGACATGACGAGGGCCGACGGGGGCGGATACCAAAACCATCGCACTATATACTAACAAGAAATAATAAAAGTATGAAAATTAGACAAGTATCTATCTGAAGTACGAAGGATATAATTAGGCATATATGCCACTTTCTTTCTTTGTCATGTAATATAGGTCTCCCAGGCCATCTAAACAAATACGAAGGATATAATTAGGCACATATGCCACTTTCTTTCTTAACGTGTATGAAGAAAAAAGAAAACCTGTACTAGCAAGATTGTTCAATATTTTTAGTCGAGCAGTACACATGTATGAACAAAAAACGAACATGTATGAACAAAATCGTTCAATAGTTTTATTCGAGTAGTATATAGAAAAACCATCGCCCAAATGCATAAGGAGTATTCAAGCTGAACAAGCCAATTGGATGGTAGAATATGCTATCAGGCTTAAAGTTTATATTGAGGTTTGAAGAGACAATATAGAAAAGTAAGGGCCGAAGGTAAATAGAAATATAGAATACTGAAATGTGTTTAACTAAACATCAAGCATTCATATGTGCACTTCCTCATCTAAAATAATCATATCAGTTCTATTATCCTTTATCTCACATTCTCACAAGTGCACTGTGCCAGTCACTGGTCCTGCTATCTGAACTTCATTGCTCTTATCTTGGTTCATTTCTTTGCAACATTTTATTCCTATTGTAGCCTTCAATCAGTTTTAGCCTTTTGAATCATTCTGTATGTTTAGCCTTTAATCAGTTAGCATTTCCCCCTTATTTTGATACATTGCTCTACAACAGTTTATTCTTATTGTGTTACAGGTACTTCAATTGTAAGTGCATGCTTATGGAGTTCTATCATGCACAATCATGTGTGCACACCGGTCTATCCAGAAGATTAGCTCGCGACCCTCTCTGTCGGCTCCCCAGGGGTCGCATCCGGCTTGCCGCAAGTACACCTACGCCACGGCCTCCCCGGGGGGCGCAAGGTGAAGTGGATGACCGGGGAGAAGGCATGCGGTGGGGGGCAGGCTCTCAAGTGGGAGACAGAGCTCGCCTCCCCCAACAATGACGACTTCGACCTCAAATGGAAGTGGGAGGCCAAGTCCAAGCCCAGCGCCGTTGGCAAGGCCAAAACCAAGTGGGCACTGAGGAAGCCAACAAGGATGACAAGAAGAAGCCGGTGAGGAAGTGTGTCTAGAGCAAGGAGATCCCCGTTGGCTGGACGTCTAGATCAAGGTACTCAACCTGACCCTGAATATAATGCCTCGTGACTCTACCCCCGGCTACACCATTTATTATCTATCCTTTTGTGATCTGTGTTTTATTCCTCTCACATGCATTCTTTTTTGTGCTTTATGTGATTCTGTTTTTATTCTAATGCATCCAATAGACTTCATTTGATAGACGCAATAACAGGAACTGGCTTCTATGGTGTACGAGACAAGCTCAAGCACTACAAGGACACAATGGGCATTGTCTAATGAATTGTGGAAATAGGGCATACCATTAAGTATTAGAACCATCAGAAGGTAATGATGGGGTAAAACCTCTCTAGGAAAGGACTTGCCATCCCCTTCTAATACAACTCGGCGTCACCGGGTAAGACACTGATACATTACAAGGCAGATATCGGCTGAACTCTCCCTCCCCGCCCTTGAGTCCAAGCATTTGTGGCCTACATCCGTGAGCTCCGTGTCTCCGTCCCTCCACCGAGTAGAGGCACACACACAAGGGGATCAAGCCCAACCAAATGGACGATGCTCCTTCCTGCCACACACCTGTGTCCCGTTCAGGTGGTGAGATGTCACTTTTTGTTCTCTTTCTCTAAATTATTTTACAAGCTGGTAGAAATTGCATACTCATAAGGCCATAATATAGGTTTCTTTGACCATTCTTGATAACAAGATAAGGTTAGAATATAGTCGTGAGAACTTTTTAGTTCCAAGAACTATATATGGTTTAGAACTATACAGCTATACACATATATATCTAGTTCAGAGCAATATATGTTAGATCAGATAGCTGAATTAGTTAGCTACAAACATTTGATTTTGCTCCCTGGTTCATTCAGTAGGTTTAGTTCCAATAGTCTTTTTCACAAAAATACACAAGCAAATGTATTAGTGTTCTCATCCAGGTTCTCATTGCCTCTATTTGTTTGCATTTTTTGTGTTGCCATACAGATTACAGGTTGCATGTATGAATATCCAAGTGGGATGCTTGATCTATTTACTGAAACAAGACGTGTTTATATATGTCAAAATGTCTGTTGGAGAGGCACGAAAGCGCAAAGGTCGTGATGTGTAAGGATTTAATCAAGCAGACAACCCGGTAGAGCTATCAAGTGTTAGGCTATAGCCTAACTAAGTAGGTTTATTATCTCCCATTGCATCTCTCTTGATCAAGACATACCATGACCTGGTTTATTGTATTTGTCATTGTTCAAAAAAGCGCTAGGCGTTAATTGTGTTTTTTGCCACCGCCTTGCACTTTTTTGATCAAAGCGCATGCTTATGCGCAATTGTGCGCAGATTAAGTGCAGTTATGCGATAGGCGTTGTGCTATCGCATAGAGCCTAAGCACACTTAAGTGCTCGCTAGCCTTTTTTAACTATGGTATTTGTTATGTTATAATGGATTGTCTTGGCTTGCTTTTGGACTAAAGCCTTTTGTAGTTGTCTCGATCAATTGCTATGTACTGGATGTGTATGTATTGATGCAATGCTTCCGATATAAACTTGATATATTAGATTGATAAACACAACTACATTATGCTATTTTTTATATTTGTAATGCTTCAATAACTGTATTACCGGATTGGTTATGAGTATACCCGGCAGCGGTGCTGCTGGGTGCGGCTCCCAAGCTCATCTGCACCGACGCTCAGAAAACAAATCAAAACAAATATTAGAAAAATTCAAAAAAATCCAATTTTTTTTGGGTGGTACATAATTTGACGCATGAGGTCCGCTCCAAATTTCAACTCATTTGAGCGTCTGAGCAGCTCTCGGCAAAAAAGACAAAATCAGGGTATGTAAAAATGTTTACTGTTCATGCATTGTTTTGACCCAATTTGTCTTTTTTGCCGAGATCTACTCGGATGTCCAAATAAGTTGAAATTTGGAGCGGGCCTCACACGATAAATTATCTATCACACAAAAAAATTGGATTTTTTTTATTTTTCTAGTATTTATTTTGATTTTTTTTCTGAGCGGCAGCAGATGAGCCTGGGCACCGAATTGGATATCCATGAATTCACCTAAATTACAATACATTTGCTTCTCCAAACATAGCTTACCATATAGAAAAATAACTTTAGTAGAATAATCACTGATTTGCATTAGTAATTTGATTTGCACTTATTAACTAAGCCTATGCAATCCAAAATTGCCACTTCTTAGTCCCATATTTTTTTGGTTAAGCCATACCCTTGAGCGTGCTATTCATCGAGAAGCTAGCTTGCCAACATGTCTTCGGCGGCATTGGTCTGAAATGAAGGCGGCACACTTGGACTCCACCAGCCCTACTTTAAGGAGATGGTCTTTAATCCGCACCGGCTGCAGGTGTCCGACTAAAAGATGGTCTTAGGGAACCTAGTGTCGTGGGAGTAAGACTGATAGTAAGAATAGGGGGTACATATGAGGAGGCAAGGTCCTAGATACGGTGAGGTGGTATACGCAAGTTTATGAGTTCAGGCCCCTCTCAGAGGAGGTAAAAGCCCTACGTCTCGGTGCCCTGAGGCTGCGTCGACTGGATATGCGTGAATGTTACAATGGGTGCAAACCCTTGTGCCAGAGGAGGAGGGTGGCTTATATAGAGTGCACCAAGACCCTCTCAAACCTCCGTTACACAGGGTTCAATGTGAGTTAATATGGGGCGTTACTGGTAACGGCTGCCATAAATGATCATTAAGATTATGGAGTGAATACCGACCGTTGCCATTCTGGGATAACTTTACATCTTCTATACACCGAATGGTTGTTCATATGGTCGAGTGACTATGTTGTGGTCGAGTGGAATTGGGGTATCCGAGTGGAGTCTTCTATCGACTGGAACATACTTCGGGGTGATTCCAGTCGGTATTCCCTGTAGGTCTTTGAATGCCTTTGACTGTAGGTCAGTGTCCTTGGGTGGGGTGTCTAGGTCAGGCCTAAGACCCTACCCTAGGTACATGTCCTCGTCATTAGCCCCAGAATGGATTGAGATCCGAGTGGAGAAAGGTTGAAGTTGACTCCGACCCGATTCAAAGCTACGGAGGCATCTCATTGAGGTCCGGGAAGTACATTGGTACCTTCAATCTTGCTTCAGTTGGATCGATTCATTTTGATAGCTTGAAGTCATCGAGTGAATAAATGTGGTAATCCTTCGAGTGTATTAGGACGCGAAAACTTAGACGCGATTGACTGCTCTACGGTTTCCGGATTACACAGGATTCGAAATTTCAGAGAAGTGCGCCGGACAGGGCGTGGCGCGATAAACGGAACGAATCAGCCTGGGCCTCCTCGATTTTCATGCCGCCTTTTTTGCCACGTATTTCTCCTGCGCCTGCGAAGGGATATGATTTGATTTCTGGGGGCCACTGGTGAGCCACTCGAAGCCAACCTCATAAAGGCGTCAGAGCCGAGGCACGACATAGTGCCTTCGATCGATCCCCATCCTCTCTTCTTCTCCGCCTCCTTTCTCCCTGCTCCCCACGCCCCTCCTTGGCCCTCTCAAGATCCATGCGATGGTGAAGGAAAAGACTGCGGCTCTGGAGTGCGCGAAGAAGGCGTCGGTGATGACGAAGCAGAAGAAGACGGCGCGGGGCTCGTTGTCGCGTTCCGCTCTCTTGCCCGGCTGGATCCAAGAGGATTGGACCCGCTCAACGGTCTCGCAAGAGGACTTGGAGAGTCTTGCTCACGACGGCTTGATTAAACATGGGTCCTGGAGGTTGCCTGGAATTTTAAGCGCTGCTACTGTGTCTGCGACACTATGGATGTTGACGAGGATCGTGGCGATACGGAAACTGCAGACGCTGCCACCTCTCGAGCAGGTATGAATCCATGACTGCCTTTGTGTTCTGTTAATAAACTTTAGGGTCGACTGAAGTTTCACTGTCGAGTGTTTGGAACACCAACAAATGTTATCTAGCTCCTTGATGATGATGAAGAAGATGTGCCTCTGAAGAATATTGGGAGGAGAGGTCGAACTCGGAGCAGGAGGGTCCCAGGATCTAGAACGCCTCGCTCGTCTTCTGAGCCTGTGATCTAGCTGGTCAACGATCCAGCACGAGCTTCTGTCTCCTTTGCTAATCCTCTGTTAACTGACCAGCCTTCAACATTGACTGCTCAGGCTTCAGATCCCATTGTGCAAGTTCAAGTTCCTACTCCACCAGTCCAAACGCCTGCTCCATCATCTCGCATGTTTGGTGCTTATCCTATCCCATAGGACCAAGTAGGAGCTGCCAAGGAGGCCATGATTCCGACAGGTCTAATGATGGAGCGACTGAAAGTGGTGTATGACACCATCAAGGCCACATATAACGCCAGCTCTGCTCTTCAACCCAATGTCCAAGTAAGTGGAATTGTAAGTTAATTTCCGATTGTTCTCTCTGTCTTGATTTTTGCTCTGTTCAGACATACTCGCTGCAAACTTTTGCTTTATTATTAGTAAGATGTTCATGCATCAAACTTGAATTTTGCAACTTGCGCTTGTTCACCCACTGGGTGTTTTATTTCCATAGTGTATCTTCTTCACGTGAGTCGACCAGGTCATGCCGAGTGAGAAACTTTTGGTCTAGTGGGAGCACGCTAAGTGCACCCACTGGGTGTAGTCCCCAAGACTGCCGTCGAATGTTTGATTCGGCGGGGGTATTATCAAAATATTGGCTTGTAGCACTTCCACTCTACCTAGACATGTCTTGTCGAGTGGGAACCGAAACCAGTGGGGCACGCGAAGTGCACCCACTGGGTGTAGTCCCCAAGACCATGGTCGACTGCGGGCAGTCTGCGGTGGTGTGAAAACCAATGTTGTTTGTTTTTTACTTCTTCCACTCCAGCTGGGCTGACCATGCTAAGTGGAAAATGAAACCAGTGGGGGCACGCTAAGTGCAGCCACTTGGTGTAGTCCACGAGACTGTTGTTGGATGTTTGATTCAGCAGCAGTCTTAAAACTCTTTTGCTATGTAATTAATTCATGTATCTTTCCATTCGGAGGTAACGGTCAACTGACTTGTCCAGTTGTTGTTTGCAGAAGTCTTGTGAGCTTGGGGCCCAATATGCCACTGTGGAGTAGGAGATGACCAATCTTAAGCTCGAGCTGGAACTAGCCAAGGAAAACTTGAAGAAAGCCCAAGAGGAAGTAGCAATCATGGGAGGTAACCACTCGCTGACTGCATGCCTTGTCATTTTTCCTGTCTATCCTTTGAACCAAGTGATTTCACTCAAACATATGTGCGTAGTGAAAATCGTCAACTCCAAGCACGTCTGAGGAATGTTATTTCTTTAGACAAAATGAAGCAGGCTCTGGAGCAAAAAGATCTTGACCTTGGTGCAGCATAGAAGGATACTCGTGAGAAGGCTCAACTTGCCGACCAGAAGTTGGCTTCAGTCAGAAAGTTGGAAGATGAGAACGCCAAGCTGAAGAGTGTTGTTGATGAAGCAAAGAAGGAAACCGTGCAACTGAAGGATGAACAAGCAGCTCTGACCAAGAAGAGGGACGAACTGAAAGCTTATCTGAGTGATCTCGCCCAAAAGATGTTCCTGAAGCTGGAAGGTATTCTTTTTCGGCCAGAGGTTGTGCAATAGAATGACCTCGAGTCACTAATGACTCAACTAAACATCATCCCCGACCGAGTGCAGGCGTGGAAGAACTCAGTTGCGCGTTGTGGTGCCGATGTCACTTTATCCCTCGTCTTCGTTCACAGTAGGGACGTCAAAGAAGAGAAGCTGAAGGATCTGCAAGTATCTAACACCAAGAAGCATCAATTCCAATCCTTCATGAAGACCTTCATCGAAACAACCACTCGCATCGCAAATGGCATTGACTTGGATTCATTTGTCGAGCCAGCCAACCCTCCTCCCGATGAGTGAAAAACTTGATGACTTTATTTGCCTCAGAATGCCGAGTGGATTTTGTAATTGTTAAAACTCCTTCGAGCCTGATGCTCGAGTATTTTTGCTTGCAACTTTGAACCTTGTTAGATTTATCCGAACTTGGTTGCTTTATTTGAATGCAGTTGCTTTGTTTCCACTATTCTTTTGATTTTCTTGGTTCGAGTAAATCTGAGATCGCAACTGTTCCTCCGAGTGAGTGATACGTCTCCAACCTATTAACCAGAGGCGCGCCCAGAATGCAGTTGCTCTATAATTTATGAAGCATTCATGCTATTATATTACCTGTTTTGGATGTTTATGGGCTTTACTAAACACTTTTATATCATTTTGGGGACTAACCTATTAACCAGACGCCCAGCCCGAATTGTTGTTTTCTTGCCTATTTCAATGTTTCGAAGAAAAGGAATATCAAATGGAGTCCAAACGGAATGAAACCTTCAGGAGAGTTATTTTTGGAACAGAAGCAATCCAGGAGACTTGGAGTGGAAGTCAGGGAAGCTTTGAGGTGGCCACGAGGCAGGGAGGCGCGCCCTACCCCCTGGGCGCGCCCCCACCCTCATGGGCCCCTCGTGGCTCCCCTGACCAACTTCTTTCGCCTATATATGTTCATATACCATAAAAACATCGAGGAGCACAATAGATCGGGAGTTCCGCCGCCGCAAGCCTCTATAGCCACCAAAAACCAATCGGGACCCTGTTCCGGCACCATTCCGGAGGGGGGGATCCCTCACCGGTGGCCATCTTCATCATCCCCGCACTCTCCATGACAAGGAGGGAGTAGTTCACCCTCGGGGCTGAGGGTATGTACCAGTAGCTATGTGTTTGATCTCTCTCTCATGTTCTTGATTCGGCACGATCTTGATGTATTGCGAGCTTTTCTATTATAGTTCGATCTTATGATGTTTCTCCCCCTCTACTCTCTTGTAATGGATTGAGTTTTCCCTTTGAAGTTATCTTATCGGATTGAGTCTTTAAGGATTTGAGAACACTTGATGTATGTGTTGCATGTGCTTATCTGTGGTGACAATGGGATATTCACGTGATCTACTTGATGTACGTTTTGGTGATCAACTTGCGGGTTCAGTGACCTTGTGAACTTATGCATAGGGGTTGGCACACGTTTTCGTCTTGAATCTTCGGTAGAAACTTTAGGGCACTCTTTGAAGTACTTTGTGTTGGTTGAATAGATGAATCTGAGATTGTGTGATGCATATCGTATAATCATACCCACACACACTTGAGGTGACATTGAAGTATCTAGGTGACATTAGGGTTTTGGTTGATTTGTGTTTTAAGGTGTTATTCTAGTACGAACTCTATGATAGATCGAACGGAAAGAATAGATTCGTGTTATTTTACTACGGACTCTTGAATAGATCAATCAGAAAGGATAACTTTGAGGTGGTATAGTACCCTACAATAATCTCTTCGTTTGTTCTCCGCTATTAGTGACTTTTGAGTGACTCTTTGTTGCATGTTGAGGGATAGTTATATGATCCAGTTATGTTATTATTGTTAAGAGAACTTGCACTAGTGAAAGTATGAACCTTAGGCCTTTTTTCCTACTATTGCAATACCGTTTACACTCACTTTTATCATTAGTTACCTTGCTGTTTTTATATTTTCAGATTACAAATACTCATATGTACCATCCATATTGCACTTGTATCACCATCTCTTCGCCGAACTAGTGCACCTATACAATTTACCATTGTATTAGGTGTGTTGGGGACACAAGAGACTCTTTGTAATTTTGTTGCATGGTTGTTTGAGAGAGACCATCTTCATCCTACGCCTCCCACGGATTGATAAACCTTAGGTCATCCACTTGAGGGAAATTTGCTACTGTCCTACAAACCTCTGCACTTGGAGGCCCAACAAAGTCTACAAGAAGAAGGTTGCACAGTGGACATCAAGCTCTTTTCTGGCGTCGTTGCCGGGGAGGTGAGTGGTTGAATGTATATCTTTAGATCATGCAATCGAATCTTTTAGTTTCTTGTTTTATCTCTAGTTTAGTATATAAAAGAAAACTACAAAAAAATGGAATCGAGTTTGCCTCATATGCTTCATCTTTTTAATATCTTTCGTGAAAATGATGGAAAGGAAAATTGTTCTCAAGTTCTAGAAGAAGAAGTCTATAAAATGTTTGGCACTAAATCTTTGAGTGAGGAGCCTGATTGCAATGTTGATGGTATGAATTCTTTGAATACCCATGATGCTAATAATATGCAAAGCCACAAGCTTGGGGATGCTATGTTTGATGAGTATGATATTTTTTGTCCCCCAAGTTTTGATGAGCAAATTTATTATGATAAAAGCATGTCTCCTATTTATGATGATTATTGTGATGATACGTATGCCATATAGAATAAAAATAACCATGAAACTTTTCATCGTGATTTTAATTTTCAATTGGATTATGCCTCACGTGATAGTCATTTTGTTAAGTTTGCTCCCACTATTCCGAATGAGCAGAATTTTGCTTATGTGGAGAGTAGTAAAATTTCTATGCAAGTATATCATGAAAAGAATGCTTTATGTGCTGGTTATATTGTTGAATTCACTCATGATGCTACTGAAAATTATTATGAGGGAGGAACATATGCTTGTAGGAATTGCAATAATATCATGTTTCCTCTCTATGTGTTGAAAATCTTGAAGCTATGCTTGTTTTGCCTTCCTATGCTAGTTGATTATTGTTCCCATAAGTTGTTTGCTCACAAAATCCATATGCATAGGAAGTGGGTTATACATAAATGTGCTAGCAATATTCTTCATGATGCTCTCTTTATGTTTCAATTCTTATCTTTTATGTGAGCATCATTGAAATCATCATGTGCCTAGCTAGGGGCGTTAAACGATAGCGCTTGTTGGGAGGCAACCCAACTTTATTTTTGTTTCTTTCTTTTCGTTCCTATTTAGTAATAAATAATTCATATAGACTCTGGTTAGATGTGGTTTCATGTTTTAGTTAGTGTTTGTGCCAAGTAGAACCTTTGGGAAGACTTGGGTGAAGTCTTTATGATCTTGCTGTAAAAAACAGAAACTTTAGCGCTCATGAGATTAGCAGCCATTTTTTACTGGAGAGTGATTTTATGTTGATTATTTTTGCATATAATTAATATACAAATTCCTCAGGTCCACAAATTTATTTCAGAATTTTTGGAATTACATAAGTATTCGAATGATACAGATTACTACAGAGTGTTCTGTTTTTGACAGATTCTGTTTTCTATGTGTTGTTTGCTTATTTTGATGAATCTATGAGTAGTATCGGAGGTTATGAAACATAGAGAAGTTGTAATACAGTATATATTACACAAATAAGAATTTAAAATGAGTTCACAACAGTACCTAAGTGGTGGTTTTATTTTCTTATACTAAGGGAGCTTACGAGTTTTGTGTTGAGTTTTGTGTTGTGAAGTTTTCAAGTTTTGGGTAAAGATTCGAAGGACTATGGAATAAGGAGTGTCAAGAGCCTAAGATTGGGGATGCCTAAGGCACCCCAAGGTAATATTCAAGGACAACCAAGAGCCTAAGCTTGGGAATGTCCCGGAAGGCATCCTCTCTTTCGTCTTCGTTCATCGGTAACTTTACTTGGAGCTATATTTTTATTCACCACATGATATGTGTTTTGCTTGGAGCGTCATTTTATTTTGTTAGTATTTTCTTGATGTTATTTAGAATAATGTTTTGAATCTATATTTTCAATAAAAATGTCAAGGATAGCCTTTACCATGCTTATTTTGCAAGTATACATGTTGCTGTTTCAAAACAGAAAGTTTACCGCTGTTGCAAAAATTCCCTAGAAAAGTCAGAGAATGATATAATATTGAAACTTTTTGCATATTGCGCTATGATAAATCTTCTACAATGTAGTATTTTTCTCATAATTTTTGGAGTTAGGCAAGTATTATGAGCCTTGCATTCTTTATAGACTATACTGTTTTGGCAGATTGCTGTTATGTTTGCATTGTTTGCATATGTTTGCTTGTTAATGGTTCTATTTGAGGATAGGAGTATTAAATATGCAGAGACATTCGGTATACAATGTTGAATAATAATTTTAGTCATTTGTTACAGTAGAAAATGTTAAGGTTTTTGCATTGGTTTATACTAACTTATCTCACGAGTTCTTGTTGAGTTTGGTGTGGATGAAGCTTTCGAGATTTAGGAAACCGAGATATAAAAGGAATTAAGGAGACACAAAATCTCAAGCTTCGGGATGCCCGAGGCACCCAAAGATAATATTTCAAGAAGTCTCAAGCATCTAAGCTTGGGGATGCCCCGTTAGGCATCCCACCTTTCTTCTTAAACAATTATCGGTTAGTATCGGTTGAACCTAAGTTTTTGCTTCTTCACCTGAGTTGTGCTATCCTTGGAAATGCCATTTTATTTTGTTTTGCTTGCTCTTTGAATAAAATACCAAGATCTGAAATTCTTAAATGAGAGGGAGTCTTCACATAGGTACATAATTATTTAACTACGCGTTGATCTTCACTTATATCTTTTTGGAGTAGTTTGTCATTTACTCGTGTGCTTCACTTATATCCTATAAGTAAATGGTTGAATGAGTTGAATATCATAAATATGAAATTATATATTTTTCATATGCCTACCCCATTGGGAGTAATGACTTCACATCTAAGAAGTAGAGGTGGTAAATTTATTAAAGGATAGCAAATATTGTATTGGTCACTTGAACAATTCATGAAAGAATATTGAAGGAAGAGAGATTTCACATATAAATATACTATCCTAGACATCTTCTATGATTATGAGCCCCATTAATTATTTTCTAACCTGAGCAGATTAGTTGAAATTGGACAAGGAAGACAACATAATGAGTTATGTTTGGGTATATTTCAATAGAAGTTATATTGTTATAGATCCTCCAACATTTGGTGGTTGCTGTTTAGAATCCTTTGCTAGCCAAATATCTGTACTAAGCGGGAATACTACTTGTGCATCAAAATTGAAAAGCATTTGAAATGAACTCTAAAAAGGTTGAAAGTTGGCATGGTATCATCACTTCACGCACGTAGCATGTGCAAGAAAGTACAGAGGGTTACGGTAAAAACTGGATGCACTTCGTGTACAAAACGGACAATCTCTTTCGAAGTATCTGGGTTTCGTACGGAAACTTGTCTGTTACTAAGGGATTTCATTTTTTTGAACTTATTTGAACTCCATAGTTTTTCTGTGTTCAAAATGCACCATTCAAAGCCACATCATCAATTTACAACCCTTTCTGACTTCATTTGTTATTTTTCATGCCTTTACTGATTATTTTGAGCTATAAGACCATGAAATTGAAAAGCATTTAAAATGAACTCTGAAAAGCTTGAAAGTTGGCATGGTATCATCATTTCACCCACATAGCATGTGCAAGAAAGTACAGAGGGTTACAGCAAAAACTGGATGCACTTCGTGTACAAAACAGACAATCTCTTTCGAAGTATCAGGGTTTCATACGGAAACTCGTCTATTACAAAGGGATTTCACCCACATAGCATGTGCAACATATAGCTCTCTGGAGCATCTAATTAAACCATAGATTGAAATTATGTAAAACATTTAAATGCAAAAACAAATGCAATCATAATCGCAACCAAGGTAACAACTGATCCAACTGCATAATGATACCAAGCCTCGGTATGAATGGCATATTTTCTAATCTTTCTAATCTTCAACCGCATTGTATCCATCTTGATCTTATGATCATCGACGACATCTGCAACATGCAACTCCAATATCATCTTCTCCTCCTCAATTTTTCTTATTTTTCCCTCAAGTAATTGTTTTCTTCTTCAACTAAATTTAACCTGTCGACAATAGGGTCGGTTGGAATTTCCAATTCAACCACCTCCTAGATAAATAAAATCTATGTCACGTTGGTCGGCATAATTGTCATAAACAATAAATGAACCAAATAGTTATCAAAAGATAATATATACCACATACGAATCATAGACAGGACGAGGGCCGATGGGGGTGGATACCAAAATCATCACACTATATAATAACAAGAAATAATAAAAGTAAGAAAATTAGACAAGTATCTATCTGAAGTAAGAATTTTTTTTTTCTTTCAGAAAGAAGATAAGAACAAGAGGCTCACCACGGTGGTGCTGGCGACGAGATCGGCGCGGACGATCGACGGCGGTGAAGACGGGGACAGGACGTGACAGACCGCTAAACCTAGACAATTCTCAGGGAAAATGGAGCTCGGAGGTCGAGTTTCGAGAGGAGAACGATTAACTAGCGTGGCTCGGACATTTCATCGAACACCTGATGTGCATAGGAGGTGAGCTAGAGCACCCAAATGCCCTCCCCTTGCCGGCCAGAAAAAACAGAGCACTGTGGAGTGCTCTGCTGTGGCGATGGGGTATATATAGGCGACTCATTTGTCCCGGTTCATGATAGAAACCGGAACTAAAGCTCAGCATTATGTCCCGGTCTAGCCACGAACCGGAACCAATGATTGTAGGCCAGGAACGAGGACCATTGGTCCCGGTGCGTGCCAGGAACCGGGACAAATGGGGCCATACGAACCGGGACTAATGCCCACGAGGCCCCGGCCGCCCCCTGGGCTGACGAACCGGGACGAATACCCCCATGGGTCCCGGTTCTTGACTGAACCGGGACTAATGGGCTGGCCAGACCCGAACGAGAACCCTGTTTTCTACTAGTGAATAGCAGGACATGCATGCCACGCCAAGTAGTATAATAGCAGGACATGCGTGTATGATGCGAAATGTGATCGGCCATATGATTCCGACATTGAGAGTGGAGAATTACATTTTTCAAAGGTGCTATTCAAATTGCAAACATTAGTTTTCTAATGTGTATTACAGTCATATTTTTGCATTAATTTTTGCGGTAAACACTTGTCATAAGAACATATTCAAGAGAAGCGACTCTTGGTGTGGTGGAGCTATGCGGGCATGACTTCATCTTTCGGGGTTCAAATCCCGATGGTAACATTTAAGAGGCTCTTTGGGAAGAAATAAACTTTTTTGCAGGGTTCGGAAGAAATAAATTTGGAGAACCAAAAATGGGTACTACAATCCTAAGAATAAGAACTCCTTTCCTGTTCCTACGTATCGTATGAATGCACCAAAGAAATTTTCCACAATGCGGAAGTCAAACATGACTATCATTAATCTCCATTGAAAACTTTGTTTGTAATTTGCGGTTCTTCACGAAACTGAAGCTGGAATTTTCTGAATAGACCGAGACCTCGAAAATCTCAATCAGCTAAGACTAAGGAAAACTCAGTATATAGTTGAGCCTTAGCAAAACCCTAAAAATTTGATTGCAAATTTTCGTATGTAGCTTACTATGCTGACCACTTGGTAAAACCCTAAAAATTTGGTGAGACTCGCATGATTATTCATCTCTGTCATCCAGACGTAGCTAAAGGACAGATGTATATGTGTAATCTGTTTGCGCGTGGGGTGTACGTGCAGCGCAGTGATGTGCGAGCGTGGCCTTGCTCCATTTAAAAAAAGAGTTCAAGTAAATCACATACATTCCCAAGTAACTGTGTACGAGGGCATGGATAAAAGAAAAAAATCTCCCTTCAGAGATGTGCAGCTTGTCATGTACACGTGCATTTACCCCGCCGTGTGGTAACTACTGCTACTTCATCCCGTAACGTAAGATGTTTTTTTACACTAATGTAGTATCAAAAAAGTTTTATATCATGGGAGGGAAGGAGTACATACGTACGCTCAATACGTGCAAATGTGCTAGCTTCGCGCAGCCGGCTGCTGTAGATTTACTGTGCACACCATGGGAACATGTTTTCTTACTCCGTGCCATCACATGCAGTAGGCAGAAGGCACTGTACATGATACGGTAACAAATGGCAGGGGGGAGGGTATATCGTTCCCGTCCGGAACTTGTCATTTCTCTGAAGAGGGAAGAACGGTTAAGGCGATATCGTCTCTGTGTTCTGTGAACTGCTACAGGTTGTGTTTTTCATGTACACAAGGCAATGTATGGCAGGGTTCAGGGTAGTACTAGTACTGCTGCATGCTCACCAATTCGTCTACTGATTATGATTACGGCACCGGTGCACCACGTCCACGTGTATGGATGTGATGCATGTGTGGGGCTAGGGTGCAAATTAGCTGAGCAAATGCTAACACAAATGATTAAGTGCCACACGTGTGACACGAACCACTTCGACCTAGACGTTTTTTATATCTAAAGTTGCCATTCGAAAGAGAAAACAAACCCCAAAAAACTAAAGCTTGTCATCTGACCAAAAAAGTTGTCATGCTTAAATACTAAAGTTGCCATCCTCGAGTTACTAAATTTTTCATAAAAAATGTTCGGAGTTGCTATGTATTCTGTCACAATGTGGCACATATTAGGGTTCGATGCTAATGTGCGCATTTCGAATGGCAGTTGACAAATTTGAGCCCCCATATGTCCATGGACTGCAGCGGGCGAGTCGCATTTGTCCGCCCCTATAACGGCACACTTCATATCCACTCCCCAAATCCATGCAACTTATGCAACGTAGGTCATTCGATAGGATAGAGTTTCGACATTCAATAGTTCAATATACGACATTTCATAGTTCAACATACAAAAAATTTAAAATTTAAAACCTTGCCACTAAGAAAAAAACATAGGACATGACAACATAGTTCAACACAGGACATAACATACTATGACATTGAATCTAAATAGAAGACAAATTGCGTTGGCCATAATTTAATTCACAGTAGGTATCGGCGCCACACCCACCCTTTTGGACAGCCTGGGATGGAGCGGGCTATGAAAAACTGTCCCCGCAGCTGCTCCACTCATACTGCGATGCCGACCCGCTTTTGCTCGACCAGCGTCGGGGTGTCCAAGAGGATAGCCGACTGCTGGATCCGCGGTGGGCTGGTGGCGACTGCACCCAACCATCGGTCTCCACCCATGACTAGCAGACCGCGATCCGAGGGCGAGCTGTTGCCCTTCCTCGGCCTAGAGTAGCTCCATCCGAATTTGGAGCTGGACACGGGAAGGAGAAGAGAGGAGAGGAGACATGGGTGAGAGTGATAGCTAGGGTTAGGGTTTTGGGTAGATCAGTCGGAGGGGACTCCTATGGGGTCCGGGTGGGCTAGGCCTGTGCGGGCCAATGTGGAGGACATGTCCAGATGTGTTTGAACAGTCGCACATACCGGCCCCACATTTGGACCGGGTTTGGGGCGGTGTTGTCTGTTAGGACAAATAGGCCGGTTTTGCGAGCCCCGTTGGACCAGTGTATTTTGTCCATACAAATAGGTCAGCTATATGGTGAAGCGCAAATATGTAATCATAACTCGTATCACCTTATTCACATAGTTGAACTCAAATCGCAATAATCACAAGTATATCCCATAAAAATAAGTATTTTTACACCCATCACATTCCATTTCAATATGCATAGATGTATAAATAATATTGATATTTCACTGTTCCAACACGTCTTTGTGGAGCTGTGACAAGGGGTGAAAGTCTACGTGGTAGGTGTTTTTTCTTCATGGTCTCATGAACTGTGATTCATACACATAATTAAATTATGCGAGGTGATGTGCATGTTTGTTGTTATAGATATGTGCTAAAACTTGTACTATCGAGAAATTCAACATTGTTGCCAACTACATGAATAATGTGAAGGACTATTGCTATGACTCGGGCCGTGCTTTCCCGATTTGTAATTGCATTATATGTACAGAATTTTATGTATGCATGAATTCACGGACGCGGAGTTTTGGCTCCCGAGCTCATCTGCACTGACGCTCAGAAAAAAAATCAAAACAAATACTAGAAAAATTCAAAAAAATCCAAGTTTTTTTTGGGTTGCAGATAATTTGACGCGTGAGGTCCGCTCAAAATTTCAACTCATTTGAGCATCTGAGCAGCTCTCGGCAAAAAACACAAAACCAGGGTCTGTAAAAATGTTTACTGTTCACGCACTGTTTTGACCCAATTTGTCCTTTTTGCCGAGATCTACTCAGACGTCCAAATAAGTTGAAATTTGGAGCGGGCCTGGCACGATAAATTATCTATCACACAAAAAAATTGGAATTTTTTGAATTTTTCTAGTATTTATTTTGATTTTTTTTCTGAGCGGGAGCAGATGAGCCTGGGCACCGAATTGGATATCCATGAATTCACCTACATTACAATACATTTGCTTCTCCAAACATAGCTTACAATATAGAAAAATATCTTTAGTAGAATAATCACTGATTTCCATTAGTAATTTGATTTGCACTTATTAACTAAGCCTGTGCAATCCAAAATTGTCACTTCTTAGTCCCATATTTTTTTGGTTAAGCCATACCCTTGAGCGTGCTATTCATCGAGAAGCTAGCTTGCCAACATGTCTTCGGCGGGATTGGTGGCTCAAATGAAGGCGGCGCACTTGGACTCCGCCAACCCTACTTTAAGGAGATGGTCTTTAATCCGCACTGGCTGCAGGTGTCCAACTAAACGATGGTCTTAGGGAACCTAGTGTCGTGGGAGTAAGACTGACAGTAAGAATAGGGGGTACATATGAGGAGGCAAGGTCCTAACTACGGTGAGGTTGTACACGCAAGTTTACGAGTTCAGGCCCCTCTCAGAGGAGGTAAAAGCCCTATGTCTCGGTGCCCTGAGGCTGCGTCGACTAGATATGCGTGAATGTTACAAGGGGTGCAAATACTTGTGCCAGGGGAGGAGGGTGGCTTATATAGAGTGCACCAAGACCCTCTCAAACCTCCGTTACACAGGGTTCAATGTGAGTTAAGATGGGGCGTTACTGGTAACGGCTGCCATAAATGATCATCAAGACTATGGAGTGAATGCCCGACCGTTGCCATCCTGGGATAACTTTAGATCTTCTATACACCGAATGGTTGTTCATATGGTCGAGTGACTATGTTGTGGTCGAGTGGAATTGGGATATCCGAGTGGAGTCTTATATCGACTGGAATCGTACTTCAGGGTGATTCCAGTCGGTACTCCCTGTTGGTCTTTGAATGCCTTTGACTGTAGGTCAGTGTCCTTGGGTGGGGTGTCTAGGTCAGGCCTAAGACCCTACCCTAGGTACATGTCCTCGTCATTAGCCCTAGAATGGATTGAGATCCGAGTGGAGAAAGGTTGAAGTTGACTCCGACTCGATTCAAAGCTACGGAGGCATCTCATTGAGGTCCAGGAAGTACATTGGTACCTTCAATCTTGCTTCAGTTGGCTCGATTGATTTTGATAGCTTGAAGTCGTCGAGTGAATAAATGTGGTAATCTTTCGAGTGTATTAGGACGCGAAATCTTAGACGCGATTGACTGCTCTACGGTTTCCGGATTACACAGGATTCGAAATTTCAGAGAAGTGCGCCGGACGTGGCATGGCGTGATAAACGGAACAAATCGGCCTGGGCCTCCTCGATTTCATGCCGCCTTTTTCGCCACATATCGCTCATGCTCCTGCGAAGGGATATGATTTGATTGCTGGGGGCCACTGGTGAGCCACTCGAAGCCATCCTCATAAAAGGCGTCGGAGCCGAGGCACGGCACAGTGCCTTCGATCGATCCCCATCCTCTCTTCTTCTCCGCCTCCTTTCTCCCTGCTCCCCACGCCCCTCCCCGGCCCTCTCAAGCTCCACGCGATGGTGAAGGAAAAGACCGCGGCTCTGGAGTGCTCAAAGAAGGCGTCGGTGATGATGAAGGGGAAGAAGACGGCGCGGGGCTCGTCATCGCGTTCCGCTCTGTCGCCCGACTGGATCCAAGAGGATTGGACCCGCTCAACGGTATTGCAAGAGGACTTGGAGAATCTTGCTCATGACGGCTTGATTAAACATGGGTCCTGGAGGTTGCCTGGAGATGAATTTGAGCCTCAGCCGCGCGATGGTGAGTGTGTTCTCCTCACCACCCACGTCGAGCGTGGTTTTTCTTCGCCTCCGCACCCTTTCTTTCGGGGATTCCTAAACTTTTTCAGAGCCCAGATTCATCACTTCCCTCCCAACACCATATTGTACCTTGCTGCATTCATTTCTATGTGCGAAAAATTCTTGGGCTGCCAACCGCACTGGGGTCTCTTCAAGCATATATTCACTTGTCGATCTCAGACGGTGAAGAAAGCTAACCCAGTCGACCAGAAAACACACATAATCCAAATGTGTGGGGGTTTAGGGATTCAAATGAGGGGTAGGAGCTGCTTCCCCCCTGTGACTTTTCCCGAACCAGTTAGAAGGTAGCAGTCGACCTGGTTTTACTACAAGGATGTTCTGACTCCTGGCCAGTCGACTGGTCTCCCTCCTTTCACTCCAAAGAGACTCCAGAACCCTCGCTCACTAGTGGTAGCTCCGAAGGAGAAAGAGGAAGTGCAGATGCTGGTTGCGGCTGTTGTTGAGTTGGTGAAGGGAGGAGTGACGGGGATGGATCTGTTGGAGGTGTATCTCAGTCGACGGATCCAGCCCCTGCAAGCCTGTGACAACCCCATGTGGATGTAGTCGGGTCCATAGGATAGCGCTCGCACCCACCCGGAGGAGGTCGACGAGGAGATGGTGGCCTAGTGGCTCCGGAGCGTCACTGTCAACAAGGACAACCCAGGGGGGGCAAAAGGATTCTGCTATTCGACGCCGACAACGCTCCTGGAGAGGTTAGGCTCACATATCCGAGTGTTTTACATTCTTTTATGTTTGTCGAGTGGTGTTTTTGGAATCCGACTCATATGTACAACTTGTGTCTTGTAGGTTTTCACCAAACTGCACTTGATGCCCAACGGAGAAGAGTATCAGGAAGGGATTGACAGCGACAGCGAGGGCAGCGACGACCGCTATGCTGAAGACTGTGAAGACGAGTGTGAGGACTCGAGCAACGGCAGCGAGGAAGTCGACTCCCCGCCTTGTTCTGAGCATCGATCCAAGCAGTTGCAAGAGCCTGCAGGGGGACGTGGCAAGGCCGCTGCGTCGAGTGCTGTGGTCTCGAAGCGCACTCGAATGTCGACTCCCGAGCCGATAGAGAAGGCCGCGAAGTAAGACAAGGTTGCCCCGCCCAAGCCTCGGAAGGCCCTGCCAAGGATCAAGGTGGCTGTGCCCGTGACTTCAACGTAAGCATTCCTTTCATGTGTTCCTTTGCGTTACTGTAAGCTCATTGGCTTGTTTGACCGAGTGAAATCTGGAATTTTAAGTGCTGCTACTGCGTCTGCGACACTATGGATGTTGACGAGGATCATGGCGATGCGGAAACTGCAGACGCTGCCACCTCTCGAGCAGGTATGACTCCATGACTGCCTTTGTGTTCTGTTAATAAACTTTAGGGTCAACTAAAGTTTCACTGTCGAGTGTTTGGAACACCAACAGATGTTATCCAGCTCCTTGATGATGATGATGAAGATGTGCCTCTGAAGAATATTGGGAGGAGAGGTCGAACTCTGAGCAGGAGGGTGCCAGGATCTAGAACGCCTCGCTCGTCTTCTGAGCCTGTGATCTAGTCGGTCAACGATCTGGCACGAGCTTCTTTCTCCTTTGCTAATCCCATGTCAACTGACCAGCCTTTAACATCAACTGCTCACGCTTCAGATCCCATTGTGCAAGTTCAAGTTCCTACTCCACCAGTCCAGACGCCTGCTCCATCATCTCGCATGTTTGCTGCTTATCCTATCCCAGAGGACCAAGTAGGAGCTGCCAAGGAGGCCAGGATTCTGGCAGGTCTAATGACGGAGCGACTGAAAGTGGTGTATGACACCATCAAGGCATACAACACCAACTCTGCTCTTCAAGCCAATGTCCAAGCAAGTGGAATTGTAAGTTAATTTCTGATTGATTTCTCTGTCTTGATTTTTGCTCTGTTCAGACATACTCTCTGCAAAATGCTGCTTTATTATTCGTAAGATGTTCATGCATCAAACCTGATTTTTGCAACTTGCGCCTATTCATGGTGTTTTGTTTCCATAGTGTATCTTCTTCATGTGAGTCGACCAGGTCATGCCGAGTGAGAATCTTTTGGTCCAGTGGGAGCACGCTAAGTGCACCCACTAGGTGTAGTCCCCAAGACCGCCGTCGAATGTTTGATTCGGCGGGGGTCTTATCGAAATATTTGCTTGTAGCACTTCCACTCTACCTAGACAGGTCTTGTCGAGTGGGAACTGAAACTAGTGGGGAGCACGAAGTGCACCGACTGGGTGTAGTCCCCAAGACCACAGTCGATTGCGGCCAGTCAGCGGTGCTTTGAAAATCGATGTTGTTTGTTTTTTACTTCTTCCACTCCAGCTGGCTGACCATGCTAAGTGGAAAATGAAACCAGTGGGGGCACGCTAAGTGCAGCCACTGTAGTCCCCGAGAGTGTTGTTTGATGTTTGATTCAGCAGCAGTCTTAAAACTCTTTTGCTATGTAATTAATTCGTGTATCTTTCCATTCTGAGGTAACTGTCGACTGACTTGTCCAGTTGTTGTTTGCAGAAGTCTTGTGAGCTTGGGGCCCAATATGCCACTGTGGAGTAGGAGAAGACCAATCTTAAGCTCGAGCTGGAACTGGCCAAGGAGAACTTGAAGAAAGCCCAAGAGGAAGTAGCAATCATGGGATGTAACCACTCGCTGACTGCATGCCTTGTCATTTTCCCTGTCTATCCTTCGAACTAAGTGATTTCACTCGAACAGATGTGCGTAGTGAAAATCGCCAACTCCAAGCACGTCCGAGGAATGTTATTTCTTTAGACAAAATGAAGCAGGCTCTGGAGCAAAAAGATCTTGACCTTGCTGCAGCGCAGAAGGATACTCGTGAGAAGACTGAGCTTGCCGACCAGAAGTTGGCTTCAGTCGGAAAGTTGGAAGATGAGAACGCCAAGCTGAAGAGTGCTCTTGATGAAGTAGAGAAGGAAACCGTGCAACTCAAGGATGAACAAGCGGCTCTGACCAAGAAGAGGGACGAACTGAAAGCTTATCTGAGTGATCTCGCCCAAAAGATGTTCCTGAAGCTCGAAGGTATTCTTTTTCGTTAGACTGAAAAACTTTCATGCCATGTTGTTGCCGATTCACTAACTTTCCATGCTTGCAGAATTCTGTCAGAACTTCGAGGAGGAGACCGGGCAGATCGAGACTAGACTGGACCCCATCAACTCCCCTGTCAAAGATGAGACTACCGTGAACGTGCTGCAACTGGAAGCTCGTCTTGCTAATGTCTTGGACTACATCATCGGCCGAAAACCCACGATGTCTCGGGTCGACAAGGAGCTCTGGCCATAGGTTGTGCAACAGAATGACCTCGAGTCACTAATGACTCAACTCAACAGCATCCCCGACCGAGTACAAACGTGGAAGAAGTCAGCTGCGCGTTGTAGTGCTGATGTCGCTTTATCCCTCGTCCGCGTTCACTGTAGGGACGTCAAAGAAGAGAAGCTGAAGGATCTGCAAGTATCTAACACCAAGAAGCATCAATTCCAATCCTTCATGAAGACCTTCATCGACACAACCACTCGCATCGCAAATGGCATTGACTTGGATTCATTTGTCGAGCCAGCCAACCCTCCTCCCGATGAGTGAAAAACTTGATGACTTTATTTGCCTCGGAATGCCGAGTGGATTTTGTAATTGTTAAAACTCCTTCGAGCCTGATGCTCGAGTATTTTTTCTTGCAACTTTGAACCTTGCTAGATTTATCCGAACGTGGTTGCTTTATTTGAATGCAGCTGCTTTGTTTCCACTATTCTTTGGATTTTCTTGGTTCGAGTGAATTTGAGATCGCAACTGTTCCTCCGAGTGAGTGATATGTCTCCAACGTATCTATAATTTATGAATCATTCATGCTATTATATTACCTGTTTTGGATGTTTATGGGCTTTACTAAACACTTTTATATCATTTTTGGGACTAACCTATTAACCAGAGGCCCAACCCGAATTGATGTTTTCTTGCCTACTTCAGTGTTTCTAAGAAAAGGAATGTCAAATGGAGTCCAAACGGAATGAAACCTTCCGGAGAGTTATTTTTGGAACAGGAAGCAATCCAGGAGACTTGGAGTGGAAGTCAGGGAAGCTTCGAGGTGGCCACGAGGCAGGGAGACGCGCCCTACCCCCTGGGCGTGCCCCCACCCTCATGGGCCCCTCGTGGCTCCCCTGACCGACTTCTTTCACCTATATATGTCCATATACCCTAAAAACATCGAGGAGCACAATAGAACGGGAGTTCCACCGCCGCAAGCCTCTGTAGCCACCAAAAACCAATCGGGACCCTGTTCCGGCACACTACCGGAGGGGGGATCCCTCATCGGTGGCCATCTTCATCATCCCCGCGCTCTCCATGACGAGCAGGGAGTAGTTCACCCTTGGGGATGAGGGTATGTACCAGTAGCTATGTGTTTGATCTCTCTCTCTCATGTTCTTGATTCGGCACGATCTTGATGTATCGCGAGCTTTTCTATTATAGTTGGATCTTATGATGTTTCTCCCCCTCTACTCTCTTGTAATGGATTGAGTTTTCCCTTTGAAGTTATCTTATCAGATTGAGTCTTTAAGGATTTGAGAACACTTTGTGTATGTGTTGCATGTGCTTATCTGTGGTGACAATGGGATATTCACGTGATCTACTTGATGTATGTTTTGGTGATCAACTTGCGGGTTCAGTGACCTTCTGAACTTATGCATAGGGGTTGGCACACGTTTTCGTCTTGAATCTTCGGTAGAAACTTTGGGGCACTCTTTGAAGTACTTTGTGTTGGTTGAATAGATGAATCTGAGATTGTGTGATGCATATCGTATAATCATACCCACGGACACTTGAGGTGACATTGAAGTATCTAGGTGACATTAGGGTTTTGGTTGATTTGTGTCTTAAGGTGTTATTCTAGTATGAACTCTATGATAGATCGAAAGGAAAGAATAGCTTCGTGTTATTTTACTACGGACTCTTGAATAGATCGATCAGAAAGGATAACTTTGAGGTGGTATCATACCCTACAATAATCTCTTCGTTTGTTCTCCGCTATTAGTGACTTTGGAGTGACTCTTTGTTGCATGTTGAGGGATAGTTATATGATCCAGTTATGTTATTATTGTTGAGAGAACTTGCACTAGTGAAAGTATGAACCTTAGGCCTTGTTTCCTACTATTGCAATACCGTTTACACTCACTTTTATCATTAGTTACCTTGCTGTTTTTATATTTTCAGATTACAAATACTCATATGTACCATCCATATTGCACTTGTATCACCATCTCTTCGCCGCACTAGTGCACCTATACAATTTACCATTGTATTGGGTGTGTTGGGGACACAAGAGACTCTTTGTAATTTGGTTGCATGGTTGTTTGAGAGAGACCATCTTCATCCTACGCCTCCCACGGATTGATAAACCTTTGGTCATCCACTTGAGGAAAATTTGCTACTATCCTACAAACTTCTGCACTTGGAGGCCCAACAAAGTCTACAAGAAGAAGGTTGCGCAGTAGACATCAAGCTCTTTTCTGGCGCCGTTGCCGGGGAGGTGAGTAGTTGAAGGTATATCTTTAGATCTTGCAATCGAATCTTTTAGTTTCTTGTTTTATCACTAGTTTAGTATATAAACTAAAACTAAAAAAAAATGGAATTGAGTTTGCCTCATACGCTTCATCTATTTAATACCTTTCGTGAAAATGATGGAAAGGAAAATAGTGCTCAAGTGCTAGAAGAAGAAGTCTATAAAATGTTTGGCACTAAATCTTTGAGTTAGGAGCATGATTGCAATATTGTTAACATGCAAAGCCACAAGCTTGGGGATGCTATGTTTGATGAATATGATATTTTTTGTCCCCCAAGTTTTGATGCGCAAATTTATTATGATAAAAGCATGCCTCCTATTTATGATGATTATTGTGATGATACGTATGCCATAAAGAATAAACATAAACATGAAACTTGTCATCATGATTTTAATTTTCAATTGGATTATGCCTCGCGTGATAGTTATTTTGTTAAGTTTGCTCCCAGTATTCCGAATGAGAAGAATTTTGCTTATGTGGAGAGTAGTAAAATTTCTATTCAAGTAGATCATGAAAAGAATGCTTTATGTGCTGGTTATATTGTTGAATTCTCTCATGATGCTACTGAAAATTATTATGATGGAGGAACATATGCTTGTAGGAATTGCAATAATATCAAGTTTGCTCTCTATGTGTTGAAAATCTTGAAGCTATGCTTGTTTTGCCTTCCTATGCTAGTTGATTATTGTTCCCATAAGTTGTTTGCTCACAAAATCCCTATGCATAGGAAGTGTGTTAGACTTAAATGTGCTAGTAATATTCTTCATGATGCTCTCTTTATGTTTCAATTCTTATATTTTATGGGAGCATCATTGAAATCATCATGTGCCTAGCTAGGGGCGTTAAACAATAGCGCTTGTTGGGAGGCAACCCAACTTTATTTTTGTTTCTTGCTTTTCGTTCCTGTTTAGTAATAAATAATTCATATTGACTCTGGTTAGATGTGGTTTCTGCTGGAAATATGCCCTAGAGGCAATAGTAAAATGGTTATTATTGTATTTCCTTGTTCATGATAATTGTCTATTATTCATGCTATAATTGTATCGACCGAAAACCGCAATACATGTGTGAATACATAGACCATAAAATGTCCCTAGTGAGCCTCTAGTTGACTAGCTCGTTGATCAACAGGTGGTCATGGTTTCTTGACCATGGACATTGGATGTCGTTGATAACGGGATCACAATATTAGGAGAATGATGTGATGGACAAGACCCAATCCTAAGCCTAGCACAAGATCGTGTAGTTCGTATGCTAAAGCTTTCCTAAATGTCAAGTATCTTTTCCTTAGACCATGAGATTGTGCAACTTCCGGATACCGTAGGAATGCTTTGGGTGTACCAAACGTCACAATGTAACTGGGTGGCTATAAAGGTGCACTACGGGTATCTCCGAAAGTGTCTGTTGGGTTGGCACAAATCGAGACTGGGATTTGTCACTCCGTATGACGGAGAGGTATCTCTGGGCCCACTCAGTCGGATATCATCATAATGTGCACAATGTGATCAAGGAGTTGATCACGGGATGATGTGTTACGGAGCAATTAAAGAGACTTGCCGGTAACGAGATTGAACAAGGTATCGGCATACCGACGATCGAATCTCGGGCAAGTACTATACCGGTAGACAAAGGGAATTGTATACGGGATTGATTGAATCCTTGAGATCATGGTTCATCCGATGAGATCATCGTGGAACATGTGGGAGCCAACATGGGTATCCAGATCCCGCTGTTGGTTATTGGCCGGAGAGTTGTCTCGGTCATGTCTGCATGGTTCCCGAACCCGTAGGGTCTACACACTTAAGGTTTGATGACGCTAGGGTTATAGGGAATAGATATACATGGTTACCGAATGTTGTTCGGAGTCCCGGATGAGATCCCGGACGTCACGAGGAGTTTCGGAATGGTTCGGAGGTAAAGATTTATATATGGGAAATCCTGTTTTGGTCACCGGAAAAGTTTCGGGTGCTATCGGTAACGTACCGGGACCACCGGGAGGGTCCCGGGGGTCCACCAGGTGGGGCCACTGGCCCCAGAGGGCTGAGTGGGCCATGTGTGGGAGGGGACCAGCCCCAGGTGGGCTGGTGCGCCCCCCCACCAGGGCCCAAGGCGCCTAGGGTTGAAAACCCTATGGGAGGGGGCGCCTCCACCTTGCTTGGGGAGCAAGTCTCCCCCTCCTGGCCGCCGCCCCTCCCCTCTAGATGGGATCTGGAGGGGGCCGGCCCCCTCTCCCCTTCCCCTATATATAGTGGGGGTTTTGGGGCTGCCAAGGACATGAGTTTTTCCTCTCCCTGGCGCAGCCCTACCCCTCTCCCTCCTTGTCTCTCGCAGTGCTTGGCGAAGCCCTGCTGGAGTGCCACGCTCCTCCATCACCACCACGCCGTTGTGATGCTGCTGGACGGAGTCTTCCCCAACCTCTCCCTCTCTCCTTGCTGGATCAAGGCGTGGGAGACGTCACCGGGCTGCACGTGTGTTGAACGCGGAGGTGCCGTCCGTTCGGCACTAGGATCTTCGGTGATTTGGATCACGACAAGTACGACTCCCTCAACCCCGTTCTCTTGAACACTTCTGCTAGCGATCTACAAGGGTATGTAGATGATCTTGGTGATGTGTAGAAATTTTTGAATTTCTGCTACGTTCCCCAACAATGGCATCATGAGCTAGGTCTATTGCGTAGATTCTATGCACAAGTAGAACACAAGTTGTTGTGGGCGTTGATTTTGTTCAATATGCTTACCGTTACTAGTCCTATCTTATTTCGACGGTATTGTGGGATGAAGCAGCCTGGACCGACCTTACACGTACACTTACGTGAGACAGGTTCCACCGACTGACATGCACTTGTTGCATAAGGTGCCTAGCGGGTGCCAGTCTCTCCCACTTTAGTCGGATCGGATTTGATGAAAAGGGTCCTTATGAAGGGTAAATAGCAATTGGCATATCACGTTGTGGCTTTTGCGTAGGTAAGAAACGTTCTTGCTAGAAACCCATAGCAGCCACGTAAAACATGCAAACAACAATTAGAGGACGTCTAACTTGTTTTTGCAGGGTATGCTATGTGATGTGATATAGCCAAGAAGGATGTGATGAATGAAATATATGTGATGTATGAGATTGATCATATTCTTGTAACAGGAATCACGACTTGCATGTCGATGAGTATGACAACCGGCAGGAGCCATAGGAGTTGTCTTTATTTATTGTCTGACATGCGTGTCACTGAATAACTCCATGTAATAACTTTACTTCATTGCTAAACCGTTAGCCATAGTAGTAGAAGTAATAGTTGGGGAGACAACTTCATGGAGACACGATGATGGAGATCATGGTGTCATGCCGGTGACGATGATGATCATGAAGCCCCGAAGATGGAGATCAGAAGGAGCAAAATGATATTGGCCATATCATGTCACTTTTTGATTGCATGTGATGTTTATCATGTTTATGCATCTTATTTGCTTAGAACGACGGTAGTAAATAAGATGATCCCTCATAATAATTTCAAGAAAGTGTTCCCCCTAACTGTGCACCATTGCGAAAGTTCGTTGTTTCGAAGCACCATGTGATGATCGGGTGTGATAGATTCTAACGTTCACATACAACGGGTGTAAGCCAGATTTACACACACGAAACACTTAGGTTGACTTGACGAGCCTAGCATGTACAGACATGGCCTCGTAACACAAGAGACCGAAAGGTCGAGCATGAGTCGTATAGTAGATACGATCAACATGAAGATGTTCACCGATGATGACTAGTCTGTCTCACGTGATGATCGCACACAGCCTAGTTGACTCGGATCATGTATCACTTAGATGACTAGAGGGATGTCTATTTGAGTGGGAGTTCATAAGATGAACTTAATTATCCTGAACATAGTCAAAAGGTTTTTGCAAATTATGTCATAGCTCGCACTTTAGTTCTACTATTTTATATATGTTCCTAGAGAAAATTTAGTTGAAAGTTGATAGTAGCAATTATGCGGACTGGGACCATAAACTGAGGATTGTCCTCATTGCTACGTAGAAGGCTTATGTCCTTAATGCACCGCTCGGTGTGCTGAACCTCGAATGTCGTCTGCGGATGTTGCGAACATCTGACATACACGTTTTGATGACTACGTGATAGTTCAGTTAAACGGTTTAGAATTGAGGCGCTAAAGATGTTTTAAAAACGTCGCGGAACATATGAGATGTTCCAAGGGCTAAAATTGGGATTTCAGGCTCATGGCCACGTCAAGAGGTATAAGACCTCTGACGAGCTTCTTGGCCTACAAACTACGGGAGAAAAGCTCAACCATTGAGCTTGTACTCAGATTGTCTGGGTACAACAATCACTTGAATCGAGTGGGAGTTAATCTTCCAGATGAGATAGTGATGTTTCTCCAAAGACATTGCCACTAAGCTACTAGAGCTTCGTGATGAACTATAACATATCAGGGATAGATATGATGATCCTTGAAATATTCGCGATGTTTGACACCGCGAAAGTAGAAATCAAGTAGGAGCATCAATTGTTGATGGTTAGTAAAACCACTAGTTTCAAGAAGGGCAAGGGCAAGAAGGGATACTTAATGAAACAGCAAAACAGTTGCTGCTCTAGTGAAGAAACCCAAGGTTGAACCCAAACCCGAGACTAAGTGCTTCTGTAATGAGAGGAACGGACACTGAAGCAGAACCACCCTAGATACTTGGTAGATAAGAAGGCAGGCAAGGTCGACAGAAGTATATTGGATATACATTATATTAATGTGTGCTCTACTAGTACTCCTAGTAGCACCATGGTAATAGATACCGTTTCGGTTGCTAAGTGTTAGTAACTCGAAATAAAAGGCTACGGAATAAACAGAGACTAGCTAAAGGCGAGGTGACGATATGTTTTGGAAGTATTTCCAACGTTGATGTGATCAAACATTGCACGCTCCCTCTACCATCGGGGTCGGTGTTAAACCTAAATAATTGTTATTTGGTGTTTGCGTTGAGCATAGACATGATTGGATTATGTCTATCGCAATACGGTTATTCATTTAAGGAGAATAATGGTTACTCTACTTATTTGAATAATACCTTCAATGGTCTTGCACCTAAAATGAATGGTTTATTGAATCTCGATCGTAGTGATACACATGTTCATGCCAAAAGATATAAGATAGTAATGATAGTACCACCTACTTGTGGCACTGCCATATAAGTCATATTGGCATAAAACGCATGAAGAAGCTCCATGTTGATGGATCTTTGGACTCACTCGTTTTTTTGAAAAGTTTGAGACATGCGAACCATGTCTATTGGTATGTACGCATGAAGAAACTCCATGCAAATGGATCATTTGGACTCACTTGATTTTGAATCACTTGAGACATGCAAATCATACCACATGGGCAAGATGACTGAAAAGCCTCATTTTCAGTAAGATGGAACAAGAAAGCAACCTGTTGGAAGTAACACATTTTGATATGTGCAGTCCAATGAGTGCTAAGGCATGCAGTGGATATCGTTATGTTCTTACTTCACAGATGATTTCAGTAGATGTTGAGTATATTTACTTGATAAAACACAAGTCTGAATTATTGAAAGGTTCAGGTAATTTCAGAGTGAAGTTGAAGATCTTCGTGACAAGAGGATAAACTGTCTATGATATGATCATAGAGATGAATATCTAAGTTGCGAGTTTGGTACACAATTGTGACATTGTGGAAATTGTTTCACAACTAACACCGCCTGGAACACCATAGTGTGATGGTGTGTCCGAACATCATAGCTGCACCCTATTGGATATGGTGCATACCATGATGTCTCTTATCAAATTACCACTATCGTTCATGGGTTAGGCATTAGAGACAACCACATTCACTTTAAATAGGGCACCACGTATTTCCGTTGAGATGACACCATGTGAACTATGGTTTAGAGAAATCTAAGTTGTCATTTCTTGAAAGTGTGGGGCTGCGATGCTTATGTGAAAAGTTTCATCCTGATAAGCTCGAACCCAAAGCGGATAAATACATCTCATAGGACACCCAAAACAGTTGGGTATACCTCCTAATTTAGATCCGGAAGCAAAAGTGATTGTTTCTAGAAACGGGTCCTTTCTCGAGGAAAAGTTTCTCTCGAAAGAATTGAGTGGGAGGATGGTGGAGACTTGATGAGGTTAATGAACCATCACTTCAACCAGTGTGTAGCAGGGCACAAGAAGTTGTTCATGTGGCACCTACACCAATGGAAGTGCAAGCTGATGATAGTGATCATGATGCTTCGGATCAAGTCACTACCGAACCTCGTAGGTCAACAAGGACGCGTACTACTTCAGAGTGGTACGCAATCCTGTCTTAGAGGTCATGTTGCTGGACAACAATGAACCTACGAGCTATGGAGAAGCGATGACGGGCCCGGATTCCGACAAATGGCTCGAGGCCATAAAAATCCGAGAGAGGATCCATGTATGAAAACAAAGTGTAGACTTTGGAAGAACTACTTGATGGTCGTAAAGTTGTTGGGTACAGATGGATTTTAAAAGGAACACGGACAATGATGGTAAGTGTCACCATTAAGAAAGCTCGACTTGTCGCTAAGATGTTTTCCGACGAGTTCAAGGAGTTGACTACGATGAGACTTTCTCACTCGTAGCGATGCTAAGAGTCTGTTGGAATTATATTAGCAGTTACTGCATGATTTATGAAATCTTGCAGATAGGATGTCAAAACATTGTTTCCTCGACGATATTCTTGAGGAAAGTTTGTATGTGATACAACCAGAAGGTTTTGTCAATCCTGAAAGATGCTAACAAGTGTGCAAAGCTCCAGCAATCCTTCTAAGGACTGGAGTAAGCATCTCGGAGTTGGAATATATGCTTTGATGAGATGATCAAAGATTTTGGGTTTATACAAAGTTTATGAGAAACTTGTATTTCCAAAGAAGTGATTGGGAGCACTGTAGCATTTCTGATGAGTATATGTTGTTGACATATTGTTGATCGGAAATGATGTAGAATTTATGGAAAGCATATAGGGTTATTTGAAAAGTGTTTTTCAATGGAAAACCTAGATTAAGCTACTTGAACATTGAGCATCAAGATCTATAAGGATAGATCAAAATGCTTGATAGTACTTTCAAATGAATGCATACCGTGACAAGATTTTGAAGGAGTTCAAAATAGATCAGCAAAGAAGGAGTTCTTGGCTGTGTTATATGGTGTGAGTGTTGAGTAAGACTCAAGACATGACCACGGCAGATGAGAGAGAAAGGACGAAGGTCGTCCCCTATGCTTCAGACGTAGGCTCTATAGTATGCTATGCTGTGTACCGCACCGGAAGTGTGCCTTCCCATGAGTCAGTCAAGGGGTACAAGAGTGATCCAGGAATTATCACAGGACAGCGGTCAAACTTATCCTTAGTAACTAGTGGACTAAGAAATTTTCTCCATTATGGAGGTGGTAAAAGAGTTCGTCGTAAAGGGTTACGCCGATGAAAACTTTGACACTAATCCGGATTATTCTGAGTAGTAAACCGGATTCGAATAGTTCCAAATAGAGCGTGGTAGCTGCATCTAGGAGATGACATAGAGATTTGCAAAACACACACGGATCTGAAAGGTTTAGATCTGTTGACTAATAACCTCTCTCACAAGCGAGACATGATAAAACCCCATGGGTGTCGATTCATTACAATCACATAGTGATGTGAACTAGATTATTGACTCTAGTGCAAGTGGGAGAGTGTTGGAAATATGCCCTAGAGGCAATAATAAAATGGTTATTATTGTATTTCCTTGTTCATGATAATTGTCTATTATTCATGCTATAATTGTATTGACCGGAAACTGCAATACATGTGTGAATACATAGACCACAACATGTCCCTAGTGAGCCTCTAGTTGACTAGCTCGTTGATCAACAGATGGTCATGGTTTCCTGACCATGGACATTGTATGTCGTTGATAACGGGATCACATCATTAGGAGAATGATGTGAGGGACAAGACCCAATCCTAAGCCTAACACAAGATCGTGTAGTTCGTATGCTAAAGCTTTTCTAAATGTCAAGTATCTTTTCCTTAGACCATGATATTGTGCAACTCCCGGATACCGTAGGAATGCTTTGGGTGTACCAAACGTCACAACGTAACTGGGTGGCTATAAAGGTGAACTACGGGTATCTCCGAAAGTGTCTGTTGGGTTGGCACAAATCGAGACTGGGATTTGTCACTCCGTATGACGGAGTGGTATCTCTGGGCCCACTCGGTAGGATATCATCATAATGTGCACAATGTGATCAAGGAGTTGATCACGGGATGATGTGTTACAGAATGAGTAAAGAGACTTGCCGCTAACGAGATTGAACAAGGTATCGGCATACGGACGATCGAATCTCGGGCAAGTACTATCCCGGTAGACAAAGGGAATTGTATACGGGATTGATTGAATCCTTAACATCATGGTTCATCCGATCAGATCATCGTGGAACATGTGGGAGCCAACATGGGTATCCAGATCCAGCTGTTGGTTATTGGCCGGAGAGTTGTCTCGGTCATGTCTGCATGGTTCCCGAACTCGTAGGGTCTACACACTTAAGGTTCGATGATGCTAGGGTTATAGGGAATAGATATACGTGGTTACCTAATGTTGTTAGGAGTCCCGGATGAGATCCCGGACGTCACGAGGAGTTCCGGACTGGTCCAGAGGTAAAGATTTATATATGGGAAATCCTGTTTTGGTCACCGGAAAAGTTTCGGGTGCTATCAGTAACATACCGGGACCACCGGGAGGGTCCCGGGGGTCCACCAGGTGGGGCCACTGGCCCCAGAGGGCTGCGTGGGCCAAGTGTAGGAGGGGACCAGCCCTAGGTGGGCTGGCGCGCCCCCCACCAGGGCCCAAGGCGCCTAGAGTTGAAAACCCTAGGGAAGGGGGCGCCTCCACCTTGCTTGGGGGCAAGTCTCCCCCTCCTGGCCGCCGCCCCTCCCCTCTAGATGGGATCTGGAGGGGGCTGACCCTCTCTCCCCTTCCCCTACATATAGTGGGGGTTTTGGGGCTGCCAAGGACATGAGTTTTTCCTCTCCCTGGCACAGCCCTACCCCTCTCCATCCTCGTCTCTCGAAGTGCTTGGCGAAGCCCTGCTGGAGTGCCACGCTCCTCCATCACCACCACGCCGGTGTGCTGCTGCTGGACGGAGTCTTCCCCAACCTCTCCCTCTCTCCTTGCTGGATCAAGGCGTGGGAGACGTCACCGGACTGCACGTGTGTTGAACGCGGAGGTGCCGTCCGTTCGGCACTACGATCTTCGCTGATTTGGATCACGACGAGTACGACTCCCTCAACCCCGTTCTCTTGAATGCTTCCGCTAGCGATCTACAAGGGTATGTAGATGCACTCCTCTCTCTCATTGCTAGTCTCTCCATAGATTGATCTTTGTGATGCGTAGAAAATTTTGAATTTCTGCTACGTTCCCCAACAGTTTCATGTTTTAATTAGTGTTTGTGCCAAGTAGAACCTTTGGGAAGACTTGGGTGAAGTCTTTATGATGTTGCTGTAAAAAACAGAAACTTTAGCGCTCATGAGATTATCTTCCATTTTTTACTGGAGAATGGTTTTAGGTAGATTATTTTTGCATATAATTAAGATACAAATTCCTCAGGTCCACCAATTTATTTCAGAATTTTTGGAGTTACATAAGTATACGAATGATACAGATTACTACATACTGTTCTGTTTTTGACAGATTCTGTTTTCTATGTGCTGTTTGCTTATTTTGATGAATCTATGAGTATTATCGGAGGGTATGAACCATAGAGAAGTTGGAATACAGTAGATATTACACCAATATGAATTTACAATGAGTTCACAACAGTACCTAAGTGGTGGTTTTATTTTCTTATACTAAGGGAGCTTACGAGTTTTGTGTTGAGTTTTGTGTTGTGAAGTTTTCAAGTTTTGGGTAAAGATTCGAAGGACTATGGAATAAGGAGTGGCAAGAGCCTAAGATTGGGGATGTCTAAGGCACCCCAAGGTAATATTCAAGGACAACCAAGAGCCTAAGCTTGGGGATATCCCGGAAGGCATCCCCTCTTTCGTCTTCGTTCATCGGTAACTTTACTTGGAGCTATATTTTTATTCACCACATGATATGTGTTTTTCCTGGAGCGTCATTTTATTTCGTTAGTATTTGCTTGCTGTTATTTATAATAATGTTCTGCATCTATATTTTCAATAAAAATGTCAAGGATAACCTTTACCATGCTTATTTTGCAAGTATACATGTTGCTGTTTCAAAACAGAAAGTTTACCGCTGTTGCAAAAATTCGCTAGAAAAGTCAGAGAATGATATAATATTGAAACTTTTTTCATATTGAGCTCTGATAAATCTTATACAGTGTAGTATTTTTCTCATAATTTTTGGAGTTAGGGAAGTATTATTAATCTTGCATTCTTTATAGACTATACTGTTTTGGCAGATTGTTGTTATGTTTGCATATGTTTGCTTGTTTAATGATTCTATTTGAGGATAGGAGTATTAAATATGCAGAGACTTTCAGTATGCAATGCTGAATAATATTTTTAGTGATTTGTTACAGTAGAAAATGTTAAGGTTTTTGCATTGGTTTATACTAACTTATCTCACAAGTTCTTGTTGAGTTTGGTGTGGATGAAGCTTTCGAGATTTAGGAAACCGAGATATAAAAGTAAATTAAGGAGACACAAAAGCTCAAGCTTCAGGATGCCCAAGGCACCCCAAGATAATATTTCAAGAAGTCTCAAGCATCTAAGCTTGGGGATGCCCCGGTAGGCATCCCACCTTTCTTCTTCAACAATTATCGGTTAGTATCGGTTGAACATAAGTTTTTGCTTCTTCACATGAGTTGTGCTATCCTTGCAAATGCCATTTTATTTTGTTTTGATTGCTCTTGAATAAAATACCAAGATCTGAAATTCTTAAATGAGAGGGAGTCTTCACATAGCTACATAATTATTTAACTACTCGTTGATCTTCACTTATATCTTTTTGGAGTAGTTTGTCATTTACTCGTGTGCTTCACTTATATCCTATGAGTAAATGGTTGAATGAGTTGAATGTCATAAATCTGAAATTATATAGTTTTCATATGCCTACCCCATTGGGAGTAATGACTTCACATCTAAGAAGTAGAGGTGGTAAATTTATTGAAGGATAGCAAATATTGTATTGGTCACTTGAACAATTCATGAAAGAATATTGAAGGAAGAGGGATTTCACATATAAATATACTATCCTAGACATCTTCTATGATTCTGAGCCCCATTAATTATTTTCTAACCTGAGCAGATTAGTTGAAGACAACATAATGAGTTATGCTTGGGTATATTTCTATAGAAGTTATATTGTTATAGATCCTCCAACATGTGGTGCTTGCTGTTTAGAATCCTTTGCTAGCCAAATATCTGTACTAAGCAGGAATACTTCTTGTGCATCCAAATTCCTTGAACCAAGTTTCTTCCATGAGTGTCCACCATATCTACCTATTTGCGGTATTTACCTGTCGTTCCAAGTAAATTTGCATGTGCCAAACTCTAAACCTTCAAATAATAATCTGTTTTGTATGCCCGAATCGCTCATGTAGCGACTAGGGGCTGTCAGTATCTTCCATGCTAGGTGGGTTATTCTCATGATGAGTGGACTCCACTCATCATTCACGAGAAAAATGGCTGGTAACTAGGATGCCCAGTCCCATGATCAAAAGATCAAAATCAAATCAAAATAATTGCAAACAAAACTCCCCCGGGATTGTTGTTAGTTGGAGGCACCCGTTGTTTCGGGCAAGCCATGGATTGATGATTGTTGTTGGAGGGGGAGTAAAAACTTTACCATTCGGTTTGGGAACCGCCTATAATGTATGTAGTATTGAAGATATTGGGAACTCTTTGTTGTTATGTTGACAATGAAAGGCCTCTCAAAATTATATATCTCTATTTCAAAATCAAGCTCTGGCACCTCTGCAAATCCCTGCTTCCCTCTGCGAAGGGCCTATCTTTTACTTTTCTGCAAGAGTGACTAGTATTCCTTCTCATTCCAACTTACTCTTTAGTTGGCAAGCATCATGTGATGGGGAAAGATCTAAGCATATATGGCCATTCAAATATATTTGATCATGAATTATTATTGTTGACAATTATCTATATGATAAGTAAGTTGGGAGGCAAAACATTAAGCCCCTATCTTTATCTGTGTTCGATCAATGCTATTTGTTCTAAAAATATGCTTTGAGTGGTAGGAATCATGGAAGATTATATGATAGTTGAGTATGTGGGATTTTCTAAATCAAAGCTCTTACATAGACCCTTCCTGAAAATAAGATGAATTGCAGTTGTTTGATGACTGAGAACATAGTTTCCTAGTTCTCAAGAAAGTTTATGGTCTATGCTTTAACGTTTGAATAGCTTGTTACTTGATCATGAGAAGTTTTATGAAACGAGCTACTGTTATGACATATAATGAAGCTAGAAAAGGTGATTCAAATTATCATTGATCAAACTTATGCACTTGCTAGCATTCAAACTTTATAAATTCTTTTATCATTTACCTACTCGAGGACGAGCAGGAATTAAGCTTGGGGATGCTGATACATCTCGAGCGTATCTATAATTTATGAAGCATTCATGCTTTTATTTTACCTGTTTTAGATGTTTATGGGCTTTACTAAACACTTTTATATCATTTTTGGGACTAACCTATTAACCGGAGGCCCAACCCAAATTGATGTTTTCTTGCCTATTTCAGTGTTTCCAAGAAAAGGAATATCAAACGGAGTCCAAACGGAATGAAATCTTCAGGAGAGTTATTTTTGGAATGGAAGCAATCCAAGAGACTTGGAGTGGAAGTCAGGGAAGCTTCAAGGTGGCCACGAGGTAGGGAGGCACACCCTACCCCCTGGGCACGCCCCCCACCCTCGTGGCTATCTTGACCGACTTCTTTCGCCTATATATGTCCATATAGCATAAAAACATCGAGGAGCACAATAGATCGGGAGTTCCGCTGCCGCAAGCCTCTGTATCCACCAAAAACCAATCGGGACCCTGTTCCAGCACCCTGCTAGAGGGGGGGATCCCTCACCGGTGGCCATCTTCATCATCCCCGCGCTCTCCATGACGAGGAGGGCGTAGTTCACCCTCGGGGCTGAGGGTATGTACCAGTAGCTATGTGTTTGATCTCTCTCTCTCTCTCTCTCTCTCTCTCTCTCTCTCTCTCTCTCTATCTCTCTCTCTCTCGTGTTCTTGATTCGGCACGATCTTGATGTATCACGAGCTTTGCTATTATAGTTGGATCTAATGATGTTTCTCCCCCTCTACTCTCTTGTAATCGATTGAGTTTTCCCTTTGAAGTTATCTTATCGGATTGAGTCTTTAAGGATTTGAGAACACTTGATGTATGTGTTGCATGTGCTTATCTGTGGTGACAATGGGATATTCACGTGATCTACTTGATGTACATTTTGGTGGTCAACTTGTGGGTTCATTGACCTTGTGAACTTATGAATAGGGGTTGGCACCCGTTTTCGTTTTGAATCTCCGGTAGAAACTTTGGGGCACTCTTTGAAGTACTTTGTGTTGGTTGAATAGATGAATCTGAGATTGTGTGATGCATATCGTATAATCACACCCACAGATACTTGAGGTGACATTGGAGTATCTAGGTGACATTAGGGTTTTGGTTGTTTTGTGTCTTAAGGTGTTATTCTAGTACGAACTCTATGATCGATCGAACGGAAAGAATAGCTTCGTGTTATTTTACTACAGACTCTTGAATAGATCGATCAGAAAGGATAACTTTGAGGTGGTTTTTTACCCTACAATAATCTCTTCATTTGTTCTCCGCTATTAGTGACTTTGGAGTGACTCTTTGTTGCATGTTGAGGGATAGTTATATGATCCAGTTATGTTATTATTGTTGAGAGAACTTGCACTAGTGAAAGTATGAACCTTAGGCCTTGTTTCCTACTATTGCAATACCGTTTACACTCACTTTTATCATTAGTTACCTTGCTGTTTTTATATTTTCAGATTACAAATGCTCATATCTACCATCCATATTGCACTTGTATCACCATCTCTTCGCCGAACTAGTGCACCTATACAATTTACCATTGTATTGGGTGTGTTGGGGACACAAGAGACTCTTTGTTATTTGGTTGCAGGGTTGTTTGAGAGAGACCATCTTCATCCTATGCCTCCCACGGATTGATAAACCTTAGGTCATCCACTTGAGGGAAATTTGCTACTGTCCTACAAACCTCTGCACTTGGAGGCCCAACAAAGTCTACAAGAAGAAGGTTGCATAGTAGACATCAGTGAGAGGGTTGCTCCACACTTGGAGTCGATGTTGTACTTGTGGCGCAGCACAGGGTGCATCCATACGTTGTACTTGTGGCGCAGCTCAGAGTGCGTCCAGACGTTGTACTTGTGGGGCAGCTCAGTGCGTGCCTTGAAGTGTTTTTAACTTAGGCGAGTACGGGGTCGCAGCTAAGTTTCCGAGTGAGAGGATTTCTCTTCACCTGGAGTGTTTTTAACTTATGCAAGAACAAGACCGCAGCTAAGCCCCCCCCCCCCCATGTGAGAGGATCGCTCTTCACTCGGAGTGTTTTTGAAACTTAGGCGAGTGCGGGATCGCAGCTAAGCCCCCGAGAGAGAGAATCGCTCTTCACTCGGAGTGTTCTTGAAACTTAGGCTAGTACAGAATCACAGCTAAGCCCCCGAGTGAAAGGATCGCTCTTCACTCGGAGTGTTTTTGAAACTTAGGCTAGTGCGGGATCGCAGCTAAGCCTCCGAGAGAGAGGATCGCTCTTCACTCAGAGTGTTTTTGAAACTTAGGCGAGTACAGGATCGCAGCTAAGCCCCCGAGTGAGAGGACCGCTCTTCACTCGGAGTGTTTTTGAAACTTAGGCGAGTATAGGATCGCGGCTAAGCCCTCGAGTGATAGGATCGCTCTTCACTCGGAGTGTTCTTGAAACTTAGGCGAGTACGGGATCGCAGCTAAGCCCCCGAGTGGGAGGATCGCTCTTCACTCGGAGTGTTTTCGAACTTAGGTGAATCGGATTCGCGGCTAAGCCCCCGAGTGAGAGGATCGCTCTTTGCTCGAAGTGTTTTTGAAACTTAGGTGAGTACGGGATCGCAGCTAATTCCCCGAGTGAGAGGATCGCTCTTCACTCGGAGTGTTTCTGAAACTTAGGCGAGTACGGGGTCGCATCTAAGACCCCGAGTGAGAGGATCGCTCTTCACTCAGAGTATTTTTGAAACTTGGGCAAGTACGGGATCGCAGCTAAGTCCCCGAGTGAGAGGATCGCTCTTCACTCGAAGTGTTTTTGAAACTTAGGCGAGTACGGGATCACGGCTAAGCCCCCGAGCGATAGGATCGCTCTTCACTCAGAGTGTTCTTGAAACATAGGCGAGTACGGGATCGTAGCTAAGCCCCCTAGTGGGAGGATCGCTCTTCACTCGGAGTGATTTGAACTTAGGCGAATCGGGTTCGCGGCTAAGCCACCCAATGGGGGATTTGAACACAGGTATATGCGAAAAACAATCAATTTGCGACTGTGGAAGTCATGTCTTTGATAGACAATATGAAAAGTACTTCTTATTACATCTCGTCTATCCGAGTGTTCTCATGTATAAAAACAATGGAGCAGATCTGCATTCCAGGAGCGCGGCTCGTCCTTCCTCTTGGTCACATTGTAAAGGTGATACGCATCCTTATGAAGTACCTTGGTGACGATGAAGGGGCCTTGCCAGGCAAGGGCTAGCTTGTGAGGTCATTGCTGATCCACTCGGAGCACAAGATCTCCCTCCTAGAATCCATGACCCCTGACATTTCACGCATGGAATTGACGAAAATCTTGCTGATAAATGGTCGATCAGAACAAAGCCATCTCTGTTTCCTCTTCCAGAAGGTCAACAATGTCTTGACGTGCTTGTTCAGCTTTGGCTTCTTAGAAGAGTTCCACTCGGGGCGCATTGTGGAGCAAGTCACTTGAAAGCACTGCTTCAGCTCCATACACCATGAAGAAAGGAATCCAACCAGTTGGTTGGTTGGGGGTTGTCCTTAATCCCCACAGAACGGAGAGCGGCGCTGTCACCTGATAACCCACAAGTATAGGGGATCGCAACAGCTTTTGAGGGTAGAGTATTCAACCCAAATTTATTGATTCGACACAAGGGGAGCCAAATAATATTCTCAAGTATTAGCAGTGAGTTGTCAATTCAACCACACCTGGATAACTTAGTATCTGCAGCAAAGTATTTAGTAGCAAAGTAGTATGATAGTAATGGTAACAGTGGCAAAGGTACAGATAGCAGCATTGTAGTGATTGTAACAGTAGCAACGGAAAAGTAAATAGGCGAAGCACAATATGTGAAAAGCTCGTAGGCATTGGATCAATGATGGATAATTATGTCGGATGCGATTCCTCATGTAATTGTTTTAACATAGGGTGACACAGAACTAGCTCTAGTTCAATAATGTAATGTAGGCATGTATTCCGAATATAGTCATACGTGCTTATGGAAAAGAACTTGCGTGACATCTTTTGTCCTACCCTCCCGTAGCAGCGGGGTCCTAGTGGAAACTAAGGGATATTAAGGCCTCCTTTTAATAGAGTACCGGACCAAAGCATTAACACATAGTGAATACATGAACTCCTCAAACTACGGTCATCACCGAGAAGCATCCCGATTATTGTCACTTCGGGGTTGTCGGATCACAACACATAATAGGAGACTATAGACTTGCAAGATAGGATCAAGAACTCACATATATTCATGAAAACATAATAGGTTCAGATCTGAAATCATGGCACTCGGGCCCTAGTGACAAGCATTAAGCATAGCAAAGTCATAGCAACATCAATCTCGGAACATAGTGGATACTAGGGATCAAACCCTAACAAAACTAACTTGATTACATTGTAAATCTCATCCAACCCATCACCGTCCAGCAAGCCTACGATAGGAATTACTCACTCACGGCGGTGAGCATCATGAAATTGGTGATAGAGGATGGTTGATGATGACGACGGCGACAAATCCCCCTCTCCGGAGCCCCGAACCGACTCCAGATCAGCCCTCCCGAGAGAGATTAGGGCCTGGTGGCGGCTCTGTGTCGTAAAACGCGATGAAACTTCCTCTCTGATTTTTTTCTCTGCGAAATGGAATATATGGAGTTGGAGTTGAGGTCGGTGGAGCATCAGGGGGCCCACGAGATAGGGGGGCGCACCCCCCACCCTCATGGACAGGGTGTGGCCCCCCTGGGCTTGATCTTTTGCCGGTATTTTTTATATTTTCCAAAAGTTATCTCCGTGGATTTTCAGGTCATTCCGAGAACTTTTGTTTTCTGCACAATAAACAACACCGTGGCAGTTCTGCTGAAAACAACGTCAGTTCGGGTTAGTTTCATTCAAATCATGCAAATTAGAGTCGAAAACAAGGGCAAAAGTGTTTGGAAAAGTAGATACGTTGGAGACGTATCAACTCCCCCAATCTTAAACCTTTGCTTGTCCTCAAGCAATTCAGTTGATAAACTGAATGTGATAAAGAAAAACTTTTACAAACTCTGTTTTCTCCTGTTGTTGTAAATATGTAAAGCCAATATTCAAGTTTGCAGCAAAGATTATGAACTAACCATGTTCACAATAACACTTAGGTCTCATGTTTACTCATATCTATGGCATAATCAACTGGCGAGCAATAATATAAAACTCGGATGACAACACTTTCTCAAAACAATCATAATATGATATAACAAGATGGTATCTTGCTAGCCCTTTCTGAGACCGCAAAACATAAATGCAGAGCACCTTTAAAGATCAAGGACTGACTAAACATTGTAATTCATGGTAAAAGAGGTCCAGTCAAGTCATACCCAATATAAACTAACAATAATGCATGCAAATGACAGTGTGCTCTCCAGCGGGTGCTTTTTAATAAGAGGGTGATGACTCAACATAAAAGTAAATAGATAGGCCCTTCGCAGAGGGAAGCGGGGATTTGTAGAGGTGCCAGAGCTCGATTTTAAAATAGAGAGGTATAACATTTTGAGCGATATACTTTCACTGTCAATGCAACAACTATGAGATCTCAATATCTTCCATTCCACACACATTATAGGCGGTTCCCAAACAAAATGGTAAAGTTTATATACCCCCTCCACCAACAAGCATAAATCCATGGCTTGCTCGAAACAACAAGTGCATCCAACTAGCAACAACCCTGGGGGAGTTTTGTTTTAATTATTTTGATTTGCTTTGATCTTTTTGATCATGGGACTGGTCATCCCGGTTACCAGCCATTTTCTCGTGAATGAGGAGCGGAGTCCACTCCTCTTGAGAATAACCCACCTAGTATGGAAGATACAGACAACCCTAGTTGAAACATGAGCTGCTCGAGCATACAAAACAGAATTTTATTTGAAGGTTCGGCGTTTGGCACATACAAATTTACTTGGAACGACAGGTAGATACCGCATATAGGAAGGTATGGTGGACTCATATGGAATAACTTTGTGGTTTAAGGAATTTCGATGCACAAACAGTATTCCTGCTTAGTACAGGTGAAGGCTAGCAAAAGACCGAGAAGCGACCAACTGAGAGAGCGACAACAATCATGAACATGCATTAAAATTAATTTACACCAGGTGCAAGCATGAGTAGGATATAATCCGCCATGAACATAAATATCGTGAAGGCTATGTTGATTTTGTTTCAACTACATGCATGAACATGTGCCAAGTCGAGTCACTCAATTCATTCAAAGGAGGATACCATCCCATCATACCACATCACAATCATTTTAATAGTATGTTGGCACGCAAGGTAAACCATTATAAGCTCCTAGCTAATTAAGCATGGCATAAGCAGCTATAATCTCTAAATGTCATTGCAAACATGTTTATTCATAATAAGCTGAATCAGGAATGATGAACTCATCATATTTACAAAAACAAGAGAGGTCGAGTTCATACCAGCTTCTCTCATCTCAATCAGTCCATCATATATCATCATT
The DNA here is from genome assembly GCF_018294505.1 of Triticum aestivum. Taxonomy (NCBI): domain Eukaryota; kingdom Viridiplantae; phylum Streptophyta; class Magnoliopsida; order Poales; family Poaceae; genus Triticum; species Triticum aestivum. The sequence goes on along the minus strand of NC_057813.1, from coordinate 675,901,059 downwards.
ATTGTCTTTCACTTGCACGACCGAACGGTGTGTATAATAATAATGGTGCACGTGCATTGGACTAAGCTGGAACCTGCAAGCATTCAATTCAAGAGAGAAAACAAAGTAATATGGGCTCTAAATTAAATCAACAATCATGCATATGAGAGCCACTAAGCATTTTCAATATGGTCTTCTACTCTTGACTCCCAAAGAAAAAAAGGAAATAAAACTATTTACACGGGAAAGCTCCCAACAAGCAATAGAAGAACGAGAAATCTTTTTGAGTTTTCATTTTAATTACTATTAGAAGCATGGAAATTGAACTAACTTTTTTTTTGGTTTTCTTAAGGTTTATCAAACACACAAGAAGAAAGCTAGAAAAAGGGAATTAAACTAGCATGTATAATACAATGAAAGAGTATGAGCACCGACAACTAGAATAGTGTGCGAACATGAATGTAAAGTCGGCAAGAAATACGTACTCCCCCAAGCTTAGGCTTTTGTCCTAAGTTGGTCTAATGCCAAGGATTGCGGCTACTCTCCCCGGTATACTGAGGAGCGTCATTGTACTGCCACTGACTGGCGATCTCCTCCGGATCCCACTGATAAGATGATGGATGATAAGGGTCTAGTGGTGGTTCCCGCTCAGGCTCTGGAGCTGACGTCTGGCCTCGATGCGCGTACACAGCATTTGGCAAGACGAGGTACTGACCTGTAGTTAAATCAAACAAAGAAGGCGCAGGCAGGGTAATAATCTCATTGTGTTTCTTATTAAATCTTAGGTTATACAGAAGCATCTTACCATCATTGTCAACAATAAACTCATGCGCTACCATGCTCCTGTAATATAAAAAGGTAAGAGGCAATAGTGTCTCCTCTTTCTCATCATGCCTAATAGGTATCTCAAAAATTTTAGCAAGGCGTGCAGCATAGATACCTCCAAAGATGGGGCCCTTTGTACGATTTAAGCTTAACCGTTTAGCAATAACGACACCCATACTAAAAGTGTTATCACTGAATGAGGCATGGAACAGAATAATAATATCAGGAACACTGAGGTTTCTACTATTTCCACGACCAATTAAGCATCGACTAGCAAATATGGCAAAGTAGCATAAAACAGGAAAATGTATGCTAGTGATCCTCGCATCGGAACCCTTTCTCGGTTCCCCTACGGTAATAGTATCAATAAAACCATCCACATCTTTACGATGTGGTTCATCTAAGATGCCCTCAAAGGGTATTCTACAAACCGCGCAAAATTTATGTAATGACATTTCTTTAGCCTCATCATATAAATGAAAAGAAACTGAAGGAGGTGAATTCTTAGGATAATAGTAAAAGTTTTGCACGAAAGTATTGGTAAGTAAGAGATACTGTTCGATCAGGTTGTGGAGGAAGTCAGTGAGGCCCGCATTTTCAGCCAAAGAATAAAAGTCTTCATAAATCCCGGCTGCTCTCAAGAAATTATCACAAGGCCACTCACACGACCGTACTTCCGCTACGCGAGGAAGATTATACTTGGCATTTTCTTTCTCCTTAGCTTGTTTATCCTTGGAGCTTTGACTAGAAGAGCCCCTCAATAATCTCTTAATCATTTTCTGGAAATTTCTGAAATTTTTAGTAACTTCAAAATAAAAGTGAATCAAACTATACAAGATTGATGGCAACTACTCCCACAAGTGCCTAGAGCCTACATCATGCATTAGAATTACTTGGGACCTCATAAACTTGACATGCAAGCTCAAGAATAGGGTCACCTATGTAGCAAAAATTTGCAATGAATAAAACACTAGAACAAAAACTAATTGGACCAATGGAGGAGTCACATCCCAAGCAACAATCTCCCAAAGCAGTTTTGTGAATGGAGCTTTGAGCAAGGAGATCGAAAATCGTAGCAAAATGAGCTAGAACTCGTGCTTGAACTGGATGGGGATTTTTTGGGATGAAGATGGAGTGTGTGGGTGCAGGAATAAGTGGAGCGGGACCACCATGGGCCCACGAGACAGGGGGGCGCGCCCAGGGGGAGGGGGCGTGCCCTGGACCCTTGTGGCCAGGTGCTTGCCTCCCCTGTTGTGTTCTTAGTGCCTAAAATCCTCAAATACTCCATAAAAAATCATACTAAATTTACTGGGCATTTGGAGCACTTTTATTTTCGGCATATTTTTTTATTGCATGGATAATTCAGAAAACAGGAAGATAATACTATTTTTTTCTTTATTTATTCTAAATAACAGAAAGTAAAAAGAGGGTACAGATGGTTGTGCCTTCTAGTTTCATCCATCTCATGATCATCAAAATGAATCCACTAACAAGGTTGATCAAGTCTTGTTAATAAACTCATTCCGAATAACACGGAACCGGAGAAATTTTGAATAACACTAAGTTACCTCAACGGGGATATGAACATCCCCAACAATAAGAATATCATACTTTTTCTTGATAGTAGGAAGAGGAAATTCAAAACCTCCAATAATAATGGTTGGACTTTATCCAATAGAATTGAAGTTATGAACTTGAGGTTGTTTCCTCGGAAAGTGTACCGTATGCTCATTACCATTAACATGAAAAGTGATATTGCCTTTGTTGCAATCAATAATAGCCCCTGCAGTATTCAGAAAGGGTCTACCAAGGATAATCCACATACTATCGTCCTCGAGAATATCAAGAATAACAAAGTCCGTTAACATAGTGACATTCGCAACCACAACTGGCACATCCTCACAAATACCGACAGGTATAGCAGTTGATTTATCGGCCATTTGCAAATATATTTCAGTAGGTGTCAACTTATTCAGTTCAATTCTATGATATAAAGAGAGAGGCATAACACTAACAGCGGCTCCAAGATCATGTAAAGCAATTTTAACATAATTTCTTTTAATGGAGCATGGTATAGTTGGTACCCCTGGGTCTCCAAGTTTATTTGGTATTCCCCCCTTAAAAGTATAATTAGCAAGCATGGTGGAAATTTCAGCTTCCAGTATCTTTCTTTTATTTGCAATGATATCCTTCATATATTTAGCATAAGGATTTACTTTAAGCATATCAGTTAAGAGCATACGTAAGAAGATAGGTCTAATCATTTCGGCAAAGTGCTCAAAATCCTCATCAATCTTTATCTTGGATGGTTTAGGAGGAAAAGGCATGGGTTTCTGAACCCATGGTTCTCTTTCTCTACCGTGCTTCCTAGCCACAAAATCTATTTTATCATAATGATGATTCTTCGATTGTGGGTTATCAAGATCAACAAGATGTTCAATCTCTACATCATTATTATTGCTAGGTTGAGCATCAACATGAACATTATCATTAACATTATCACTAGGTTCATGTTCATCACCTGATTGTGTATCAGCATCCGAAATAGAAATATCATTGGGATTCTTAGGTGTGTCTACAGTAGGTTCATTAGAAGCATGCAAAGTCCTATCATTTTTCTTTTTCTTCTTTTTAGAAGGACTAGGTGCATCTACATTATTTCTCTGAGAATCTTTCTCAATTCTCGTAGGGTGTCCTTCAGGATAGAAAGGTTCCTGAGTTAATTTACCATTTCTAGTAGCCACTCTAACAGCAAAATCATGTTTATTATTTAATTCATCGAGCAGATCACTTTGAGCCTCAAGTACTTGCTCCGCTTGAGTGGTAACCATAGAAGCATATTTGCTAATGAGTTTAAGTTCACCTTTAACTCTAGCCATATAATCACTCAAGCGTCCTATCTCGAAAGAATTATTCTTTAATTCTCTACCAACATAAGCATTAAAACTTTCTTGTCTAGCCATAAAATCATCAAATTTATCTAAACATGGGCTATGAAATTTAGTAGACGGGATTTCAAATTTATCATATCTATAGAGAGAATTTACCTTTACTACCTGTGTTGGGTTATCAAGACAATGTGTTTCTTCCACAGGCGGTAGATTAAGACCGTGTATTTCTTCAATAGGAGGTAAATTCTTGACATCTTCAGCTTTAATACCTTTTTCTTTCATTGATTTCTTTGCATCTTGTATATCTTCAGGACTGAGAAATAGAACACCTCTCTTCTTCGGAGTAGGTTTAGGAACAGGCTCATGAGTTGGCTCAATTGGTTCAGGAATTGCTTCAGGAATTGGCTCAGGAAGAGTCCAATTATTTTTATTAGTCAACATATTATTCAATAAAATTCAGCTTGGTCGACCGTTCTTTCCCTAAAAGCACAACCAGCACAACTATCCAAGTGGTCCTTGGAAGCATCGGTTAGTCCATTATAAAAGATATCAAGTATTTCATTTTTCTTAAGAGGATGATCAGGCAAAGCATTAAGTAATCGGAGAAACCTCCCCCAAGCTTGTGGGAGACTCTCTTCTTCGATTTGCACAAAATTATATATTTCCCGCAAGGCAGCTTGTTTATTATGAGCGGGGAAATATTTAGCAGAGAAGTAATAAATCATATCCTGGGGACTACGCACACAACCAGGATCAAGAGAATTAAACCAAGTTTTAGCATCACCCTTTAATGAGAACGGAAATATCTTTATGATATAATAATAGCAAGACTTCTCATCATTAGTAAACAGGGTGGCTATATCGTTCAACTTGGTAAGGTGTGCCACAACAGTTTCAGATTCATTGCCATAAAAAGGATCAGATTCAACCAAAGTAATTTTCTTAGGATCAACAGAGAATTCATAATCCTTATCAGTAACACAGATAGGTGAAGTAGCAAAAGCGGGGTCATGTTTCATTCTAGCATTAAGGGATTGCTGCTTCCATTTAGTTAATAACTTCTTAAGATCATATCTATCATCGCAAGCAAAAATAGCTCTAGCAGCTTCTTCATCCATAACATAACCCTCAGGAGCAACAGGCAATTCATAATTAGGGGGAGAACCTTCATCATCACTATCATCAATAATTTAATTCTCAATAATTTAATTCTCAATAATTTCATTCTCTCTAACCCTAGCAAGTTGTTCATCAAGATATTCACCTAATGGCACAGTAGTATCAAGCATAGAAGTAGTTTCATCATAAGTATCATGCATAGTAGAAGTGGTATCATCAATAACATGCGACATATCAGAATTCATAGCAGTAGCAGGTTTAGGTGTCGCAAGCTTACTCATAACAAAAGGAGAATATAATGCTGAGCTGGACGGTAGTTCCTTACCTCCCATCATAGTTGAGGGAAAAATCTTAGTTCTTGCGTCTTTCAAGTTTTTCATAGTGATCAGCAGATATAAATCCCAAGTGACTCAAAGAATAGAGCTATGCTCCCCGGCAACGGCGCCAGAAATTAGTCTTGATAATCCACAAGTATAGGGGATCGCAACAGCTTTCGAGGGTAGAGTATTCAACCCAAATTTATTGATTCAACACAAGGGGAGCCAAAGAATATTCTCAAGTATTAGCAGTTGAGTTGTCAATTCAACCACACCTGGATAACTTAGTATCTGCAGCAAAGTATTTAGTAGCAAAGTAGTATGATAGTAATGGTAACAGTGGCAAAGGTAAAGATAGCAGTATTGTAGTGATTGTAATAGTAGCAACAAAAAAGTAAATAGGCGAAGCACAATATGTGAAAAACACGTAGGCATTGGATCAGTGATGGAAAATTATGTCAGATGCGATTCCTCATGTAATAGTTATAACATAGGGTGACATAGAACTAACTCCAGTTCATCAATGTAATGTAGGCATGTATTCTGAATATAGTCATACGTGCTTATGGAAAAGAACTTGCATGACATCTTTTGTCCTACCCAGGCCCGACCCTGAGGGGGGCGGGGGGGCGACCGCCCCGGGCCCCCCGAATCCAGGGGCCCCTGTGGGCTTGGGCTAAGAAGACCATGGGTCGTGGCTAGGCATGGATGCCGGAAGACGTATCGAGGCCTTCATATTCCTTTTCTATTTTTCTGATTCGTTTCCTTCACGTTCCATCACGCCATCCTTAAATCACACGGCATACCAATTACAAGTTTCCAACCTGCATACACCACCGTCGTCACTTCACGAAAAATCAAGGAGAGATGCGAAGTAGCAGCCGTCCTGTCCGCGATAAGAAACTTGCTTCCCTGCTCATTTTCTTCAAATTCAGTTCCTATATCAGCAGTACGTCGTCTCGCCGATTTCTATTCCGGGGCCTCCCAATCGCTCGACAGTCTAGCCAGTATTCATAACGCGCTTTGCTCTCTCACCTTGGGCACTAGACAAGCAAACGCACATCATCGCCGATCAGTCGAGCTCTAGAACCAGACGAGAACAAGTACAAATCGCTGAATGCCCGATTGCCGATGCCGACTCATCCAAGGTATATTATATTATCGTTCTTATACCTCTATATGACTATACGTACATTACTAATTAAGTATTTTATCCCTCGCATACACAATCTGCTACAGTTAATTCATTGGGGGGCGGCATGCACAATCTGCTAGTGTTGATGAACATCCAGTCTTGCCTTTTTCTGAATTATTAAAGATTCTAAATTTCACATTGCCAAATGGTATAATGCTATGGAGATTTTTTAAGCATTCACTGAATTTAATTGTTATCCTAATGTCTCTATTATATTGCATCTTATTTATAGTGCATCTGATAGTGGCATCAGTTGAAATACGGAGCTTTTCAAAGTTAAAAAGTATCAATGAACTATTTGAGGTCAAAAATGACTAACGAGAACTTTAATTTCCTGGCATCAATATGCATCAAGAAGAAATTATTGGAAGAGATTGACATGAACCTCATCAGAAGTGACTTTGCGTCGAAAAATAATATAAATTTTGAAGGTAATATGTATAACTATTGCATATGTATATATTTTTTAGATGCATTCGAGTGTACATATGTGAATTTTCGTATATAAGTATAATCATTATTATTTTATGTTTTTTATACTAGGGGCCCCGAAATTTAGTTTTGCCCCGGGCCCCCAAAAGCACAGGACCGGCCCTGGTCCTACCCTCCTGTGGCAGCGGGGTCCTAGTGGAAACTAAGGGATATTAAGGCCTCCTTTTAATAGAGTACCGGACCAAAGCATTAACACATAGTGAATACATGAACTCCTCAAACTACGGTCATCACCGAGAAGTATCCTGATTATTGTCACTTCGGGGTTGTCGGATCATAACACATAATAGGTGACAATAGACTTGCAAGATAGGATCAAGAACTCACATATATTCATGAAAACATAATAGTTTCAGATGTGAAATCATGGCACTCGGGACCTAGTGACAAACATTAAGCATAGCAAAGTCATAGCAACATCAATCTCAGAACATATATAGTGGATACTAGGGATCAAACCCTAACAAAACTAACTTGATTACATGGTAAATCTCATCCAACCCATCACCGTCCAGCAAGCCTATGATGGAATTACTCACTCACGGCGGTGAGCATCATGAAATTGGTGATGGAGGATGGTTGATGATGACGACGACAATGAATCCCCCTCTCCGGAGCCCCGAACAGACTTAGATCAGCCCTCCCGAGAGAGATTAGGGCTTGGCGGCGGCTCTGTGTCGTAAAACACGATGAAACTTCCTTTCTGATTTTTTTTCTCTGCGAAACGGAATATATGGAGTTGGAGTTGAGGTCGGTGGAGCATCAGGGGGCCCATGAGACAGGGGAAGCGCCCAGGGGGAGGGGCGCGCCCCCCACCCTCATGGATAGGGTGTCGGCCCCCTTGCCTTGATCTTTTGCTAGTATTTTTTATATTTTCCAAAAGTTATCTCCCAGGATTTTCAGGTCATCCCGAGAACTTTTGTTTTCTGCACAATAAATAACACCATGGTAGTTCTGCTGAAAACAACGTTAGTCCGTTTCATTCAAATCATGCAAATTAGAGTCCAAAACAAGGGCAAAAGTGTTTGGAAAAGTAGATACATTGGAGACGTATCATCACCTAGACGCTTGCGGCATGCTTGTGGTCGCGCATCAGTCTGGGTTTCAGCCCTTGTAAGATCAAACCATTGTTTGTTTCTGCTTGTCCATTCGACTGCGGATGTGCTACGGATGCATAGTCGACCCGAGTGCCTTGGGAAGCATAGAAAGCTCTGAATTCATCGGAATCAAAGTTTGATCCATTATCTCTGATGATGTTATGTGGAACTCCATATCTGAATATCAGCTCTCTGATGAAAGTGATGGTTGTGCTTGAGTCGAGGTTCTTGATGGGTTTAGCTTCAATCCACTTAGTGAACTTGTCGACTGCCACGAGCAGATGGGTGAAGCCGCTTCTGCCGGTCCTTAAGGGTCCCACCATGTTGAGTCCCCAAACAGCAAATGGCGAGACGAGTGGAATAGTCTTCAAAGCCGATGTAGGTTTGTGAGACATGTTCGAGTAATACTGGCAACCTTCACACTTCTCTACTATCTCCGTAGCCATTTCATTTGCTGGCGGCCAATAGAATCCCGCTCGGTATGCTTTGTACACAATGGTCCAAGAGGACGCATGGTGACCACAGGTTCCCGAGTGAATCTCATTTAGGATCAGTCGACCCTCTCCTGGAGTGATGCACCGCTGAGCTACGCCAGTCACATTTTCTCTCTAAAGCTGATCACCTATCACTGTGAAGGCTTTGGATCTGCGAACAATCTGCCGAGCTTCATCCTCATCCTCTCGGAGCTCTTGCCTAAGCAGATATGCAATGCACGTCATTTTCCAGTCGGGGATGATCACCAAAACCTCCCTGATTAGGTCGACAACTGCTGGGACTTCAAATTCGGTCGGATTAGTTGAACTTATTGGTTGTGGGGGCTCCTCTGTAAAGGGATCTTCTTGAACTAACGGGGTGTGGAGATGCTCCAAGAACACATTACTAGGAATAGGCTTCCAAGTGGAACCTATTTTAGCAAGATCATCAACAGCCTGATTCTTGAGTCGGGGTATGTGGTGGAGCTCTAACCCTTCAAATTTCTTTTCTAACTTCCCCACTTCATTGCAGTATCATGTCATGGTTGGGCTCCTGATATCCCTGATGTCTACTACACAACGTTCTTCTTGTAGACGTTGTTGGGACTCCAAGTGCAGAGGTCTGTAGGACAGTAGAAAATTTCCCTCAAGTGGATGACCTAAGGTTTATCAATCTGTGAGAGGCGTAGGATGAAGATGGTCTCTCTCAAACAACCATGCAACCAAATAGAAAAGAGTCTCTTGTGTCCCCAACACACCCAATACAATGGTAAATTGTATAGGTGCACTAGTTCGGCGAAGAAATGGTAATACAAGTGCAATATGGATGGTAGATATAGTTCTTTTGTAATCTGAAAATATAAAAACAGCAAGGTAGCAAGTGATAAAAGTGAGCGTAAACAGTACGGCAATGCTTCTTAACAAGGCCTAGGGTTCATACTTTCACTAGTGCAAGTTCTCTGAACAATAATAACATAATTGAATCATATAACAATCCCTCAACACGCAACAAAGATTCACTCCAAAGTCACTAATAGCAGAGAACAAACGAAGATATTATTGTAGGGTACGAAACCACCTCAAAGTTATTCTTTCCGATCAATCCATTGGGCTATTCCTATAAGTGTCACAAACAGCCCTAGATTTGTAGTAAAATAACACCTTAAGACACACATCAACCAAAACCCTAGTGTCACCTAGATACTCCAATATCACCACAACGCGGGTATGATTATACGATATGCATCACACAATCTCAGATTCATCTATTCAAACCAACACAAAGAACTTCAAAGAGTGTCCCAATGTTTCTACCGGAGAGTCAAGACGAAAACGTGTGCCAACCTCTATGCATAAGTTCACAAGGTCACTGAACCCGCAAGTTGATCACCAAAACATACATCAAGTAGATCGTATCCACTTGTCACCATAGATAAGCACATGCAAGACATACATCAAGTGTTCTCAAATCCTTAAAGACTCAATCTGAAGATAACATCAAAGGGAAAACTCAATCCATTACAAGAGACTAGAGGGGGAGAAACATCATAAGATCCAACTATAATAGCAAAGCTCGCGGTACATCAAGATCGTGCCAAATCAAGAACACGAGAGAGAGAGAGAGAGAGAGAGAGAGAGAGAGAGAGATCAAACACATAGCTATTGGTACATACCCTCAGCCCTGAGGGTGATCTACTCCCTCCTCATCATGGAAAGCGCCGGGATGATGAAGATGGCTACCGGTGATGGATTCCCCCTCTAGCGGGGTGCCGGAACAGGCTCCCGAGAGGTTTTTGGTGGCTACAGAGGCTTGTGGCGGCGGAATTCCCGATCTAGGGTATGTTTCGATGGGGGGTTTCTGTATTTATAGGAGGGTTTGGCGTCGAGAACAAGTCAGGAGGACCCACGGGTTGTCCATGAGGCATAGGGGTGCGCCTTGGGGGGGCGCCCTCCACCCACGTGGGCCCCATAGGACTCCTCACCGATAACTTTTTGTTCCAGTATTTTTTTATATTTTCTAGAAAAAATCTCCGTTGATTTTCAGCGCATTCCGAGAACTTTTATTTCTGCACAAAAACACCACCACTGTAGTTCTGCTGAAAACAGCGTCAGTCCGGGTTAGTTGTAACCAAATCATACCAAAATCATGTAGAAATATTATAAACATGGCATGAATACATCAAAAATTATAGATACGTTGCAGACGTATCAGCATCCCCAAGCTTAATTCCTACTCGTCCTCGAGTAGGTAAATGATATAAATGGAATTTTTGATATGGAATGCTACTTAACATATTTATCAATGTAATCTTCTCTACTATGGCAAGAATATTCAGATCCATCAGATTCAAAACAAAAGTTTAATATTGACATAAAAACAAAAATACTTCAAGCATACTAACAAAGCAATCATGTCTTCTCAAAATAACATGGCCAAAGAAAGCTATCCCTACAAAATCATATAGTCTGGTTGTGCTCTAACTTCATCACACAAAATATTTAAATCATGCATAACCCCGATTTTAGCCAAGCAATTGTTTCATACTTTAGAATTCTCAATCTTTTTCAACTTTCACGCAATACATGAGTGTGAGCCATGGACATAACACTATAGGTGGAATTGAATGGTGTATGTGGAGAAGACAAAAAGGAGAAGATAGTCTCACTTCAACTAGGCATATCAACGGGCTATGGAGATGCCCATAGATAGATATCAATGTGAGTGAGTAGGTATTTCCATGCAACGGATGCACTAGAGATAAAAGTTTATGAAAGCTCAACAAAAGAAACTAAGTGGGTGTGCATCCAACTTGCTTGCTCACTGAGGGAGTCCTGGATTAGGGGGTTCTCGGACAGCCGGACTATATGCTTATGCCGGACTATTGGACTATGAAGATACAAGATTGAAGACTTTGTCCCGTGTCCGGGTGGGACTCTCCTTTGCGTGGAAGGCAAGCTTGGCGATTCGGATATGTAGATTTACTTCTTTGTAACCGACTTTGTGTAACCCTAGCCCCCTCCGGTGTCTATATAAACTGGAGGGATTAGTCTGTAGGACAACAACAATCATAATCATAGGCTAGCTTCTAGGGTTAGCTTCTATGATCTCGTGGTAGATCAACTCTTGTAATACTCATATCATCAAGATCAATCAAGCATGAAGTAGGGTATTACCTCCATAGAGAGGGCCCGAACCATGGTAAACATTATGTCCCCCACCTCCTGTTACCATTAGCCTTAGACGCATAGTTCGGGACCCCCTACCCGAGATCCGCCGGTTTTGACACCAAAATTGGTGCTTTCATTGAGAGTTCCACTGTGTCGTCACCATAAGGCTTGATGGATCCTTCAATCGTCTACAATGATGCGATCCAGGGTGACGTTTTCCTCCCCGGACAGATCTTCGTGTTCAGCGGTTTCGCACTGCGGGCCAACTCGCTTGGCCATCTGGAGCGGATCGATAGCCACGCCCCTGGCCATCAGGTCAGGTTTGGAAGCCTGAACTACACTGCCGACATCCGCGCAGACTTGATCTTCGACGGATTCGAGCCCATGACAGGTGTGTCCTACTGCTGCGATGAGCATTACTTAGATCTGCCATCGGACGGCGCTCAGGAGATCACACCTGCAGCTGCCCCGGTTTTAAATCCGGAGCAGATCATGCTATCCGAGGACGGGTGGATGGACCCCGCCATGGAGGCCGCACACTCAGCAACGATAGAGCCAAACACCGATCTCACTTCCAAGGAGGTCTGTGTCATCGGACCCTCGGACTCGTCTCCGGCCATAGGCTCTGAACCGTATACATCCATGCCCATCATACCTAACTGGGCGCCGATCATGGAGTTTAGCTCCGCGGATATCTTTCAGCACTCGCCCTCGAGGGACATGCTAAATTCATTAAAGTCCCTCTCCTTGTCAGAGGACTGTCGGCCGAACTATGTCCGGCTTGAGTGGGAAGCTGACGACGAAGGAATTCGTTGCCCACCCACCACCCACTTAATAGCCACTGTCGACGACTTAACTGACAAGCTTGATTTCGACTCCAAAGACAACGACGGTATGGATGATGATGCCGAAGATGAACAGGAACCACCGCCCACAGGGCGCTGGACGGCAACCTCATCATATGACATATATATGGTGGATACGCCCAAAGAAAACAATGGCAAGGATCAAAAGGATGCAACGGAGGGTGACCCTCTGGAGAAGCAACCTAAGCACCGACGTCAGCGACGCCGCTCTAAACCCCGCCATAGCAAAAACAGTGATACAGGCACCAAAGACAATAGCACTCCGGATGATGCCGAAGACGGAAACAATCCCACCAAGCCAAGCTTCGAGCAGGCCGGATGGGAGAACGGGCAAGCTAGCCCTGATGAACAGGCAATGGATGAAGATTCGGAGGATGACAATTACATACCCCTCTCCGAAGACGAGGTGAGCCTCGGCAACAAAGATTTTATCGTGCCTGAGGATCCCGTCGAGCAGGAGCGCTTCAAGCACCGGCTTATAGCCACTGCAAAGAGCTTGAAGAAAAATAGCAGCAGCTTCAAGCTGATCAAGATTTGCTCACTGACAGATGGACTGAAGTCCTGGCAGCTGAGGAATATGGACTCGAGCGCCAAACAAAAGCTACCCGAGGCACAGGTTGTTACCTCAATTCGAGGACGAGGCACTAGAGCCCACACTTCCCATGCAGGATGCGGCTGACCGACCACCCTGTGGACATGACAAAGCAGCATATCAGCCCGAACACCAGCCCGCACCATGTTGCCGAACAACTAAAAACACCAAGGCCCGGGGCTACACGCATGACATGCGAGGCGAACTGGAAAACAAAGCAGGATAGTCAAGATCGGTCTATGGATCCTGGGGGCGCGCCCCAACGCGTGAAGAGGATCGTCACGCTGGATACAAATCCGCCCGGCCCGAATACCGCAGACCAAGTTCATCCAAACTACATCGTGACGTAGCCCGGCATAGAGGTGCCGCACACCCCCTATGCTTCACTGACGAAGTAATGGAACATGAATTCCCAGAAGGGTTTAAACCCGTAAACATCGAACCATATGATGGAACAACAGACCCGCGGTATGGATTGAAGATTTCATTCTCCACATTCACATGGCCCGCGGCGATGATCTTCATGCAATCAAGTATCTCCCACTAAAACTCAAGGGACCAGCTCGTCATTGGCTAAATAGCCTACCAGAAAACTCCATTGGCAGTTGGGAGAACCTGGAAGATGCGTTCCTCGACAATTTCAGGGCACTTATATGCGACCACCGGACGTTGATGACTTAAGTCACATAACCCAATAGCCCGAAGAATCAGCCAGGAAATTCTGGACTCGGTTCTTAACTAAAATGAACCAAATTGTCGACTGTCCGGACAACGAAGCCCTAGCGGCCTTTAAGCATAACATCCATGACGAGTGGCTTGCCTGGTACCTCAGCCAGGAGAAGCCGAAATCCATGGCAGCCCTCACGTCACTCATGACCCGCTTCTGTGCGAGCGAGGATAGTTGGCTGGCTCGTAGCAACAGCACCTCAGATAAACCCTGAAATTCTAAATCCAGAGACGACAATGGCAAGCCCCAAAACATCAAGCACAAACAACGAAACAACGGCGACAGCGCCAAAGACACAACTGTCATCGTTGGATTCAGAGGCTCTAAGACTGGTCAAAGGAATAAACTATTCAAAAGGAACAATCCGGGCACGTCCAGTCTGGACCGCATACTCGACCATCCATGCCAAATTCACGGCACCCCAGGTACACCAGCTAACCATACTAATAGAGAATGCTGGGTCTTCAAACAGGCCGGCACATCAAACACCGATGGCAAGGAGAAGGGGTTGCAAAGCGAGGACGATGAAGAGGATACCCGGTCACCAAAGACAGGAGGGCAAAAGAAGTTCCCTCCGCAAATTAAAACTGTGAATATGATACATGCCACCTATATTCCCAAACGGGAGCGGAGGCGCGCAGTTAGGGACGACTACGCGGTGGAGCTAGTCGCGCCAATATACAATCCATGGTCGTTCGGTTCGATCACCTTTGATCTCAAGGATCGTCCGACCAGTATTCGTCATGGCGGCTCAGCCGCACTGTTCCTTGACCCTATCATCAACGGATTCCACCTTACACGCGTCCTTATGGACGGTGGCAGCAGCTTGAACCTGCTTTATCAGGATACAGAGCGCAAGATGGGCATCGATCCCTCAAGGATCAAACCCACTAAAACCACCTTTAAAGGTGTCATACCAGGTGTAGAGGCATGTTCTACAAGCTCAATCACACTGGAGGTGGTCTTTGGATCCCCAGATAATTTCAGAAGCGAAGAGTTAATCTTTGACATCGTGCATTTCCGCAGTGGTTATGATGCACTACTTGGACGAACCACATTCGCTCAATTCAATGCGGTGCCACATTATGCTTATCTTAAGCTCAAAATGTCTGGTCCACGCGGCGTCATAACAGTTAGTGGCAAAGCTGAACGCTCCCCTCGTACTAAAGAACACACCGTCGCTTTAACAGTAGAAGTGCAGACTGGCATTTTTCATGATAACCTTCATTCGACAGCCAGGTTCTTGGACACAGTCAAAGGAGTCTGAACTACTATGTAGCAAGGTAGCCCGGCTCGTCAAGAGCTCAATTAATAACTCCGGCTCCAGGCGGAGGCAAAGCCAGGTTGGGCCACACAATGCGGCTTAACCGCTCCATGGCACACAAACATCTTTTGTACTTTCTTTGTAGGTCCACTTTTGTGTAGGCCATCACTGGTGACATGGCGACCAGGCCCATAAGAGGACGAACATGCCAAGAAGGGAAACAGTTCGAGCGCGTAAGGGAACCCTTGGACATTCCCCTTGATCATTTGGATACGCACACAAGCTTCCCTCCCCTGGTCCCAGCAGGTTCTGAAGTCATATTTCTTTTTATCGCACTACTTGTACTCATACGCTTTGATGTATTATTAAATTACAAATATGCGGCTTCATATGACGATTACTAGCTGTTCCTTTTTATTAATATTTTTTGTCATATAGGAGTCGTACACTTTGGTACATCTTAATATGCCAGGGGCTTCATTGTGCCCATAATACGGCAAGCAAGTCCGAACACCTTCACGGTTGTTCGGCACCCTGAACTTATAGCATTATATGCATCAGCTCCGAATCATGTCTTAGGTTAAATGTTGGGTTTGCCCGGCTCCCATGTTTTTCTACCTTACGTTTCGCTATATCGGCTAAGGTGGCACAGGGAGAACTACTGAGATTGTGTCCCGGTTCTTCCGGGCGAGCACCTCAGTAGAGAAAGCCGAAAACTGACTGTCATGATGCAGCAAGAGCTGGTCGCTGTTCGAGAGGTCACAAAATCTTTAAGGATTTCTTCCGCATTATGCAATAACTTATGCAACGTGTGATGGATCGGGTTTTTCCGAACAGGTGCTTATAGAGCCCCCAGTGCGGCCTTCCGAACACCAGGGGTTGCGCCTACTTTTCTTTTGTCAAACTCCTATGGCTAAGTGACAGTGATAAAGCCTTATAGTCTGATTACCTGGTTCGTTGCGCTGAACACCTCCTTCAAGGACCCAAAACTAGGGTAAAGGGTGCTCAGGTTTATCCCAAACACCCCCGTACTTCCTACATGGGGGCAGAAGCCGACGACTGGCCAACTCTCGGGATTAATATATAAAACGGCTGCACAGGAGGTAAAAATCTCAAATAACAGGCATTATATCTTGTAAATGACCTTGTTCAACACACATGGGATAGCATGAATGTATTCATGGGAATATAATATCCTTAACACATTGCTCCGCTACAAGGAGGGATCCTTTCAGGAACTATCATAATATAACTCGGGCTTGCGGTGCTCCTTTCCCTTCGGCGGTCCTTCGGTCATTAGCTCTTCGGCATCCATCTTCGCCCAGTGCACCTTTCCGCGGGCGAAGGCCATTCGCACCTTCCATATAGACCAACCGCTTGATGACTTCAAGTCGAGGGCAGGCACTCACAAGCCGCTTCACGAGCCCGAAGTAGCTGCTGGGAATCGGCTCGGCAGGCCATAGCCAGATAATTATATCCTTCATGGATAGTTCGGCCGCCTTGTGCAGTTCGATAAGCTGCTTCATTTGATCGGCAAAGGGCATTGGATATTCTGGTGCCAGATACTGCGACCAGAAGAGCATCTTCGCAGTACTCCTTTCTTCGGCTCAGTAGAATTGTGCGGCATCAGATATGCTGCACGGCAGCTCCGCAAATACCCCTGGAGAAATCCAAACTCAAATTAGTAATGTGCTTTTCTCCCTTAAATTATTCGCTTTGAATAGAAAAATCCTTACCCGCCGCGATCCTCCTAACCTCATGGATCTCCTGCAGGGCGCCTTGGGCTTCGCCCCGGACATCTTGTGCGGCCTGGCGAGCCTTGGTGAGTTCGGATCCTTTCTCCATTAAACTCTGCTTCAAGGTCTCGCATTTATTCATGGCTTCTTGAAGCTCTTGCTAAACTTGAATAACCCTGGCCTCGTGCTTTTCACGAAGAGTCTGCTTTGCGGCTGCCATCTTCTCGGGTTTGGCTGCCGCCTTATTGAGAGCCTCGACTTTGGTCGTCGCCGCTGGAGCACATCATGAAAAGAAAATCATCATACTAAATTATTCATTCGAACTGAATGTGAACAAGGCTTTTTGCATACCTTGGTTATCCTCCAACTGCTTCTTCACCTGGCCAAGTTCTTCTTCAGTCCGGAGACTTCCGCAGTATGAGAGGCAGCGGTCGCTACAGTCGCCTGCTTACCCAAAAAAAGAGGGAGAGGTGCTACAAAGTGAGTCTCATGCGAACATGTATTCGATCCTCTGTCCGGTTCTTTGTTTCGAACACCCAACACTGTATCAGGGGCTACTATCTATACTATAACACTCTTTGAAACCTCACAACATATCTCAAAGCCCGTTATAAGGCTGATACAGGCTTCATTCAGCCCGCTCTCAGCGGACTGAATCTTCTCAACCATCGCACCCATAAGGGCATGGTGTTCTTCAATGATGGAGGCGCTCTTCAGCACTGCTGATAAGGTATCCGGCACCTCTGGTTGGGCAGAGGTTACCGGTGGAACAGGCGCATCCCTTTCTTTCGAGGGAGGTTGCCTGCCTGACTCAGGAGCCGTGTTAGTCTCCGAAACTGTGTCCGGCTGGGGGATGGATTCAAGATAGCCCCCACTGTCGATGTCCATGGGGGCCTTTTTTTCCCTGTGACCAGCTGCCGGGGTTTGACCCTCCGGCACCGCCTTGACGGTCTCCCCAGTTCCTCTTTGGCCTAGGACCCTTGGGGACGACACCTCGGTGTCGTCCACGTGTTTCGGGGAGGAAGCCGTCGGGGGAGTCCCGCTGTCTAGAATGTCCGGGCCTAGTGAATCCTCCGATGAGGATTGCTCGGTCCGGGACATGGCCGGACTGCAAAAAAGGAGTGACTCGATACATTAACGCTATTCGATAGTAAATTGGGATATACAAGCATGTCTGAGTCTTATATACTCACGAATTAATCAGGGGCTGGACCCTGGGATCCCACTCTGTGCTGCTGTCCGTGGCGGTGTGCGGTTCGTCTGTAAAGGGGTTTTTTCCCCCTCTTAAGTGACTCGGCCTCCAAGCATGTGGAGGCCGTCCTTTTCTTTCTCCCCCTTGCTGGGGGAGATCGGCTTTCCTCCTCTTCTCCGTCCTCTTCGGAGGAGGAGCGGGCCTCAGAATCTTCGGACACTTTGTCCGAGGTGCCTTTGCGACGAAGACCGACCCTGGTCTCCTTGGCTTCCTTCTTGTCCTTCTTGTTAGGCGCCTTATAAGACGCCGGAACCAGCATCTTCATTAGAAGTGGGCCGGTTTGTTCTTCTGGCAGCGAGTCCGGACAGTAGATCCGCTCCGTCTTCTTCATCCAGCCCTGGAAGAATTGTCGGGAAATATATTAAGCATTTCACTTAAAATACATGGTTGCGGCATACGTCTTGCCGATATATAAAGAGTTACCGGACATGCGGGATGGGACAGTTTGTACCAGCGGTCCTTGGCCGAGTCCGGCCATGATTTGCCGGACTTGAAGAGCACCTTCCAGATATGTTCGTGCATTGAGCCGAAGAGCTCTGTCAGGGTCTGGTACTTGGTTGGGTCAAATTCCCATAAATTGCAGGCCCTGTGTTGGCATGGGAGAATCCGGTGAACCAACATCACTTGGACTACATCAACGAGTTCCATGTTCTTGTCTCCCATTCTCTTGACGCGCGTCTGGAGCATTGTCACTTCGTCTGACGAAGACCAGTCCAGGCCCTTCTCGGGCCAGGACGTAAGCCGCATAGGAGCTCCGGATCGGAATTCAGGAGCTGCGACCCATTTCGTGCCGCGTGGCTCAGTGACATAGAACCACTGTTGCTGCCATCCCTTGACGGAGTCATTGAAGGTACCTATTGGCCATGTGACATTGGGCATCTTGCTCACCATGGCTCCTCCGCACTCAGCATGCTCACCGCTCACCACCTTGGGTTTCATATTGAAAATCTTTAGCCATGGCCGAAGTGTGGGGGGATGCAGAGAAAGGCCTCGCACACGACGATGAATGTTGAGATGTTGAGGAAGGAATTAGGGGATAAATCATGAAAATCTATCCCATAGTAATACATAATGTCGCGAACGAATGGGTGGAGGGGAAACCCTAGCCCGTGGACAAAGTGAGGAAGGAATACAACCCTCTCGTCCGGTTCCGGAGTAGGGACAATTTGTCCCGTCGTCGGAAGGCGGTGGCCGATCTTATTGGCCAGATATCCGGCCTCCCAAAGTTTCTTGATATCCTTCTCCCGGACGGTAGAGGCCATCCACTTGCCTCCTGCGCCGGATCCGGACATTTTCGGAGGACTTTCTGGGCGGAGAAGGCGAATGCTTGAGCGCTGCACATCGAGTGAGAGAGAATGGATGAGCAGAGGAGGAAGAAGACATGGGTGAAAAGGGGGAGTCCTTATCTGCTTATAAAGGAAGCAGGGATCTTGCGCCTCCCCACTTGACCTGGAAACTCGCTTGATCCCCAAGCGCCGTGTTGGTGGCGCGGTTGGGTTAACTACACCCGTATTGATGAGAATCCCGTGATAAGGGGACACGATCTCTGCTTCGACAAGACGTGCCAATAAAACCACCTCACAATATTTTTAGTAGCAGGTTGAGAAAAAGGTTCGAATAATGACCGGGCCGCGGCGTGATGTCACACTATGAAAAGTTGTCAGCAGATTAGACTCATGGAATATCGTACTCTCTACGGTGGTATGTGGAATTTGTTTTACAGAGCCAGACATGATTCTTGTGTTCAAGATCTATTTTGGAGTATTCGGAGAAGGAACCTGGCTTGCAATGCCGAAGACAATCTACGCGTCAGACTCATCGTCATTGAAGCTTGGTTCAGGGGCTACTGAGGGAGTCCTGGATTAGGGTGTCCTCGGACAGCCGGACTATATGCTTATGCCAGACTGTTGGACTATGAATATACAAGATTGAAGACGTCATCCCATGTCCGGGTGGGACTCTCCTTTGCGTGGAAGGCAAGCTTGGCGATTTGGATATGTAGATTTCCTTCTTTGTAACCGACTCTGTGTAACCCTAGACCCCTCCGGTGTCTATATAAACCGGAGGGATTAGTCCGTAGGATAACAACAATCATAATCATAGGCTAGCTTCTAGGGTTAGCCTCTACGATCTCGTGGTAGATCAACTCTTGTAATACTCATATCATCAAGATCAATCAAGCAGGAAGTAGGGTATTACCTGCATAGAGAGGGCCCGAACCTAGGTAAACATCGTGTCCCCCGCCTCCTGTTACTATTATCCTTAGACGCACAGTTCGGGACCCCCTACCCGAGATCCGCCTGTTTTGACACCGACACTCACAAAGACCTAGGGCACTTTTGAGGAAGCCCATCATTGGAATATACAAGCCAAGATCTATAATGAAAAATTCCCACTAGTATATGAAAGTGACAACATAGGAGACTCTCTATGATGAAGATCATGGTGCTACTTTGAAGCACAAGTGTGGTAAAAGGATAGTAGCATTGCCCCTTCTCTCTTTTTCTCTCATTTTTTAATTTTTTATTTGGGCCTTTTCTCTTTTTTTATGGCCTCCTTTTTGTTAGTCCGGAGTCTCATCCCAACTTGTGGGGGAATCATAGTCTCCATCATCATTTCCTCACATGGGACAATGCTCTAATAATGAAGATCATCACACTTTTATTTACTTACAACTCAAGAATTACAACTCAAGACTTAGAACAAAATATGACTCTATGTGAATGCCTCCGTCGGTGTACCGGGATGTGCAATGATTCAAGAGTGACATGTATGAAAAATTATGAACGGTGGCTTTGCCACAAATACAATGTCAACTACATGATCATGCAAGGCGATATGGCAATGATGAAGTGTGTCATAATAAATGGAACCGTGGAAAGTTGCATGGCAATATATCTCGGAATGGCTATGGAAATGCCATAATAGGTAGGTATGGTGGCTGTTTTGAGGAAGGTATATGGTGGTTGTATGGTACCGGCGAAAGTTGCGCGGCACAAGAGAGGCTAGCAATGGCGGAAGGGTGAGAGTGCGTATAATCCATGGACTCAACACTAGTCATAAAGAACTCACATACTTGTTGCAAAAATCTATAAGTAACCAAAACAAAGTACTACATGCATGCTCCTAGGGGAAGGGTTTTTTGGAAGTAACCATCGCGTGATCCCGACCTCCACACATAAGGAAGGCAATCAACAAAGAAATCATGCTCCAACTTCATCACATAACGGTTCACCATACGTTCCTGCTACAGGAATCACAAACTTTAACACGAGTATCTCTCAAATTCACAACTACTCCACTAGCATGACTCTAATATCACCATCTTCATATCTCAAAACAATCATAAAGAATCAAACTTCTCATAGTATTCAATGCACTTCTTATGAAAGTTTTTATTATACCCATCTTGGATGCCCATCATAATAGGACTAAATTCATAACCTAAGAAAATTACCATGCTGTTCTAAGAGACTATCAAAATAATATAAGTGAAGCATGAGAGTTCATCTATTTCTTCAAAACTAAACCACCGTCGTGCTCTAAAAAGATATAAGTGAAGCACTAGAGCAAATGACAAACAACTCCAAAAGATATAAGTGAAGATCAATGAGTAGTTGAATAATTATGTAACTATGTGAAGACTCTCTAACATTTAAGAATTTCAGATCTTGGGATATTATTCAAACAGCAAGAAAAATAAAATAAAATAAAATTACGGTCCAAGCAAAACACATATCATGTGGTGAACAAAGATATAGCTCAAAGTAAAGTTACCGATGAACGAAGACGAAAGAGGGGATGACATCCGGGGCATCCCCAAGCTTAGGCTCTTGTTTGTCCTTGAATATTACCTTGGGTTGCCTTGGGCATCCCCAAACTTAGGCTCTTGCCACTCCTCATTCCATAGTCCATCGAATCTTTACCCAAAACTTGAAAACTTCACAACACAAAACTCAACAGAAAACTCGTAAGCTCCTTTAGTATAAGAAAATAAATCACCACTTTTGGTACTGTTGTGAACTCATTCTAAATTCATATTGGTGTAATATCTACTGTATTCCAACTTCAAGTTTGTTCATACCCTCCGATACTGCTCATAGATTCATGAAAATAAGCAAACAACACATAGAAAACAGCATCTGTCAAAGACAGAACAGTCGGTAGTAATATGTAACTCTCGAATACTTCTGTACCTACAGAAATTCTGAAATAAATTGGTGGACGTGAGGAATTTGTCTATTAATCTTCTGCAAAAATAATCAAATTAAAATCACTCTTCTGTAAAAAAATGACAGCTAATCTCGTGAGCGCAAAGTTTCTGTTTTTTACAGCAAGATCGCATTAACTTTCACCCAAGTCTTCCCAAAGGTTCTACTTGGCACTTTATTGAAACAAAAGCTATAAAACATGATTACTACAGTAGCTTAATCATGTCTACACACAAAAAGAGTTGGGGTAAATATTGGGTTGTCTCCCAACAAGCGCTTTTCTTTAATGCCTTTTTAGCAAGGCATGATGATTTCAATGATGCTCACATAAAAGATAAGAATTGAAACATAATGGGAGCATCATGAAGAATATGACTAGCACATTTAAGTCTAACCCACTTCCTATGCATAGGGATTTTTTGACAAAACAACTTATGGGAGCAACAATCAACTAGCATAGGAAGGCAAAACAAGCATGACTTCAAGATTTTCAACACATAGAGAGGAAACTTGATATTATTGCAATTCCTACAAGCATATATTCCTCCCTCATAATAATTTTCAGTAGCATCATGAATGAATTCAACAATATAACTATCACATAAAGCGTTCTTTTCACGATGCATAAGCATACAAAATTTATTACTCTCCACATAAGCAAATTTGTTCTCATGAATAGTAGTGGGAGCAAACTCAACAAAATAACTATCATGTGAGGCATAATCCAATTGAAAATTAATATCATGATGACAAGTTTCATGGTTATCATTATTCTTTATAGCATACATTTCATCACAATAATCATCATAGATAGCAACTTTGTTCTCATAATCAATTGGAACCTCTTCCAAAATAGTGGATTCATCACTAAATAAAGTCATGACCTCTCCAAATCCACTTTCATCAATACAATCATCATAAATAGGAGGCATGCTATCATCATAATATATTTTATCATCAAAACTTGGGGGACTAAAAATATCATACTCATCAAACATAGCATCCCCAAGCTTGTAGCTTTGTATATCATTAGCATCATGGATATTCAAGGAATCCACACTAACAACATTGCAATCATGATCATCATTCAAAAATTTAATGCCAAACATTTTATATACTTCTTCTTCTAGCACTTGAGCACAATTTTCCTTTCCATCATTTTCATGGAAGACATTAAAAAGATGAAGCATATGAGGCACCCTCAATTCCATTTTTTTGTAGTTTTCTTTTATAAACTAAACTAGTGATAAAACAAGAAACAAAAAGACTCGATTGCAAGATCTAAAGATATACCTTCAAGCACTAACCTCCCCGGCAACGGCGCCAGAAAATAGCTTAGTTGACGGGGTGTTAGTGCCGCTTACCTAGCCTCCCTGGTAACGGCGCCAGAAAAGAGCTTGATGTCTACTACACAATCTTCTTCTTGTAGACGTTGTTGGGCCTCCAAATGCAAAGGTTTGTAGGACAGTAGAAAATTTCACTCAAGTGGATGACCTAAGGTTTGTCAATCCGTGGGAGGCGTAGGATGAAGATGGTCTCTCTCAAACAACCCTGCAACCAAGTACCAAGGAGTCTCTTGTGTCCCCAACACACCCAATACAATGGTAAATTGTATAGGTGCAATAGTTCGGCAAAGAAATGGTGATACACATGCAATATGGATGGTAGATATAGGTTTTTGTAAAATCTGAAAATATAAAAATAGCAAGGTAGCAAGCGATAAAAGTCGGCGTAAACGGTACTGCAATGCTTCGAAACAAGGCCTAGGGTGCATACTTTCACTAGTGCAAGTTCTCTCAACAATAATAACATAATTGGATCATATAACAATCCCTCAACATGCAACAAAGAGTCACTCCAAAGTCACTAATAGCGGAGAACAAATGAAGAGATTATTGTAGGGTACGAAACCACCTCAAAGTTATTCTTTTCGATCAATCATTTGGGCTATTCCTATAAGTGTCACAAACAGCCCTAGAGTTCATAGTGAAATAACACCTTAAGACACACATCAACCAAAACCCTAATGTCACCTAGATACTCCAGTGTCACCACAAGTATCCACGGGGTATGATTATACGATATGCATCACACAATATTAGATTCATCTATTCAAACCAACACAAAGAACTTCAAAGAGTGCCCCAAATTTTCTACCAGAGAGTCAAGACAAAAACGTGTGCCAACCACTATGCATAAGTTCGCAAGGTCACTGAACCCGCAAGTTGATCGCCAAAACATACATCAAGTAGATCATGTGATATCCCATTGTCACCACAGATAAGCACATGCAAGACATACATCAAGTGTTCTCAAATCCTTAAAGACTCAATCCGATATGATAACTTCAAAGGGAAAACTCAATCCATTACAAGAGAGTAGAGGGGGAGAACATCATAAGATCCAACTATAATAGCAAAGCTCGCGGTACATCAAGATCGTGCCAAATCAAGAACACGAGAGAGAGAGAGAGAGAGAGAGAGAGAGAGAGATCAAACACATAGCTACTGGTACATACCCTTAGCCCCAAGGGTGAACTACTCTGTCCTCGTCATGGAGAGCGCCGGGATGATGAAGGTGGCCATCGATGATGGATTCCCCCTCTGGTAGGGTGCCGGAACGGGCTCCCAAGAGGTTTTTGGTGGCTACAGAGGCTTGCGGCGGCGGAACTCCCGATCTAGGTTATGTTTCGGGGGGTTTTGTATTTATAGGAGGGTTTGGCGTCGAGAACAAGTCAGGAGGACCAATGGGGTGTCCACGAGGCACAGGGGCGCGCCCTAGGGGGGCGCCCTCCACCCTCGTGGGCCCCATGGGACACCTCTCCGATAACGTTTTGTTCCAGTATTTTTGTATTTTCAATAAAAAAATCTCCATTGATTTTCAGCGCATTCCAAAAACTTTTATTTCTGCACAAAAACAACACCACTGTAGTTCTGCTGAAAACTGCGTCAGTCCGGGTTAGTTCTAACCAAATCATACAATCATGTAGAAATATTATAAACATGGCATGAATACAACAAAAATTATAGATATGTTGGAGACGTATCAATCCCATTCTTTCATCACTTGATTCACTACCAGATCTGAGTCGCCGTACGCAACACATATAAGAGCGCTTCGTATTCAGCTTCATTTTTGGAAGAATCAAAGTGAATCTGCAACACATAACTGAGCTTGTTACCTCTCAGGGATACCAGAACCACTCCAGCACCAGAGCCATTCAACATCTTGGATCCGTCAAAGAACATGGTCCAGTGTTTCGAGTGGATTTGAGTCGGTTGTTTTTGCTCAATCCACTCGGCCAAGAAATCTGCAATTGCTGTAGACTTAATAGCCTTATTTGCTTCAAACTTGATATCAAGAGGAAGGAGTTCAATAGCCCACTTAGCCACTCGGCCAGTTGCATCTCGATTGTTAAAAATTTCTAACAATGGGGCATCACTGATAACTGAACCCGAGTGATCTGCGAAGTAATGTGCAACTTTCTTTGTTGTCATATAGATTCCATAGACAAGATTCTGATAATGCGGATACCTTTGCTTGGATGGAGTCAACACTTCAGAAATGTAATACATTGGGCATTGAACTTTATATGATTTGCCTTCTTCCTCTTGCTCGACTGTGAGCACTATACTGACAACCTGTCCAGTGGCTGCAATATATAACAATAGAGGCTCCTTGCTGACTGGAGCATCAAGCACTGGCTGGGTGGAAAGCAGGGCTTTGAGCTCTACAAATGCTGCTTCAGCTTCAGGTGTCCACTCGAATGTATCAGACATTTTCATCAGTCGGTAAAGAGGCAATGCCTTTTCACCAAGGCAAGAAATGAATCGACTTAGTGCAGCCAAACAACTTGTAAGCTTCTGAACATCATGCACACGCACAGGGCATTTCATTCGGACGATTGCACCAATCTTCTCCGGGTTTGCATCGATTCCTTTTTTGGAAATAAGGAAACCGAGCAACTTCCCTCCTGGGACTCCAAATGTGCACTTGGATGGATTCAGCTTGATGTCATATCTTCTTAGGTTGGCAAAGGTTTCAGCAAGGTCAGTCAGCAGGTCGGAACTCTTGCATGACTTGACCATGATATCATCCATGTATGCTTCCACGTTCTAACTAATTTGAGTGAGCAAGCACTTCTGTATCATGTGCATGACGTGGCTCCAGCATTCTTCAGACAAAAATGCATGGTAACATAGCAAAAACACCCGAATACGCATCAGGCTCATACAGACGGGTCTAATGGTACCTGGAATACGCATCAAAGAAGGATAAATGCTCGCACCCCGCTGTCGAGTCAACTATCTGACCAATGCGGGGGAGAGGAAAATAATCTTTCGGGCAAGCCCGATTGATATGCTTGAATTCAATACACATACAAAGTGAATCATTTTTCTTAGGGACCATGATGACATTGGCGAGCCACTTGGCATGGTAAATCTCGCGGATGAACTCAGCGGCCAAGAGCCGAGCCACCTCTTCGCCAATCGCCTTTCTCTTCTCAATAGTGGACCGTCGAAGATGCTCTTTGACTGGTTTTGCTTTTGGGTCGACACGCAAATGGTGCTCAGCCAGCCCCCTGGGTACACCTGGCATGTCAGAAGGTTTCCATGAAAAGATATCCCAGTTCTCACGGAGGAACTGGATGAGCGCGGCTTCCTATTTGCTGTCGAGTGTCGTTGATATGTGAGTCAGAGCTGCATTAGGGTCTCCCGGGTGGATATGAACAGGCTTGGTCTCTCTAGCCAACTGAAATGCATATTATGAAGCATGCTTCTTGGACCGCAGCAAATCACTCAGATCTGCAGTTTTCTGATACTCCTGCATCTCTATGGCTGCCATCTGCTCATCTGCAATCTTGCAACCCTTATACCCTCTATCTATTTCCTGTGACCGTGATTACACCTCTGGGACCGGGCATCTTCAACTTGAGATATGCGTAACACGGTCGAGCCATGAAACAAGCATATGCAGGCCTGCGAAGAATGGCATGATAAGAACTATGGAAATCCACCACCTCAAATGTCAACTTTTCTTTGCGGTAATTCTTGGAATCACCAAAAACCAAATCAAGAGTAATCTACCCGAGTGACTTTGCCTTCTTCCCAGGAATGACATCGTGGAACTACATGTTGCTCTCACTGAGCTTGGATATTGGAATGCCCATCCCTTCTAGGGTCTCAGCATATAGAATGTTCAGCCCACTTCCACCATCCATAAGGACCTTGGTCAGTCGGGTGCCCCCAACGACTGGGTCGGCCACCAGCGCTTGCCACCGAAGGGTAGCAACTTGCGCCAGCTGATCTGACTGGTCTAATGTAATGGGAGTCTTCAAGCACTTCAAATACATCATATAATTGCCTAAAAAACCATATTAACTTCTCCGTTAATGACTTTCAGTCGACTTTTGCTTCCTACATCAGCAAAAATCATCAAGGTTAGGGGCGAACTGTTGGGGAACGTAGCATAAATTCAAAATTTTCCTACAAGTCACCAAGATCTATCTATGGAGAGACTAGCAACGAGAGAGAGGGGAGTGCATCTACATACCCTTGTAGATCACTAAGCGGAAGCGTTCAAGAGAACGGGGTTGAGGGAGTCGTACTCGTCGTGATGCAAATCACCGAAGATCCTAGTGCCGAACGGACGGCACCTCCACGTTCAACACACGTGCAGCCCGGTGACGTCTCCGTCCCTTGATCCAGCAAGGGGAGAGGGAGAGGTTGGGGAAGACTCTGTCCAGCAGCAGCACGACGGCGTGGTGGTGATGGAGGAGCGTGGCACTCCAGTAGGGCTTCGCCAAGCACTGCGAGAGGGGAGAAGGGAGAGGGGTATGGCTGCGCCAGGGAGAGGAAAACTCATGTCCTTGGCAGCCCCAAAACCCCCCACTATATATAGGGGAAGGGGAGAGGGGTCCGGTCCCCTCCAGATCCCATCTAGAGGGGAGGGGCGGCGGCCAGGAGGGGTGGCTTGCCCCCCAAGCAAGGTGGAGGCGCCCCCTTCCCTAGGGTTTTCAACCCTAGGCGCCTTGGGCCCTTGGGGAGGGGCGCACCAGCCCACCTAGGGCTGGTTCCCTCCCACACTTGGCCCACGCAGCCCTCTGGGGCCGGTGGCCCCACCTGGTGGACCCCCGGGACCCTCCCGGTGGTCCCGGTACGTTACCGATAGCACACGAAACTTTTCCGGCGACCAAAACAAGACTTCCCATATATAAATATTTACCTCCGGACCATTCCGGAACTCCTCGTGATGTCCGGGATCTCATCCGGGACTCCGAACAACATTCGGTAACCATGTATATCTATTCCCTATAACCCTAGCGTCATCGAACCTTAAGTGTGTAGACCCTATGGGTTCGGGAGACATGCCGACATGACCGACACGACTCTCCGGTCAATAACCAACAGAGGGATCTGGATACCCATGTTGGCTCCCACATGTTCCACGATGATCTGATCGGATGAACCACGATGTCGAGGATTCAATCAATCCCGTATACAATTCCCTTTGTCTAGCGTATAGTACTTGCCCGAGATTCGATCGTCGGTATCCCTATACCTTGTTCAATCTCGTTACCGGCAAGTCTCTTTACTCGTTCCGTAACACATCATCCCGTGATCAACTCCTTGATCACATTGTGCACATTATGATGATGTCCTACCGAGTGGGCCCAGAGATACCTCTCCGTCACACGGAGTGACAAATCCCAGTCTTGATTCGTGCCAACCCAATAGACACTTTCGGAGATACCCATAGTGCACCTTTATAGCCACCCAGTTACGTTGTGACGTTTGGCACACCCAAAGCATTCCTACGGTATCTGGGAGTTGCACAATCTCATGGTCTAAGGAAATGATACTTGACATTAGAAAAGTTTTAGCAAATGAACTACACGATCTTGTGCTATGCTTAGGATTGGGTCTTGTCCATCACATCATTCTCCTAATGATGTGATCCCGTTATCAACGACATCCAATGTCCATGGTCAGGAAACCATGACCATCTGTTGATCAACGAGCTAGTCAACTAGAGGCTCACTAGGGACATGTTGTAGTCTATGTATTCACACATGTATTGCAGTTTCCGGTCAATACAATTATCATGAAAAAGGAAATACAATAATAACCATTTTATTATTGCCTCTAGGGCATATTTCCAACAGTCTCCCACTTGCACTAGAGTCAATAATCTAGTTCACATCACTATGTGATTGTTATGAATCGACACCCATGGGGTTTGATCATGTCTCGCTTGTGAGAGAGGTTATTAGTCAACGGATCTGAACCTTTCAGATCTGTGTGTGTTTTGCAAATCTCTATGACATCTCCTAGATGCAGCTACCACGCTATATTTGGAGCTATTCCAAATAACTGTTCTACTATTCGAATCCGGTTTACTACTCAGAATAATACGTATTAGTGTCAAATCTTGCATCGGCGTAACCCTTTACGACGAACTCTTTTACCACCTCCATAATCGAGAAAATTCCTTAGTCTACTAGTTACTAAGGATAAGTTTGACCGATGTCCTGTGATCCATTCCTGGATCACTCTTGTACCCCTTGACTGACTCATGGCAAGGCACACTTCCGGTGCGGTACACAGCATAGCATACTATAGAGCCTATGTCTGAAGCATAGGGGACAACCTTCGTCCTTTCTCTCTCTTCTGTCGTGGTCATGTCTTGAGTCTTACTCAATACTCACACCATATAACACAGCCAAGAACTCTTTCTTTGCTGATCTATTTTGAACTCCTTCAAAATCTTGTCATGGTATGTATTCATTTGAAAGTACTATTAAGCGTTTTGATCTATCCTTATAGATCTTGATGCTCAATGTTCAAGTAGCTTAATCCAGGTTTTCCATTGAAAAACACTTTTCAAATAACCCTATATGCTTTCCAGAAATTCTACATCATTTCCGATCAACAATATGTCAACAACATATACTCATCAGAAATGCTATAGTGCTCCCACTCACTTCTTTGGAACTACAAGTTTCTCATAAACTTTGTATAAACCCAAAATCTTTGATCATCTCATCAAAGCGTATATTCCGACTCCGAGATGCTTACTCTAGTCCTTAGAAGGATTGCTGGAGCTTTGCATACTTGTTAGCATCTTTCAGGATTGACAAAACCTTCTGGTTGTATCACATACAACCTTTCCTCAAGAATATCGTCGAGGAAACTATGTTTTGACATCCTATCTGCAAGATTTCATAAATCATGCAGTAAATGCTAATATAATTCCAACAGACTCTTAGCATCTCTACGAGTGAGAAAATCTCATCATAGTCAACTCCTTGAACTTGTTGGAAAACATCTTAACGACAAGTCGAGCTTTCTTAATGCTGATACTTACCATCATTGTTCGTCTTTCTTTTAAAATCCATCTGTACCCAACAGCCTTACGACCATCAAGTAGTTCTTCCAAAGTCTATACTTTGTTTTAATACATGGATCCTCTCTCAGATTTTATGGCCTCGAGCCATTTGTTGGAATTCGGGCCCACCATCGCTTCTCCATAGCTCGTAGGTTCATTGTTTTCTAGCAACATGACCTCCAAGACAGGATCACCGTACCACTCCAAAGCAGTACGAGTCCTTGTCGACCTACGAGGTTCAGTAGTGACTTGATCCGAAGTTTCATGATCACTATCATCAGCTTCCACTTCAATTGGTGTAGGTGCCACCGGAACAACTTCCTGTGCCCTGCTACACACTAGTTGAAGTGATGGTTCAATAACCTCATCAAGTCTCCACCATCCTCCCACTCAATTCTTTTGAGAGAAACTTTTCCTCGAGAAAGCACCCGTTTATAGAAACAATTACTTTTGCTTCCGGATCTGAGATAGGAGGTATACCCAACCATTTTTGGTATCCTATGAAGATGCATTTATCCGTTTTGGATTCGAGCTCATCAGGATGAAAAAATTTCATATAAGCGTCGCAGCCCCAAACTTTCAAGAAATGACAGCTTAGGTTTCTCTAAACCATAGTTCATACGGTGTCATCTCAACAGAATTATGTGGTGCCCTATTAAAGTGAATGTGGTTCTCTCTAATGCCTAACCCATGAACGATAGTGGTAATTCGATAAGAGGCATCATGGTATGCCCCATATCCAATAGGGTGCATCTATGATGTTCGGACACACCATCACACTATGGTGTTCCAGGCGGTGTTAGTTGTGAAACAATTTCCACAATGTCTCAATTGTGTACCAAACTCGCAACTCAGATATCCATCTCTATGATCATATCACAAACATTTTATCCTCTTGTCACGAAGATCTTCAACTTCACTCTGAAATTACATGAACCTTTCAATAATTCAGACTTGTGTTTCATCAAGTAAATATACTCAACATCTACTCAAATCATCTGCGAAGTAAGAACATAATGATATTCACTGCATGCCTCAGCACTCATTGGACTGCACACATCAAAATGTGTTACTTCCAACAAGTTGCTATCTTGTTCCATCTTACTGAAAACGAGGCTTTTCAGTCATCTTGCCCATGTGGTATGATTTGCATATCTCAAGTGATTCAAAATCAAGTGAGTCCAAACGATCCATCTACATGGAGTTTCTTCATGCGTATACACCAATAGACATGGTTCACATGTCTCAAACTTTTCAAAAACGAGTGAGTCCAAAGATCCATCAACATGGATCTTCTTCATGCGTTTTATACCAATATGACTT
Organism: Triticum aestivum; assembly: GCF_018294505.1. Classification (NCBI taxonomy): domain Eukaryota; kingdom Viridiplantae; phylum Streptophyta; class Magnoliopsida; order Poales; family Poaceae; genus Triticum; species Triticum aestivum. The sequence continues at coordinate 675,869,144 of NC_057813.1, read as the reverse complement.
ACATGGCAGTGCCACAAGTAAGTGGTACTATCATTACTATCTTATATCTTTTGGCATGAAAATGTGTATCACTACGATCAAGATTCAACAAACCATTCTCTTTGGTGCAAGACCATTGAAGGTATTATTCAAATAAATAGAGTAACCATTATTCTCCTTAAATGAATAATCGTATTGCGATAGACGTAATCCAATCATGTCTATGTTCAACGCAAACACCAAATAACAATTATTTAGGTTTAACACCGATCTCGATGGTAGACGGAGCAGGCGATGCTTGATCACATCAACCATGGAAACACTTCCAACACACATCGTCATCTCACCTTTAGCTAGTCTCCGTTTATTCCGTAGCCTTTTATTTCGAGTTACTAACACTTAGCAACCGAACCGGTATCTTAATACCCTGGTGCTACTAGGAGTACTAGTAAAGTACACATTTAATTCCATGTATATCCAATATACTTCTGTCAACCTTGTCAGCCTTCTCATCTACCAAGTATCTAGGGTAGTTCTTGAGTGACCGTTCCCTCATTACAGAAGCACTTAGTCTCGGGTTTGGGTTCAACCCTGGGTTTCTTCACTGGAGCAGCAACTGATTTGCCGTTTCATGAAGTACCCCTTATTGCCCTTGCCCTTCTTGAAACTAGTGGTTTCACTAACCATCAATGATTGATGCTCCTTCTTGATTCCTACTTTTGCGGTGTCAAACATCGTGAATATTTCAAGGATCATCATATCTATCCCTGATATGCTATAGTTCATCACGAAGCTCTAGTAGCTTGGTGGCAATGTCTTTGGAGAAACATCACTATCTCATCTAGAAGATTAACTCCCACTCGATTCAAGTGATTGTTGTACCCAGACAATCTGAGTACAAGTTCAACGATTGAGCTTTTCTCCCTTAGTTTGTAGGCCAAGAAGCTCGTCGGAGGTCTTATACCTCTTGACGTGGGCACGAGCCTGAAATCCCAATTTCAGCTCTTGGAACATCTCATATGTTCTGCGACATTTCAAAAATGTCTTTGGTGCCTCAATTCTAAACCATTTAACATTACCCACTGAACTATCACGTACTCATCAAAATGTGTATGTCATATGTTCGCAACATCCACAAACGACGTTTGAGGTTCAGCACAACGAGCGGTGCATTAAGGACATAAGACCTCTACGCAGCAATGAGGACAATCCTTAGTTTACGGACCTAGTCCGCATAATTGCTACTATCAACTTTCAACTATATTTTCTCTAGGAACATATCTAAAAACAGTAGAACTAAAGCATGAGCTACGACATAATTTGCAAAAACCTTTTGACTATGTTCAGGATAATTAAGTTCATCTTATGAACTCCCACTCAGATAGACATCCTTCTAGTCATCTATGTGATACATGATCCGAGTCAACTAGGTCGTGTCCGATCATCACATGAGACGGACTAGTCATCATCGGTGAACATCTTCATGTTGATCGTATCTACTATACGACTCATGTTCGACCTTTCGGTCTCTCGTGTTTTGAGGCCATGTCTGTACATGCTAGGCTCGTCAAGTCAACCTAAGTGTTTCGCGTGTGTAAATCTGGCTTACACCCGTTGTATGTGAACGTTAGAATCTATCACACCCGATCATCATGTGGTGCTTCGAAACAACGAACTTTCGCAATGGTGCACAGTTAGGGGGAACACTTTCTTGAAATTATTATGAGGGATCATCTTATTTACTACCGTCATTCTAAGCAAACAAGATGCATAAACATGATAAACATCACATGCAATCAAATAGTGACATGATATGGCCAATGTCATTTTGCTCCTTTTGATCTCCATCTTCGGGGCTCCATGATCATCATCGTCACCGGCATGACACCATGATCTCCATCATCATGATCTCCATCATCGTGTCTCCATGAAGTTGTCTCGCCAACTATTACTTCTACTACTATGGCTAACGGTTTAGCAATGAAGTAAAGTAATTACATGGAGTTATTCACTGACACGCAGGTCATACAATAAACAAAGACAACTCCTATGGCTCCTGCCGGTTTTCATACTCATCGACATGCAAGTCGTGATTCCTATTACAAGAACATGATCAATCTCATACATCACATATCATTCATCACATTCTTTTGGCCATATCACATCACATAGCATACCCTGCAAAAACAAGTTAGACGTCCTCTAATTGTTGTTTGCATGTTTTACGTGGCTGCTATGGGTTTCTAGCAAGTACGTTTCTTACCTACGCAAAAGCCACAACATGATTTGCCAATTGCTATTGCCCTTCATAAGGACCCTTTTCATCAAATCCGATCCGACTAAAGTGGGAGAGACTGGCACCCGCTAGCCACCTTATGCAACAAGTGCATGTCAGTCGGTGGAACCTGTCTCATGTAAGAGTACGTGTAAGGTCGGTCCGGGCCGCTTCATCCCACAATGCCGCCGAATCAAGATAAGACTAGTAACGGTAAGCAAATTGAACAAATCATCGCCCACAACTACTTTGTGTTCTACTCGTGCATAGAATCTACGCAATAGACCTATCTCATGATGCCACTGTTGGGAAACGTACCATAAATTCAAAATTTTCCTACGAGTCACCAAGATCTATCTATGGAGAAACTAGCAATGAGAGAGAGGGGAGTGCATCTACATACCCTTGTAGATCGCTAAGCGGAAGCGTTCAAGATAACGGGGTTGAGGGAGTCGTACTCGTCATGATCCAAATCACCGAAGATCCTAGTGCCGAATGGATGGCACCTCCGCGTTCAACACACGTGCAGCCCGGTGACGTCTCCCGTGCCTTGATCCAGCAAGCGGAGAGGGAGAGGTTGGGGAAGACTCCGTCCAGCAGCAGCACGACAGCGTGGTGGTGGTGGAGGAGCGTGGCACTCCAGCAGGGCTTCGCCAAGCATGCGAGAGACAAGGAGGGAGAGGGGTAGGGTTGCGCCTGGGAGAGGAAAACTCATGTCCTTTGCAGACCCAAAAAAACCACTATATATAGGGGAAGGGGAGAGGGGGCCGGCTGTCAGGACCCCGATCCTATGCCACATCGATCTAGCATGTAACACCTCATATCACTTTGCGGCCTCACGCACGGTATTCCCACGGGTGTCGCCTTACCAGGCCCGGGACCGTTTGCGCCTTTTGGCTCACGTACATGATAGTGCCGCTAGCATCCATATGACAAAGAACCTGGGCTGACATGGCTAGTCGTGAACCCAAAGTGGCACTAACTTACAGGGACAGGCATACATTACCGAACAACGAACGTGTCGGTCATCAGCAAGTGAATCTGGGCTGTAGCAACTGGGCTAGCAGGACTCCGGTAAACCGGGCTGTAGCAGGCTAATAGGACTCCAGTAGACACCGCGTGACATTTCCCCGAAGGGACAGAAACAGGAACGAAGAAGGACACATGTCGGCCATCCTAAGTGTTCTGGAGCAGTAGCAAGCTATCAGGGCTCAGTGGAAGCACTAGGAGACATTTCCCGGTAAGAGAGGCTACCAAGGATAAACAACTAGATAGTCAGATCCCACACATATCAAGAATTACAATAACATACACACAATATGCTCGATATGTGCAAATACAACATGGCATCACAACATGACTCTACAACTCAAGTATGTTATTCAATAGGCTCCGAGGAGCGAGATATTACAAACATGGGTCTCATGACCCAGCATTCAGAGCACACAAGTCAAGCACAAGCGGAAGCTTAACATGTCTGAGTACAGACAACTATAAATGAAAAAGGCTGAGAAGCCTGACTGTCTATCAGATCCTGCCGAAGGCACAAGATCGTAGCTGAGGTAACAAGCTAAACGTCGAAGTCCACGCGGTACTACTAGCGAGACTGAAGTCTCTCTGCAAAAACATAAATTAAGCAACGTGAGTACAAATGTACCCAGCAAGACTTACATCAGATCTAACTACATGTGCATCATTATCAACAAGGGGATGGTGGGGTTTAACTGCAGCAAGCCAGCTTTGACTCGGTGGCTATCCTGAACTACGACTGCAAGTAACTCTTTTGAGGTGGCGTACACGAGTCCACATATTCACCATATCAATACACCACTATGGATCCGCTCCCGTCTCCCTACGAGAACGCCATCCATAGCACTCACGCTTATCTTGCGTATTTTAGATTATCCACTTTCACTTGTCTATGAACTGTACAGGCAACCCAGAAGTCCTTTACCGCAGACACGGCTATTCGAATAGATCATATTAACCCTGCAGGGGTGTACTTCTTCACACACGCTCTCGCCACTCACCACCATGTACACGTCGTGTATCTCGGCAACCTTCAAGCGGAAGCCAGGCAAGGGAGTCGGCCACGACCTGACTAACCACACAAGTCTCTCGTCCAGGTTTATCGCCTATTCGGGTTCCATCCGCAAGGAGATCCGGCTGGGGTGTCGCTCACGGCCCCAAACGATGTGAGCAGGGTTCCCAAGCCCACCATCCGGGTGCCACTTGGTACACCGTGCCACTGTGCCTAGTCTGTCCCAAGCCCACCTGTACCGGGTGCCACTTGGTAGACTACTAACATTACCTACAAACACCAGAAACTAGTTGCAACTCCTGGACAGAGATCGAGTTGATTAATAAGCCGAGAGGGGTCGAGTTACCGGAACCCAATGTGTGGTAGTAACTGTTCATGGATCACAAACACAGAACTCAGTTCCTGAGGACGGTTTCAATGAGACAACCCACCATGTACTCCTACATGGCCTCTCACCGCTACCTTTACCAAATCGTGTTCACACACTTAGCTCACACACAGTAGGACATGTTCACACACCTTCAATTCATCCCTGATGAATCAGACCTGACACAACTCTAAGCAATAGCAGGCATGACAAAGAAGCATGAATGAGTAGGCACATCAGGGCTCAAACAACTCCTACTCATTCTAGTGGGTTTCATCTATTTACTGTGGCAATGACAGGTCATGCAGAGGAAAGGGGTTCAACTACCGCAACATGTAACAGTTGAATCGTTGTTGTCCTAATGCAGTAAAAGAGAGCAGGAGCGAGAGAGTGGGATTGTATCAGAATGAACAAGGGGGTTTTGCTTGCCTGGCACTTCTGAAGATAGTATAGTTCTTCATCGGTGTCATTGATCACATCGTCGGTACACGTCTATTGAGAGGGGACAAGCACCGACAAACAAAGAAGAAACACAATCAATGCAACGCAACAATATGATGCATGAATATGAAAATGGCAATATGTTGTGGTTTGTGCTAATGCAACTAAAACCAGATTAAATGAAGTTGGTTTGAATCCAAGATTCAAATTCAAACTCCACATGTGAGGGTTTAAATGCCATTTATATGATTTGTGCTAAACAGCAGCTATAAGTTGTTCTAACATGCATGAAAACGGTACAGATGGATAGATTGGATTTTTCTGATAATTTTTCATATATAAATTATTTCTTTTGGAGTTACGGTTGATTTTATATGATTTTTAGAAGTTTTGGATATTTTCTGAAATAAATAAATCATTTTAGATTTATTTAAAATCCAGAAAACAGATTACTGTGTCAGCATGACGTCGGTGTGACGTCAGCAGGTCAACTGGGTCGGCCAGGTCAAACCTGACATGTGGGACCCACTGGTCAGTGACTCGGTTAACTAACTGAGATAATTAGTGCTAAACTAGCCCTAACTAAGCTGTCAGCGGTGCGGGGCCCATGTGTTAGTGGATCATCTAATTAACTAGTTAACTAACACTAATTAAACCTAACACTAACTAAACAGGGGCATGGGCCCACTCGTCAGCGAGAGAGAGGGGACAAACCCCGCCGGTCAAAGTGGTCAACCCGCCAGCGTTTAGCCGCCGGCGAGGCCAGATGCGGCGGCGGGCTTCGGGTTTGGTCCTCCATCGACCAAATCGACGGCGGAGATGCGCTACGTGCTACTGGTAGACTCGCATGTCAAGTGGTGCAGGCGGTGTGTGCGGGGGTGGCCGGAGATGACGCCAGCGTCGAGCCAGGCGGCGGCCTACGATGAACAAATGCGCTCAAGAGCCTCTATGCGATGTGACAAGCACAAAAAATGCACACATGGGGCCGTTAGGTCACCGGGGCCACGCCAGCGACGAGCGCGGGCGGCGGCGGGTTCGGACGTAGGTGGTTCGGTGGCTATGGAGGCCTACGGGAAGGAGAGAGATGGACGGGGACAGAGGCTCACGGCGAGTCGGACGAGGAGGTCGGCGAGCTCGGAGATGGTCCGGAGTAGTCGGGCGGCAAGGGGGATCTCCGGCGGCCTACGATGAAGATGAAGATGATGGAGTTGCTTCGGGCGTCCCGCGGGCGCATGCTTCGTCTTGAAGCTCCGTAGCGTCTAGGTGGAGCCTTTGGGCATGGCGGAAGGGTGAGGGGGTGGATCTGGGCACGGTGGCAGCGAACGGCGGTGGCAGTCTCTCTTGGATGCGTGCGAGAGAGAGAACGGAGGAGGGGGAAGGGTCCAGGGAGAGTGAGAGAGAGGCCAGGGGGTCCAGAGCGGCGCCGAGGAGGGGCTTCGAGGCGCCTCGGTGAGGTAGGCGAGCAGGGAAGAGGCGTGGCACCTCGCGCGTGCGTGCGCTGTCTCCCTCCTCTGCCTACTAGCAGAGGTAGGCGATGACTGGCACGGCCAGGTGGGCCGGCCCAGCCAGGGGTTTGGCCAGGTAAGTGGGCTGCCAGGTAAACTCCCTCCCTTTTTATTTCCATTTTCTATTTTCTGTAATTGTGTTTGGTTTTAATAAAAATGCCAGGGCATTTCCAAAAATTATGAAACTGCTCAATGTCACTGTTTGAAATATTTCCAACAGCAAACATTTCAGTTTGTGATTAGTTGAGCATTTAAAATATTATTTCGCAATTAATTGCCCAAATGCAAATACCATATGATTTAATTCAAAAATCCAGAATGGCCTAGAAAAATGTGCACCATTTTAGGGAGAGGTTCTAGACCAATCCAAAAATGATGAACTTTTCTGAAGGGCATTTTGGGTTCATTGAGAATATTTTTATTTGAACCTAGTTGATTTGATCTGGTGCTAGGGTTTGAGCAATCCCCATTTTAACTTTCAAATAAATTAGACATGATGCAACAACCAAGCTAGGCCAAGTGCATAACAAGGCTAGGGATGTGACAACTCACCCCCACTAAACAAGAATCTTGTCCCGAGATTCAAGCGTAGGGTAAGATGAAGGGGAACGCAAACTAACACAATTGTCACGATCCAGGATTGCACTTCATAAGAACGTTGATTCGAAATCCATCTTTTTCTCGATGTCTTGCTCTGAGATCTCCATCTAACATGACAACGAGAGGAAAGGGACAACTCCAGAAGAATCGATCTTCTCGAAGATCAATCAACTTAGGATCTAGCAACATCTCTCGAGCTGAGGCACGAAGCATACATCTAGAGGAATGGAGTGGAACGGATGACGAAGGTTCACTAGGTAGACAACAATTCCACACTTAAGAGGGTGGTGAATGGTTGTCAACATAGCGAGGAGTTGAATTGCCATGATACCATAACGAGACATTTTGGAGGAGGTGACTCGTGGAATCATCCCTTAAGTGGCAAAAAGAATTACCTTTGATTCAAAGATCATTGAAACTCTTTATACCGGCTTAAGGCAAATCACAAATGATCATTTGGAGAAGTTCGGTGGGATGACATACCCAGATTAGAATGGATGATGTGGATTACCTTGTTGAAGACAACACAAGGAATGATTTGCTTGCGCGTCCTCTCAAGAACTTGAGCATTTCCATATTCATCAAGGTTTTACCAATATCCGTGTCAAGGATCCTGGCAACACAATGTACTACCATGATGAATAGTGATGGACGATACAGAACCAAAGGAAGATAACACCTTCTCAGATTTCACCTTAGCGAGGCCAAGGGGAACAATATCTGGACGATCGACCGAGAGACATTTAGCACTCCGCTTCTAATGTTCTCCTTGATGTGCTAGTGTAACCCATTCATTGAAATGGTTTGGTATCTAGAACATCAAGTAACAGGTCGGACTACGGGAGCTCAAGAATCCATAAGGAGTAACTGCTGGAGTAAATCCTACGAAATCCTTATGGGGAGGTGGCCAACTTCCTCAATCAAGATACTACAACAAGAGGTCTTCTGGCTGGGTGTGTTGGCCACGACATCCACTTAACCGGTTACAGAGAGACCATTATTATAGTTCTTGGGAAATGTTCCAACCATCATATCTGCCTGAGATTTAGATCTGGTTGGTGTTAGGATATTCTAGACTCATCGAGTCTAGGAAGAAAAATGAAAGTTTGCAACACAAATCGACGAGATGACGTTGCAAGATTCTCGGGAAATGAACTATGATAGAAAGCTCCAAAACATGAGCTGGTTCTGCTACACATGTGTGAACACGCTGTCCTAGACAAACATGATCACATGGTAGTCTTACAATAAAATACTACCGAGTCCCGGTAGGGAACCATCATCGGGGATATCGAAGTCTTGTCCATTACCATGGATTAGCACTTAACTCCTTTTCCAGAACAAATCAGTCAGTGGCTTGGTGTGCTAGGAAACACATATAGAATGGAGGCGGCCAACCTATCAAACCATAGAGTACTTCGCACAGGCGTGACTAACTTGGGACGATTCCATAGGAAGCAAAACTAACTTTCTCGAACCCACGGCGGCAGCTTGCACCAGATGCACATGAGTTAGAGAGAGCCACTTCTTTCATCCGAACATATGCTTCATGAGCTAGCATGAAGAAATGCTTTCAAAAGTTTCCAACACTAGCTTAATGTTCAACAAAATTATGGAGAAGACAAGGATGTTGTCGATGGGCTCAACAACATTTCATCCAGGTTTCCATGAAGATGGAATTCCATAATTATGTGAACAAGGTGATAGCATTGGTTAGACCCAAAGATATAATGGTGGATGCTCGGGGAAACAACCACGAGTAAGACAACATTATGAATATAGTTGGTTCTGATTTGATTTGGCAATAACCCATACCCAAATCAAAGATTGGACAAGATGATAGATCCATTAACTGATCACTAGGGTCAATCGATGAAAATACCATCTTCCTTCAATACACATACAAGATATCCCTTTAAATGAACTAAACCGGACAAGCTTCCATCTTCCAACTCTCCAAGTTGTTGTTCAGCTTAACCAACTAGCTCAGGGGTACCCAACACAGATTCTTGGAGAATGGGTGGTTACAAGGAACCAACTTGATCATAAGCTCAACATAGCGGTCAGGTGGCGACCTGGTGATACTTCCGAGAAGATATTTGGAAAATCACGAACCACCAATATGTTACTAAGCTTGAGAACAATCTTGCTTTTCAGGGCAAGATGATATGATCAAAAGAGCGAGGGATTGGCACAATCCTAACTCATTGATCGAAGAGTGCACCAGAAATAAGGACTAGGTAGCACAATCTATCTTAGAATGATGATTCAAAAATCAACACACTAAGAATGAGGTTGTTGTCCATTTAACTACCAAGCAACGGAGTTGCTAGGAGTATAGATTTCACACATCATGATTCACATGTCGGTGTTCCGGCTACAATAACATGGAACCGAGAAATGAAAATGATGGCGAGAAGTACCACTGCGTCAAGAATTCATAAGAGGTGGTGCAATTCTCATGACAATCCTGACATAAAGAAGGTAATACTTCAACGTAGAATAGACCAAAAGCTGGATTGGCATTTTGATCTATGGAATACAACTGCTTTGACCCAATCCTAGAAATGGATGAGGTACTGGAGTTTGTTTCTCCTAGTCATTCCGGAGTTAGAATGGCTCAACGGACCACAAGAGTAATAGGCATTGAGAACACGAATGCATAATCACTCCTGACTATCAATTGATAGACAAGGGCCAGAAAACAACTAAAGAGTGACAACTCAAAAGAACATATGATTTTCTGAGTTGTGAATGCATAGATTAGCATGTCGAACAAGTTCAACATATTTCTTCCGGACAACCCATGTGGAAAGGTAGAACTGGCAGAGTCACAACATAGAATCGAGAACTCATCAAGAGCACTCTGGTTGTGATCTTTTGGTTCAAAAGAACTTCTGCCATAAGCAGCTCTTGGTATTTGGAAGAAGGAAATACCATGGACCTCGAGGACTATCGCAAAGGGTACTAATATCCTAAAGGCACTAGCAATTACTATCAACATGAAGTAAGTAGGGTGAATCTCGGGTTCAGAGACCCAGGAGTAGAATACCTTCATACTAAATGGCATCACGGGATGCTTTCGAGAATGACGGCCAGAATCATCATACTGGGAACACAAACATGGCCAGATTACTAGGTGGTCCTCTAAAACACCTAGGGTCATAATAATAACTCCAACATATATGTCAAGGAAACACAGTACCTCAACTCACCGATTAGTTTGGTCAAACTGGCCCAAAGAGACATCAGAAACAGGAGGAAGGGATTTGCAAATGCATCAGAATATTGCAGAAACCTGGGATGACTTGGACAGCATAACGGCTGTAAATGCTCAAAAAGATTTGAGACATCCTAAAAAAATGGTGGCATAACCACTCAGAAGCACAATATCAAGGTTTCGAGATCAACTATGAACATACAGAAGATAGTAGGAACTGAACTCAAGCTTAGAACCATCAATTATATAGGTCTACGGATTAGTAACACGTGATCCTGATAGAAAGAAGAGAAAGCCTAGTTCCTTAATCCCGTAGGAAAGATAAGCTGACTCAGATCAGAAGGGCAAAAGGTATAAGGAGTAAAAAGAGCCTTACATTCCATCCCACAATCAACTCCCTTATATAACTAAAGAATTTCTAGACTCAATTTCGACCAGTTTGGCTTGGTAATCCTACAGGCAGTCAAGCTCTGATACCAAAGCTGTCAGGACCCCGATCCTATGCCACATCGATCTAGCATGTAACACCTCATATCACTTTGCGGCCTCATGCACAGTATTCCCACGGGTGTCGCCTTACCAGGCCCAGGACTGTTTGCGCCTTTTGGCTCACGTATATGATAGTGCTGCTAACATCCATATGACAAAGAACCCGGGCTGACATGGCTAGTCGTGAACCCAAAGTGGCACTAACTTACAGGGACAGGCATACATGACCCAACAACGAACGTGTCGGTCATCAGCGAGTGAATCCGGGCTATAGCAACTGGGCTAGCAGGACTCCGGTAAACCGGGCTGTAGCAGGCTAACAGGACTCCAGTAGACACCGCGTGACATTTCCCCAAAGGGACAAACACAGGAACGAAGAAGGACACATGCCGGCCAGCCTAAGTGTTCCGGAGTAGTAGCAAGCTACCAGGACTCAATGGAAGCACTAGGAGACATTTCCCGGTAAGAGAGGCTACCAAGGATAAACAACTAGATAGTCAGATCCCACACATACCAAGCATTACAATAACATACACACAATATGCTCGATATGTGCAAATACAACATGGCATCACAACATGACTCTACAACTCAAGTATTTTATTCAATAGGCTCCAAGGAGCGAGATATTACAAACATGGGTCTCATGACCCAGCATTCAGAGCACACAAGTCAAGCACAAGCGGAAGCTTAACATGTCTGAGTACAGACAACTATAAATGAAAAAGGCTGAGAAGCCTGACTGTCTATCAGATCCTGCCGAGGGCACAAGATCGTAGCTGAGGTAACAAGCTAAATGTCGAAGTCCACGCGGTACTACTAGCGAGACTGAAGTCTCTCTACAAAAACATAAATTAAGCAATGTCAGTACAAATATACCCAGCAAGACTTGCATCAGATCTAACTACATATGCATCATTATCAACAAGGGGATGGTGGGGTTTAACTGCAGCAAGCCAGCTTTGACTCGGTGGCTATCCTGAACTACGACTGCAAGTAACTCTTTTGAGGTGGCGCACACGAGACCACATATTCACCATATCAATACACCACTATGGATCCGCTCCCGTCTCCCTATGAGAACGCCATCCATAGCACTCACGCTTATCTTGCGTATTTTTGAGTATCCACTTTCACTTGTCTATGAACTGTACAGGCAACCCAGAAGTCCTTTACTGTGGATATGGCTATTCGAATAGATCATATTAACCCTGCAGGGTTGTACTTCTTCACACACGCTCTCGCCACTTACCACCATGTACACGTCGTGTATCTCGGCAACCTTCAAGTCGAAGCCTGGCGAGGGAGTCGGCCATGACCTGACTAACCACACAAGTCTCTCGTCCAGGTTTATCGCCTATTCGGGTTCCATCCGCAAGGAGATCCGACCGGGGTGTCGCTCACGGCCCCAAACGATGTGAGTAGGGTTCCCAAGCCCACCATCCGGGTGCCATTTGGTACACCGTGCCACTGTGCCTAGTCTGTCCCAAGCCCACCTGTACCGGGTACCACTTGGTAGACTACTAACACTACCTACAAACACCAGAAACTAGTTGCAACTCCTGGACAGAGATCGAGTTGATTAATAAGCCGAGAGGGGTCGAGTTACCGGAACCCAATGTGTGGTAGTAACTGTTCATGGATCACAAACACAGAACTCAGTTCCTGAGGACGGTTTCAATGAGACAACCCACCATGTACTCCTACATGGCCTCTCACCGCTACCTTTACCAAATCGTATTCACACACTTAGCTCACACACAGTAGGACATGTTCACACACCTCTAATTCATCCCTGATGAATCAGACCTGACACAACTCTAAGCAATAGCAGGCATGACAAACAAGCATGAATGAGTAGGCACATCAGGGCTCAAACAACTCCTACTCATGCTAGTGGGTTTCATCTATTTACTGTGGCAATGACATGTCATGCAGAGGAAAGGGGTTCAACTACCGCAGCATGTAACAGTTGAATCGTTGTTGTCCTAATGCAGTACAAGAGAGCAGGAGCGAGAGAGTGGGATTGTATAGGAATGAACAAGGGGGTTTTGCTTGCCTGACACTTCTGAAGATAGTATAGTTCTTCATCGGTGTCATCGATCACATCGTCGGTACACGTCTACTGAGAGGGGACAAGCACCGACAAACAAAGAAGAAACACAATCAATGCAATGCAACAATATGATGCATGAATGTGACATGGCAATATGCTGTGGTTTGTGCTAATGCAACTAAAACCAGATTAAATGAAGTTGGTTTGAATCCAAGATTCAAATTCAAACTCCACATGTGAGGTTTTAAATGCCATTTATAAGATTTGTGCTAAACAGCAGCTATAAGTTGTTCTAACATGCATGAAAAAGGTACAAATGGATAGATTGGATTTATCTGATAATTTTTCATATATAAATTATTTCATTTGGAGTTACGGTTGATTTTATATGATTTTTAGAAGTTTTGGATATTTTCTAAAATAAATAAATCATTTTAGATTTATTTAAAATCCAGAAAACAGATTACTACGTCAGCATGATGTCGGTGTGACGTCAGCAGGTCAACTGGGTCGGCCAGGTCAAACCTGACCTGTGGGACCCACTGGTCAGTGACTCAATTAACTAACTGAGATAATTAGTGCTAAACTAGCACTAACTAAGCTGTCAGTAGTGCGGGGCCCACGTGTTAGTGGATCATCTAATTAACTAGTTAACTAACACTAATTAAACCTAACACTAACTAAACAGGGGCATGGGCCCACTCGTCAGCGAGAGAGAGGGGTCAAACCCCTAGGCAGACGGGGTCAAACCCCGCCAGTCAAAGCGGTCAACCCTCCGGTGTTTAGCCGCCGGCGAGGCCAGATGCAGCGGCGGGCTTCGGGTTTGGTCCTCCGTCGACCAAATCGACGGCGGAGATGCGCTACGTGCTGCTGGTGGACTCGCACGTCGAGTGGTGCAGGCGGTGTGTGCGTGGGTGGCCGGAGATGATGCCGGCGTCAAGCCAGGCAGCGGCCGGAGCTCGGGGGTGCACGGGAACGCGGCTGCAGCATGCAAACGCACGAACTAATGCGCTCAAGAGCCTCTACGCGATGTGGCAAGCACAAAAAATGCACACATGGGGCCGTTAGGTCACCGGGGCCACGCCGGCGACGAGCGCGGGCGGCGGCGGGTTCGGGCGTAGGTGGTTCAGTGGCCACGGCGGCCTACGGGGATGAAGAGCGAGATGGACGGGGATAGAGGCTCACGGCGAGTCGGACGAGGAGGTCGGCGAGCTCGGAGACGGTCCGGAGTAGTCGGGGCGGCAAGGGGGATCTCCAGCGGCCGACGGCGAAGATGAAGATGATGGAGTTGCTTCGGGCGTCCCGCGGGCGCGTGCTTCGTCTTGAAGCTCCATAGCGTCGAGGTGGAGCCTTTGGGCATGGCGGAAGGGTGAGGGGGTGGCTCTGGGCACGGTGGCAGCAAACGGCGGTGCCGGTCTCTCTCGGATGCGTGCGAGAGAGAGAACAAAGGAGGGGGAAGGGTCCAGGGAGAGTGAGAGAGAGGCCAGGGGGTCCAGAGCGGCGCCGAGGAGGGGCTTCGAGGCGCCTCGGTGAGGCACGCGAGCAGGGAGGAGGCGTGGCGCCTCGCGCGTGCGTGCGCTGTCTTCCTCCTCTGCCTACTAGCAGAGGTAGGCGATGACTGGCACGACCAGGTGGGCCGGCCCAGCCAGGGGTTTGGCCAGGTAAGTGGGCTGCCAGGTAAACTCCCTCCCTTTTTATTTCCATTTTCTATTTTCTGTAATTGTGTTTGGCTTTAATAAAAATGCCAGGGCAGTTCCAAAAATTATGAAACTGCTCAATGTCACTGTTTGGAATATTTCCAGCAGCAAACATTTCAGTTTGTGATTATTTGAGCATTTAAATTATTATTTAGCAATTAAATGTCCAAATGCAAATACCATATGATTTAATTCAAAAATCCAGAATGGCCTAGAAAAATATGCACCATTTTAGGGAGAGGTTCTAGACCAATCCAAAAATGATGAACTTTTCTGAAGGGCATTTTGGGTTCATTGAGAATGTTTTTATTTGAACCTAGTTGATTTGATCTGGTGCTACGGTTTGAGCAATCCCCATTTCAACTTTCAAATAAATTAGACATGATGCAACAACCAACCTAGTCCAAGTGCATAACAAGGCTAGGGATGTGACACCGGCCCCCTCCAGATCCCATCTAGAGGGGAGGGGCGGCGGCCAGGAGGGGTGGCTTTCCTCCCAAGCAAGGTGGAGGCGCCCCCTCCCCTAGGGTTTTCAACCCTAGGCGCCTTGGGCCCTTGGGGAGGGGCGCACCAGCCCACCTAGGGCTGGTTCCCTCCCACACTTGGCCCACGCAGCCCTCTGGGGCCGGTGGCCCCACCTGGTGGACCCCCGGGACCCTCCCGGTGGTCCCGGTACGTTACCAATAGCACACGAAACTTTTCCGGCGACCAAAACAAGACTTCCCATATATAAATATTTACCTCCGGACCATTCCGGAACTCCTAGTGATGTCCGGGATCTCATCCGGGACTCCGAACAACATTCGGTAACCACGTATATCTATTCCCTATAACCCTAGCGTCATCGAACCTTAAGTGTGTAGACCCTACGGGTTCGGGAGACATGCAGACATGACCGAGATGACTCTCCGGTCAATAACCAACAGCGGGATCTGGATACCCATGTTGGCTCCCACATGTTCCACGATGATCTCATCGGATGAACCACGATGTCGAGGATTCAATCAATCCCGTATACAATTCCCTTTGTCTAGCGGTATAGTACTTGCCCGAGATTCGATCGTCAGTATCCCGATACCTTGTTCAATCTCGTTACCGGAAAGTCTCTTTACTCATTTCGTAAAGCATCATCCCGTGGTCAACTCCTTGATCACATTGTGCACATTATGATGATGTCCTACCGAGTGGGCCCAGAGATACCTCTCCGTCACACGGAGTGACAAATCCCAGTCTCGATTCGTGCCAACCCAACAGACACTTTCGGAGATACCCGTAGTGCACCTTTATAGCCACTCAGTTACGTTGTGACGTTTGGCACACCCAAAGCATTCCTACGGTATCCGGGAGTTGCACAATCTCATGGTTTAAGGAAATGATACTTGACATTAGAAAAGCTTTAGCAAACGAACTACATGATGTTGTGCTATGCTTAGGATTGGGTCTTGTCCATCACATCATTCTCCTAATGATGTGATCCCGTTATCAACGACATCCAATGTCCATGGTCAGGAAACCATGACCATCTGTTGATCAACGAGCTAGTCAACTAGAGGCTCACTAGGGACATGTTGTGGTCTATGTATTCACACATATATTGCGGTTTTCGGTTAATACAATTATAGCATGAGTAATAGACAATTATCATAAACAAGGAAATACAATAATAACCATTTTATTATTGCCTCTAGGGCATATTTTCAACACGAACCCACGTAGAAGGTTGTGGGGGCGAATGCCCCCACTCGTTTTTTCGGCCCACTTGTACCCAGCCTAGGATATAGAGTCTTGCCCCCGCTCAGCCCAGGATATTTGCCCCCGCTCACTTTTTTATTGCTCTGTCATCTAAAGCCCATTTGCCCATGTGTGAGAAAGGCAGCAGTGCAGCAACCCATCTAGAGAGAATATAGCTAGCCGCTAAAGAAAAAACTGCTCAAATCGCTAGAAATCGAACGTGTTCGTGACTTAGTGTGTCCCCTGGCGGCTGCCGTGGCTCCTGACTTATCTGCATCTCGCGCGACTGTCACTGTGACGACCTGAAGCCGCCGACGCCCGATGCCCAACACGCCGCCCCGTCGATGAACAGCCTCTATTTGCACCGCACACGCTGGCCAGCCGGCCAGGTCGCCGTGCCTAAGGGAAAAAAAGACGCCCGCCACTCATCAAGCCCTAGGTTCAGTTCTCATCTTTTCCTTTCTAATTTCTATATTATTAGTCTATTCTGATTCCATGTTCAGAACGTACAAATTGGTATTTGGGTTGATTGAATCTAGCTTCATATAACAATTTCGTATAAATAAGTTTGAGCACATGGGAGTAGAACAAAATCTCTGGAATGTAGTAATATTCTGCCTTCATGTACGTCTATTGATTTAACATTCAACTACTTCACATTGACTGGAAAGCTAATGGAGATTTTCTTTGCAAAATCCACAACTGGAAGTATGCTTAAAATAGTCCATTTGAACAAGCTTACTTGAGATCCAGCTAAAAGGAAGAGACTTACATGTTTTAATAGCAATCAACATGAGGAGATTAGCAGAAAGCATTATCAATCTTTTCTATCCAAGTTTATGCCCAGGTGGATTGGTAAGAGGAAGAGGTATTTCAATCCTAAATGGTATGATATGCATCGTAATTTGCTAGACTACATGGAGGTAGAGGACGAGGCATATTGCTCGTGTTGCTATTTGTTAAAGTCTTCCATGCGAAAAGCGTCGTGGGATGAAACGGAAATGTGTTCAAGCTTATATTTTTATCTGTCAATGTTTACATTCACTCTATATTTAAATATGATTTTTGTTCTCAGCTTGAAGGCAAGAAATTAGGAGGTGCCGGCTAAAAGGAACGGCATATTCATATTTATCAAGTTATTGTGCCTCAAGTGGTTAGTTCACTTTTATCTTGGCAATGAACTTGTCATAGTTATGTGTGATGACATTATCTTGTAAGGAACTATATGATTTTGCTTCTTACACACTATATATATGATTTGTGTGATTGGTTTTATAAATGATCTAGCCATTAGTTACGTATACATGTTGGTAGAAAAAAATCATATACCTCTTTGCCCCCTCTCATTTTTTATCCTGGCTCCGCCCCTGATCAAGGTAGCATTGACCTGAGGGTAACCATCCCCTTCCTCTTTCTCATCTTCCTTATCAGATTCTTTCTCATTGGACTGATTCTCTCGGAAGCTCTGAATCAGGAGTCGGCATTGCCGAGTAGTATGCTTGGGTTGATCAGGTTACCTTCCTCATCTTTCTTTGTGTGTATGTAACACGGCAAATCCAGGACGTCCTGTCCTAACTGATCTTTCACCTTCTTAGATTTCCACGCGGTTTCGGTTTCCCTTTGAACTTTCCACCTCCTGCATTCAGGACCGCAGCCTCAGCAGGTCCTATAGGTTCAGCTTTGCGCTTCTGCTTCCGACTGGAATTCCCAGCTCCGGAGTCCTGGACGACTATCTTCCCCTTGTCATGGCGGAGTCGGTCCTCCTCTACACCATTGGCGTACCGAGTGTCTATCTCCATCATTCGGGTCAGAGTCATATCTCCGGACCAACCGAATTTCAGGGTAAGTTCTCTGTACTTGACGCCCTCTTTGAAAGCACAAACCGCATGGTGGTCTGACACATTTTCCACCGTATGATGAAGGGTGGTCCATCTCTGGATGAAATCTCTCAAAGTCTCATTCGGTTTCTGAACACAGTGTTGTAATTCGGTTAGCCCAACAGGTCGCTTGCAAGTGCCCTCAAGTGTTTTGATGAAAACTCGGGCCAAATCACCCCAGCAGAAAATACTCCCTGGGGCTAGTTGTGTCAACCAAGCTCTGGCCGACCCGTCAAGCATAAGGGGGAGGTGTTTCATGGCTACATCTTCGTTTCCACCACCGATCTGCACAGCCACTCGGTAGTCTTCCAGCCAGGTGTCTGGCTTTGATTCTCCGGTGAACTTACTCATGCCCGCTGCCAATCTGAAGTTGGGAGGAAACTCAGCTGATCGAATGGCCATACTGAAATATTCGGGCCTAGAAACGAACACTCTGTTCCCAGTCGGACGATCTCTGCGTTGCCCTTCTCTGTTTGCTCAGCCTCTGTCGACCAAACCTTGCACAAGGAGTGATCTTGCATCGAATCCCGACTCTCTTGTGTCGACCAGGGCTCTCCGCTCATCACCATACGGATTCCTATCATCATAAGGCCAGGGCACATATGATCCGCCCCTCGGAGGGGGCGTAAGCACTCGACGGTGGTCATCACGGGAACCCTGACGATCAAACTGCCTATGGCGCCGCTCCAGGTACTGGTCCTGGCGGGGACCACGATCTTCTCGATGCATGGGTGACCTTGGACTATGTGTTGACTGAACTGTGTTTGCAACCATTGACCTGTTATGAATTATGTTGCGCGACTGGGAAACGGCAGAATTCTGTTCCCCGTCGGCTTTAAGCAATGCAAGGATCTGCTCTAAACCTCTACCAGCTTCTGAATGTGATGGCTGAATTGACTCTGCTATGCGAGCTGCTGCAACAACATTTTGAATCGGAGTTTGGTATACCTGAGTCTCAGTCAGAAACATCCATCGTGCGCGTCGACTGGATTCGGGAATCCGCTGATGAGCGTGTTCATCGAGTGCCTTCTGCAGATTCTCCAGACGCGTACGCTCAGCTAAGTTGGCCAAGCGCGCAACCTCCAAAGCCCGAGCCTCGGGGGTCTCCCCAACGATGGGGGTCTGGAGCGCTTGGACATTGCGACGATGCAACGCTTCCCTCTGCTCCATGGTGAGGGCCTCAGGGACGTACTCTTCATGCCCTTGTGATGGGCCAGCGCCGCCATCGCCGCCAATGTTGCGGCGAAACCCGGGCGGGCTGTGCTGAAAGGTGACCACGAGAACTTCTGTCGCTGGATCATTACTCTCGCACTCGAAGAGGGAATCCGAGGGACCAGTCGGCAGATCAAACAGACCATAAAGAGATTCGTCGGGCTTGATCGCTGTGACCTGGAGGATGGTTGATTGGCGAGCCACCGCATGTTTCACCCACCGCTGGAGCCACGAACGGCCGGACCGCTTGCGACAGCGAACAGCGAGGAGCGATGATGTAGCCGAGGTCGACCGATACTGGGTCGGCGGCTGTCGAAGAAGAACGCCGCAAGCACTCGCACGGAAGTGCGTCGCCCCGCGGACGGGGAGGGCCTTGACGTCGAGGGGAGCTTCTTGAAGCCAGGCGGAGTCGTCAGCGATGAAAACGAGAGCGCCGAGACGGATCTCGCGGCCCAACGCCAAACCGCAGTCGGAAACCATGTTGTCGGAGAACGAAATACGCAACCTCACCGGAAGTCGCTTAGATGCCTGCCCCACGGTGGGCGCCAACTGTCGTGGGAGTAAGACTGACAGTAAGAATAGGGGGTACGTATGAGGAGACAAGGTCCTAGCTACACTGAGGTTGTACACGCAAGTTTACGAGTTCAGACCCCTCTCGGAGGAGGTAAAAGCCCTACGTCTCGGTGCCCTGAGGCTGCGTCGACTGAATTTGCGTGAATGTTACAAGCAGTGGCGGGTCCAATAGGTGGGCTTCATAGGGCTCTAGCCTACCCTCCAAAAAACTGATTATTCTTTTTACTACTACTCCTCTTCTCAGCTCAGCTCCTTCCGCCTAACAACATGCAACAGCCCATACGCAGGGCTGCCCACACCAAAGCAACGAAGTACTATCACTTGCTCCTTACCTCAACTTATCTCGTATTCAGGTTGTCACTGATTGTCTAGAAATGGTGAAGAACGTCAAAGAGAACAATCTTTGTGCCAATGTTGTCATCATCAGGGAGTTTCTAGTGAAGCAGTGTGTGTTCGGTAGTGCCCCATTATTGCACATCAAGAGATCATCAAACTGTGAGGCTCACAATCTGGTTAAAGCTGCAGTTTCTTTGGGGGTGGGTCACCATGTTTGGCTTACTTCCCCTCCATCCATCACTGTAATTCCTGAAAACATTTGCGTGGCTGCCGGTAGTGCTCACGGCTGGTCGCTGAGTAATTTGAATCAGCAAATTTTGTACATTTGTAATTGCTAGTTCATGTTATGTTAATTAATTTATTTAAGAAGATTCAAAATTTAATATTTTTCATATATTCTAGTAAATACTACGTGTTTCCAGTAGTAATCTAAGAAAATCTCAGCTTATTTGGTCAAAAGAATTATGAGATGATGTTGTTTTCTTCAAACAAATGTTTCGTTTTTTTCGATGTTAACTTTGAGCCCACGCTCCAATTTCGTCCTGGATTCGCCACTGGTTACAAGGGGTGTGAACCCTTGTGCTAGAGGAGGAGGATGGCTTATATAGAGTGCGCCAAGACCCTCTCAAACCTCCGTTACACAGGGTTCAATGTGAGTTAAGATGGGGCGTTACTGGTAATGCCTGCCATAAATGATCATTAAGACTACGGAGTGAACGCCCGACCGTTGCCATCCTGGGATAACTTTAGGTCTTGTATACACCGAGTGGTTCTTCATCTGGTCGACTGACTATGCTGTGGTCGAGTGGAATTGGGGTATCCTAGTGGAGTCTTCTGTCGACTGGAATCGCACTTTGGGGTGATTCTAGTCGGTATTCCCTGTTGGTCTTTGAATGCCTTTCACTGTAGGTCGGTGTCCTTGCGTGGGGTGTCTAGGTCAGGCCTAAGACCCTACCCTAGGTACATGTCCTCGTCACCTAGGTCGGCGCGACCTGCTTCTTTGTCAATGCCACCCCGCACCTCGCATTGCGCCGCACTGATGCACCACCTCCGCTTTGGCTCTGCTCTTGGATGACGAGACGCTAGCTAGCGCCGACACCTTTGAGGAAGTAGTGGAGGCGGGGTTGTTGATTTGGCGGGAACGTGAGTTCCTCCTTTACAGCGAGGAGGACTGGGCACCGCTAGCTGCCCGGCTTGCAATGTGGCGGGGAGGATGGCTCGTTCTTCACGCGGCAACCTATTTGGACGCCACAGTTGTGTGGCGGCGGGGGTGGCTCCTCCTCACGCGGCATCTGAATTGGACTCCCGAGTTGTGTAGAGGGGGCATTGGTGCCGGACCACGGTCGATGGAAGACCGACACTACTAGGGAAAAGCTTATACATAGAATCTTACCAGCAGCGCTGCTCAAAATACAACACTACTGCTACTTAGCAGCAGCGCGTGATAGCAAAAAGCACTGCTGGAAGGAAAATAGTAGTAGCGCGTCCACCGCAAAACGCGCTACTGCTCTAATTGCCATGACCTCGCCCCCCCCCCCCTGCTAGTTATAGCAGCAGCGACCTATAATGGACCGCGCTACTGCTATGGAAGTTAGCAGCAGCGCGCTTTGAAGAAAACCGTTACTGCTAAGATCAGCCCACAAGTTTAGTCCCACCTCGCTCCATGAACAGGGTGCTTACCACCTTAAATATGTTATTTCTGAAACTATCACAACCAGTTGGTCTTCACTAAACTCTATGTGTAAAATTTGTGGCCGCAATATGAGTCCTCTCCAGTTCCTAGCGGAGAGGACTCATATTGACAATTCAGATTGTACACAAAAAGATCATTGATGGCCAATGTATTTTTGCATAGACGTATTTTTGTATAGTTACACTTAGCAGTAGCGGTTTATATGCAAAGCGCTACTGCTATTCAGATTAGCTGTAGCGCATTTCGTCAAACGCGCTACAACTATCCCTACCTTATCCCTACGCGCACGACCGACCCTCTCTCTCACTCACACTCTCGCTCTCGCCCGCATGCCGATAACCGTCGTCGTGCGTCGCCGCCGCCGCCGCCTTCGTCCGTCCGCCATCGAGGCATTCCCCTCCTTCTGTCCCTCCTCCCTCCTCCTTGCACATCCTCCCTCCGCCTGCGGCCCCTCCTCCCTCCTCCGCCGCCGCCCTCCTCCCTCCGCCTGCGGCCGCCCCTCCTTCCTCCATCGCCGGCAGCCCTCCTCCCACCGCCCTCGACCTCACCGCCGCCACCCGAGCCCACCCAGCACCGCCGCCTCCCGATCCCAATCCCGCCCTCGCCGCCCCTAGCTACCTCTCCGTCGCCCCCACCCCCTACCACTAGTTAGTACTAGATTTAGTAGTAGTAGATGTTAATTTAGGGTTCATAGCTAGTACTAGATGTTGCTTAGTTAGTACTAGATTTTTAGTAGTAGTAGGTGTTAATTTAGGGTTCACATTAGTACTAGATTTTTAGTACTCCCTCCATTCCCTTATATAAGGCCACTATGAAAAATACATTTTACATTTATACAAGGCCACTAACACTAACCGAGGCAAAACTTAATGATATTTTCTCGTACTACTACTTGCATGCATGTAGTCATAATAATACTGTGCTACTTCCTTCTCATTCATTCGTTGCATGCATGTGAACGCATTAATGATCACAGTTAACAAAAAGAAAAGTTGACTTGCAAAGTAATCATTAAATTTTACCTAGGTACCTGTAATTTGAGTTTGTGGCCTTGTATAAGGGAATGGAGGGAGTAGTAGATGTTAATTACTAGTAGTGATGGTACTAGTTAACTAGGGCAGTATGATTAATAGTAGTTGTAGTTGAACTAATTTAGTTGTAGTTGAACTAGTTTACTAAGTAAATTAATAAACTAGTTGAACTAGTTGAATTAATAGAACTAATGTATTTTTAGTAAGATAATTAATATAACTAGTTGAACTACTTTATTTTTAGAAAGAACTAGTTTTTTTTTATTTATAGTAAGTTTATATTTAGTAAGTACTAGTTGAATTAATAAAACTAGTTGAACATGTCATATTTGTTGTTATTTTTTAGTTTAAGCAATTATTCGGGATGTATTAGTGATAACTTATACGGTTTCAGGTGACCACCGTCGTCCCCGTCACCGACCCCCTCCGACATCCCCGCCGTCGTCCCAGTCACCGACCCCCTCCGACATCCCCGCCATCGTCCCAGTCACCGAGCCCCTCCGACATCGAGGTGAGACCAGCCAAATATCCTTGTATATCTTGTGTTGTTGCTCAAATAGGATATGTGGTTGCCCAAGTGTTCGTTCATGTTCAGTTTACATCTCCGAGTGGCTGTTTTGCCGAAGTGTTGATTAATTTCCGTTCCGGCAAATTTCAAGCGCTCGATATGTCCTTTTTTAGCAAAGGTCATGCCGGATTTTTTCGTGAATTCTGGCATGACTTGTGCTAGAATATGTACACGTTTAATCTTTGAATTATGAATGTAGGAAATGTCGTACTCGGACGACGACAGTCTCCCGGGGTAGTGCAGCTGGTGCTACGACGATCGAGGTATGTGCGACAGGTTCATTGAGCTGGAAGAAGATCGGCGCTTCAGCATTAAGCTCGAGGAGACCTTCGATGTTGAAACGGTACGCAAGAACGACAAGTGTTTTTTCGTAATTAAGCATGACTTCAACTATTTCAACGTCTAATTTTCATATTTTACAGTTCGACTAGCTTATCCCATACCATGCAAGACGCTATGTCTTGGAGAGGATGGATTTTGAAGACCATGAAAATTTTGAAACAAAGAAAATACACCTAAGGACCCATCATGATATGGATTTTGAAGTAAATCTGTGCAATGCTCAGAGCGTAACCCATTTTGGTTGCCAAAATTGGGAAGCACTTTGCAAAATGTATGGTTTTTATGACGGTATGATTGTCACCATGGATCTTGGTGATCCTGACATCGAGCAAGACAATATGGACATTTGGGTCCTTGTTGATACGCTTCCGATTGTACCGCTATGTGAGTTTCTCAAACATACTTATTAACTAATTTATATTGTTTATTTCAAAATAGTTGATAGCTTATTTCCATTGACAGCTTATTTTGATTCTTCAAAGACTATGCGGAAGATGGTAGATAAAACTCACTACACCGATGGCACCGAATTAACGTATAAGGAGAAAATCATCTGATCGTATTTTGTACTCTTCTTGAGAATTACAATAACTATTATCAAACTCCTCCAAATTATGGTGAATACGTGCCACTAGTGCATGTGTTGAACCACGGTAACTTCTCTGGAGATAACCTGGTAAGATTTTTTACTATTACGACATCCGTGCATCTTTTGCATACTTCTAAAACTAGTACATCATTGCTAACTACAAAGTTATTATTATGTTTTTCAACAGAAACTCCCGATGGATTGTGTGCCTCATCTGATGTCTCTGAATGGTCGCCTCTCAGTTCTGAACATACTGCCAGGTAAATCTAGGGAGCTCACCTGTGCATATCGAATTTCTAAAACCGGTGAACACATGATCATCAAAGAATGTAAGAAATGTATGGACATTCGCAAGGAGGTTCTTGGAAGTAACATTCAGCGAAAGGCAAGAATTGGAGACAGGCTAATCTCCATTCTCCATAATGGAGAGTCAGGGGTTATCTTGTTTTTTGCTATTTTACCTTAGGAAATGTAGTAGGTCTTAATCGAATGTAGTAGGTCCTATGAGGTACAATATGTTTATTATGTGGTAATGTGTTAGAGTTGATAATGAGGAGTACTTGTGATTACGACTAGTGACCAATTTGCTATGTGATGTCATTGATGAAAACGATGATCTTGAGGAGGTGTTATATGACAATGATGTATTATGATGATAAGTTGTTAATGATATGATGATGATGATGATATTATTATATCATTGGGTGAAAGAACCGCGGATTAGTTTCAAGTGGATGGACATCCACTTGAAACTAGTCCACGGTTCTTTCACCCCGTGATGTAATAACTCATTATGATGTAAAAACAATCTCTAAATTCATGTTGTATGAAAACTTGTGTAAAGGTGTATGAATACAACATGAAATTAAAAAAGAAATAAAATACTAAATAATAGTAGTAGCGCGGGAAAGGAGAAGCGCTACTAGTAATTACCAGTAGCGCGGTCCTGAAGAACCGCTACTACTAAGTCAATTTAGCAGTAGTGTGGATCTAGGCGCGCTATTGCTAAGGTTTAGCTGTAGCGCCTTATCAGTAGCGCTTCCTCCCGCGCTACTGATAGGCCTAAAACCCGCACTGCTGCTAGGCTTTTCCCTAGTAGTGCGATGCAGGCTGGTTTTCATATACCTCACAAACTCCTTGCGGTTTGCAGCTGCCTCCGCCAGAAAGGGGGCGGCTTCTTCTCCTCCTCGCCTGAGGAGATCGGCTCCAACTTGACATTAGACGGAGTTGTGGAGGAGGCGGGCCTAGAGCTCCTCACCCCTCCCCGCTCCCCGGATCCGAAACCAGGCTCTGACCCACTTGTTGGAGGCGTAGGGCTTCTTGCCCATCACGGCAACCGGTCCTGGAAGTGTGCTGGTGTGCGAAGGAGGTGGGACAGGAGAGGAGGAGGATAGGGTTTGCTTCCGCGCTCGTCTGGCTTTAATAGCCGGGGAAGGGTTGTCGAAGCTTCAATTCTACGGAGTAGGCTTCTCGGTCGCTGCACTGACGTGAAACACGTATTGGTGGATGGCATGTCAGCCAGAATGAATGTGACGAAGTTTTCCAGAGCGAACACACACGGGAGAGGAGTTTTGAGTGAGTTTGGTGCGTCGGAGTCGGTTGCGGCAGACGTTCAGACTGGCCCGGACAATGTTTGTAGCCGTCGTTAGATGGCTAAAAGCTTTCGAGTTGTTTCATCCAGACAGTTGAGGTTGATTTGATGACACAAGTTGGAGTTGGCCTGAGAACACAGAAAGTTGGACACATGGGGCTCAAGAGATCACGTGAGTACATGTTCGAGCCAGAATCATATTTAGATTTTGCATGCACAAGAAAAACAGTGCGAGATAAGTAAAGTAGCCCACGCAAGTGTCCATGCATGTCTTCTCTTCGGGGGTATACGCTTCTCTCTCCAAAACAACCACGGCGACTTGTTGCACCAAAACAGCAAGGAGATGGCCCGGCCATCTTCGTCCAGTGAGGCAGCTGACACATACACACTCCCGGACAAGCCACGCGCCAAGAGTTATTGCCAACGGAGACGCACACTCATCACTCTCCTCCCTCCTCCACTCTCTCTACACGTACACTACCCTCTCAATCTCTTCTCTCTCTTGGTTGCCTTTTTAACCACCTCTGCGCCGTCCACCACCTCACACAGCACAGCACAACCACACTGATTCATACAGCTAGCGAGTGAGCTGAGCTTAGCCAACCACACGCCTCCTAGCTAGCTCGCCCCGGCTTTCTCTTCTTGAGCGCCGACCGACCACTCACTCGGGCCATGATGAGCGGCGGCAGGATGAACCCGGCGGCGAGCGACGACTTCCCGTTCGCGGCAATGCAGCCGCCGCCCTACGTCGGCTTCGACCACGCCGGCGGAGGAGGCCAGCGCCACCAGGGCGCGATGATGTACGACAACTTCGACTACGCGGCCACCTTCGGCCAGTTCCAGGACGCGCCGAACCACCAGATGCTGGCGCTGCCGCCCAGCGGCGACGGCGCCGGCGGGCTGGTCCCCATGGCTCCGCCACCCATGCCCGGGATGCAGCTGCAGATGCCGCCTATGCCCCACGGGATGCATGGCCACGGCGACGTGTACCCGGCTATGGGGATGGTGAAGCGCGAGGGAGGCGCCGGGGACGCGGGGAGAATCGGGCTGAACCTCGGCCGGCGGACCTACTTCTCCCCCGGCGACATGATGGCGGTGGACCGGATCCTGATGCGGTCCCGTCTCGGCGGCGTGTTCGGGCTGGGATTCGGCCGCGCCCACCACCAGGCGCCTCGGTGCCAGGTGGAGGACTGCAAGGTCGACCTCTCCGGCGCCAAGCACTACCACCGGCGCCACAAGGTGTGCGAGTACCACGCCAAGGCCGCCCTCGTCGCCGCCGCCGGCAAGCAGCAGCGCTTCTGCCAGCAATGCAGCAGGTCTGACCCCACACCCCACCCCCACTCTCCATCAACTCTCTCTCGCTCTACTCATGTTCTTGCACAAGTATACTCCGTATAGCTTAGCTAGGTTGCAGCTTGGCTGGTGTGAACTGTTTGCCTTTCCAGTCTTCGCTCTGTTTTTGGTTCACGACACTTGTCCGTTGCGGCGGCCATGGTGCAAAAGCAGGTCTCAGTCTCAGAGACGACCAGTCATGTCAAACTAAAAAGACAACACAAAACACTAGTCCATGTAGCACAAACATGAGCTTTTCCATGGCCGTTTTCCCGTCCTGTGGATCGATGGAGACAGGATCACGAAAAGAAAAAGAGATCCAAAAGGCAGCGTTCTTTGGGCTAGCTGCACACTCCAGACCGCTGCGTGCTGCGACGAGCGGCTGATCCTGTGGCAGGCTTTTGCACTGGGCATATCTCTGCCTTTCTCGCATTGACCAATGTTGTGTGGCGGTGCCAGTGGCGACTAGACTTTTGCATATGGGTTCACATGCATGCATCACTTGTTGAGCTAGCTAGAATTTTAATTTTGTTGAGTAGTACGTACGAGTTAAAAGATTTTGGTGCTCAAGGTTAGCTAGCTTAGTTTAGCCTAAATTGTTCTTGTAATTGGATTGGCCTTAGGTTCCACGTGCTCACGGAGTTCGACGAGGCCAAGAGGAGCTGCCGGAGGCGGCTCGCAGAGCACAACCGTCGCCGGAGGAAGCCTGCGGCCGGCACCACGGCGACGTCGTCGAAAGACTCCGCGCCGCCTTCCAAGAAACCCAACGCCGGCGCCATCTCCGGTTCCTACACCGCCGACAACAACAGTAAGCCGACACCTTGGCCTTATCTAATTGCATCCTGCCTGCTGCGATTGATCATCATTTATCGGAGCTAATTTGTACGCACGTACGATCCATTGATCAGCTTTGAGCACGACGAAGTCGACCATCTCCTCCAACACCAGCGCGATCAGCTTCCTCCAGCAGGGCCAGGCCAGGGCGGTAGCAGCGACAAGGCCGACGACGCTCACCCTGGGCTCGTCGCCGGAGAGGGACGACCGCCAGCAGCAGCTCCACAACCATCAGGAGCAGCAGCATTTCATCACCTCCCTCCTGCACAACAACATCAATAACAGCAACATCCTGTCGTGTTCCTCGGTGAGCTCCAGCACGATGCCATCGGCGGCGACGGCAAACGGCGAGGTCTCCAACCAGAACAACGACAACGCCAACAACAACATGCATATGTTTGAGGTGGACTTTATGTAGATGTTGAATCTTGAGCATTAGGCTTGACATAATTATGATCTAACCACAGTTAGAACACCACATTAGATTGTAAGCCGAAGTGTTTTGTTTTCACCGGTTACGGGGCGAGGTCGAGTGCTTTGGTGTATTGGGGCTAAACAGCAACAAAACATTATACTAATTGGCACCCTTAGTTTATAGTGGACTTTGAGATAGTTTCAGCTACCAAGTATCTCGAAACAGGCATTCGCTCCGCTTTATAAATAAAACAACAACCATAAGTTACACGGCGAAAAGATACAATATGATGAGGTAACCCTCTCACATAGAGCAACCGGATAAGAGAACAATAAGCACAAATGGTACAATATTTGTACATGTGCAAGAACCTCCAGAAAACGGGAATAAGAACACGCGCACGGACGAACCGTCCCACACAAGTTTCATTATGAGAATCATGGTACACAGTCTTCTCTAGAAACTCTAGAATTTACAATACACTCAGCACCTTACCAACTAGCAGCAACCACAAGTGGCAAGAAAACCACAAAACAAAGTTAATGCAGATTATGTTACCTTCGATAACCTATGAGCTGCTCTCATACTGCTGAACCAAATGGCACGGGATTTGGTAGATTATTAGATATGTAAGCTCGAAACATATACGAATCAAATTTCATCTCAACTAAATATTTTTTGGCCATGTGTGCATGGCTGATACGCCTCAAACGTATTTATAATTTTTAAAGTATTCATGCTATATTTATATTATATTGCATAACTTTGGCATCATTTTTTCATCATTTTTCTAGATTAACACATTAATCCAGTGCCCACTGCCAGTTGATGTTTTTGGCTTTGTAGAAAAATGAATTTTTTGGGGTGTAAAAAATCAAAGAAAAATATGGAAATTATATTTTATATTGGAAGAACCATTGTGCCACTAACATCATAGGGAAGGGGGCCACCAGTTCCCCACGTGGCCAGGCCACGCGGCCACCCCCATGGGTGCATGGGCACCTAGACCCCCGTTCCATCGCCTCTCGAGTCGATGCCTCTGGATCTATATATACCCAAGAATGCCTCCCATATTTCAAGCCTAATTATTCCCGTTGTTGGGGTTACCTAATACGGGTAGGGTCACAAGACATGCATCTTGGATGACACCTAGGGCCCCACATCTACAAGCATTAAAGCCTCTGGGCCACAAGCATATTCAAATGATCTTCACGACATTATTCACTCATATATCAACCATTCACTCGAAAGTTATCTATCTACTTTGATGCTGACGATTCATTCGGCTATCATACCATCCACTTGGCTACCCCACCAACACTCGGGCAAGGGAGACGAAGAGCCAGCATCTGAAGCATCCACGGGCACACGTCCACGAGATTTACTAGCCACCAATGCTTCAGTTAGCAATAGTAACACTTGTATTAAACTTGACTCATCAAAAACCCCAATAACATATCAAGGCAAAGGGGCGGCATACTCTATATAGGCCGCCCCATAGCAATTGGAGGGGGTTCACATTCTCTGTAATCTCCCATATGGAAGAAAAACAAACAGCTCCATAGCTCGAAACGTAGGGTCTTTACCTTCACCATGAGAGGTCTGAACTCATAAACCCTTGTGTCACATCTACGCTGTAACTAGACCACGCTCCTTCATCTCCCCCTCTCATACTGTCCGGATCGTTCCCACGACAGTTGGTGCCCACTGTTGGGCTACGTGTCTAGTGATTTATGGCGCAGTTGAAACTTTTCACTCATCATGGTTTCCGGCGGTGAGATGGTGCTTGGCAATGAGATCCATTTCGGCGCCCTTTGTTTCATTGCCGATGATTCGGCGTGGCTTCGAGAAGCCCCGCTGGATGCAGAGTCGCTGCCCATCCGTGGGGCAGCGCACTTCCGTGCAAGCACTTACGGAGTTCTACTGCGATAGTCGTTGGTCCCGTACCAGACGAATCTCCACCTCCCCTCTCAGCGTCGTCGCAAGCGCTCCGGCCGCTCACGACTCCAGCAATGGATCAAGCATGCAGTGGCTCTTCAGTCCACGGCCGAGCAGATAGCTTCTCTCAAACCTGATGAATCTTTCCATGACTTATTTGCCTCTCTCCATGAGGGGCCGGAAGATGAAGTCAACTGCGAGAGCATCGAGTCCTCCGCAGAAGTTTTGATGGCTGGTCTAGATAACTGCCCACCTGGTTTTCGAATAACCAGGACGGCCTTAGCCATTAGTCTCGGGAGCACGCTGATGGCGGCCTTGGATACGGCCCCCATGGCAATGAATCGATGCCTCCGTCTCACACTCAGGAGGAAATTGATGAACTCAACCGCAGGGCCGACCAAGTTCTACACACGCCTATCACAGAAATGATCCCCGAGGCTCTCGCCTTGGAGTCGACACATTTGGCCACCTTGGTCGAGCGCACATGCCTTGAGCAGCGGGAGAAAGCTCTCGAGGATCGGCTCCGGCAGCAACCTAGTTCTTGTTGGAGCAGAAGACAGTTGTTTCTGAACAACGATGATCGAAGTTACCGCGTGATGCACACTCCGTGCAAAACTTCGCAGCAGTAACAAGAATCACAAATTCCATTCAACCTTCTAGTTCAGTAGCTAAAGGACTTAGATAAATTCAAGTACTGTTGAAGACCACCATGTCATAGAACTCTGCCGTGTCTCAGTCAAAAAATCATATGCACAACAAGTCAGTGTGTGTGGATACGACTTAGTCGGCTCACAACCCGATTGTGCCCAGGAGTCGCCAAGAGTCACCACCCCCAAGATATATAGCTCACCCTCGGCGGCATGAGCGGTATGGTAATCGGAACCATGAGCAGATCACACCCCCTCAGCAATGTGATGATCATCACCGTGTACAGGAGACCCCTCCGTGGGAGGATTTGTACGTGCGCTGGTAGTACAATGACAGACGCTGATACGATGACTATTGGAGGCCCGGTCCTCCACGACAGCCGGGTGGTTATCGTCCGCGAGATCAAGAGGGCATAGGTTACCATGACCCATAGTTCAACGCAAGATCCATTCTTGCCCAAAACCTAGTCGACTGGGGCAGAGCATACAGAGAGATCTTTGACAAGGATTACCCTAGGGGATCCACCTCCTTCGGCGAAATATGTTTCAGCATATACATTCGCTCGACAGTGATTCCTGCTAACTACCGGCTGACGACTAGATTAGTGAATTCATCAGTAAGTCCAAGCCAGAGACGGCTAGAAGATTTGCAAGTGGTTCTCTAGATTGGAGGCGGCAATGATGTCGTGGCGATGAAGCACCTTCCCCTAATGTTAGAAGGATCGGCTAGGGCCTGGCTCAATCAGTTTCCCCCAACAGTAGTTTCAGCTAGGATGATCTCTCCCGAGTGTTTGTCAATACCTTTGAAGGGACCTACAAGTCGTCGGGTGAATTGGCCGAGTTGCAGCACTGTGTACAGAAGAGCAACGAAACTCTGAGAGAGTACATCCAGAGGTGGACCACGCTGGATAAAACAGACGAGAACATAACGAACGCCAAGCCATTTGCGCCTTCAAGCGAGGTGTCAAGTATCGTGAGTTGACCCTCAAATTTGGCTGAACGAAATTTGTGCACTTTTTCACATTACTTACCGCCTTTTATGTATTGGAAAGTTACACTTGGTAAAACTATGGACCCTGGTCCAGTTTTTAGCATAAGAATCACCTTCCAATAAATTTTGCATGCACTTCCCACTGGTGGAAAAAGGGCCTTTGGTCGCGGTTCGCAACTGCCATTAGTCGCGGTTGCGCAACCGCGACCGAACGGGCGCGACTAAAGGCCCCCCCCTTTAGTCGCGGTTGCTTAAGAACCGCGACTAAAGGCCCGTCCACGTGGGCGCCAGGTGGCCGTCGGGGCGGAGGACCTTTAGTCGCGGTTCTTCTGGCCAACCGCGACTAAAGGCCGCCGCAGGTTTAGGGTTTTAGCCCCCCCCCCCCCCCTTAAACCTGTTTTCTGTTTAATTTGTATTGTTTTATTTCTTTTGTGCTTTATTTTAATTTTGAAGGAGTTTCATATATTCTACGGTACTACATACATGCATATGAATGTACAATTTCAAATAAATTTGAAATTAGAACCAAAAAGAATTCAAGAGGAATATACAATATATATTCAATATCATCGGATGACCATATACAATTTTGAACAAGTTTCCATACATGATTTAATGCATATAAAGTTCTACGTCCTCGTAATAGTGTTCTCCTTTAGGATGGAGGACTTCCCTGCTGAACCATCCAGCTAGTTCCTCTTGAAGTGGTCGGAAGCGAGCTTCTGGACTAAGCATCCACCGGAGGTTATTCCTCTGAGCATTGGTATCACTCGGAACCCGCTCAGAGGTGTATCTCCGGATCATCTCACAGACATAGTATCCACATAGATTGGTCTCCGGTGGCTGAATATCCCCAGCATTCTTAGCCTTTAACATTTTGAATTCTAGCTCTTTTTTGAATTCACCGACCTTTGTATCTACGAACCGTCTCCAAACCCTACGAGGCAAAGAAAATTAAATGAACAAGAGAGTTATTAATTAGTTACTTGATATTAGGAAATGAACGAAATAGGCCGATCGATATAGAGCGCAAATGAATGAAAATAATTACTTCTGCAGCATTCTTCTCATGCCGCCCCAAAGCTTTGGATCCATATTCACAGAGTCGTGGACGAGACATTCTGAGGTGTTAACTTTAATTACTAGCAGAATCCAGTGAAACCTGCGGACACGATACATGCACAGTACGTCATGCATAACTCATCGATTAGCCGGCCACATACCATGCATGGAGTAAACAAAAGAGAATGTGCTCAAGACAGAAACACTCACTCAAAATGGTAAGGAAATAGAATATCACTTTTGAGTTCCTGCTTTGTAAGAAACTGCCACAGGTCTGCCTCCACGTCGGCGGGGTAACGCTCCAACACATGTCCATCAACGATGTGTGGGTCAATGAACCCAACATCATGGATGTTCCTTACTCTGCATTCCTTAATCTTCATTCTGCATGTATAATAGCGGACACAACAATATAGTTAGGACATATATATAGTGCAGGCAATATGAACGAGATGGGATAGAAATTAATAAATCACTTACAGAACGTAGCAACTGATGATAGATTTATCGAGCTCGCGCAGATTGAAAAGCTGGAACAATTCACTCAGTTCAATTTGTACATAGTAATGTTTGAAGTATTTAATTTTTTCACTGATTCATGACATATTCGTGAATTTAAAAATTATTCGTGTATTTCAAAAAATTGATTTTATTAGACACAAAAAAATTCATCAAAACAAAAAAATATTAATGAATTCCAAAACATATTCTTTCTTCTTTCTTTCCTCTTTCTTTTTTTCTTCTTCCTTTTTTTTCTTCTTTCTTTTTTTCTTCTGTTGTTTTCTTCCTTTTTCTTTTTTTCTTCCTTTTTCCTTTTTTCTTCCTTTTTATTGTTTTTCTTCTGTTTTTCTTTTGTTTTCTTCTTCCTTCTTTCTTCTTCTTCCTTTTTCCTTTTTCTTTCTTCTTCTTCTTCCTTTTTCTTCTTCCTTCTTCTTCTTCTACCGGCGCGCGGAGGACGGCAGGCAGGGCCAGCGGGCGGCGGGCGGCAGGGCGGCGGGCGGCGGGCGGCGGGCGGCGGGCAAGGGCGCAAGGCACGGGCGGCGGGCAAGGGCAGGGCACGGGCGGAGGCGGCGCTCACTGGGGACGGGGGCGGCGGCGCGCAGGGCTTCGGCGTCGGCGTCGGTGTCGGGGCAGGGCTTCGGCGTCGGCGTCGGGGCAGCGCTTCGGCGTCGAGAGAGAGGAGAATGGGAAGTGGCAAAACTGCTAAGTGCAGTATTTATAGACGCACCTTTAGTCACGGTTGGAGAGGCGGACCGCGACTAAAGGTACCCTTTAGTCGCGGTCCGCCTCCCCAACCGGGACTAAAGGGTTTTGGCGCCGCTTCCGTTCCCGCGCAGAAAGACCCTTTAGTCGCAGTTGGGGACAACAACCGTGACTAAAGGGTACCCTTTAGTCGCGGTCCGCCTCCCCAACCGGGACTAAAGGTCTGTGCTAGAACTGGCGCGGTGCGGTGGGATGTTTAGTCCCACCTCGCTAGCCGAGAGGCTTCGACAGTGGTTTATAAGCGCGGCTGCGCTCACCACTTCGAGCTCCTCTCAAATGCAGGCTTACGGGCCTATTCTGTCACTATGTACCTGTGGGCCTACTCGGCCTTCTGCGGGCCTGAATCCTGGCCCTTTAATGGGTTTCTAGTCGTATTCAGGCCGTGGTGGCCCAGTAGGTGGCATATTTTCTTTTTTCTTCCTTTTTTCCTTTTTCCTTTTTTCTTCTGTTTGTTTCTTCTGTTTTTTTCTTATGTTTTTCTTCTGTTTGTTTTTTTCTTCTGTTTTTCCTTTTTTCTTCTGTTTTTTTCTTCTGTTTTTTTCTTCCTTTTTCCTTCTTTCTTCTTCTTCCTTTTTCCTTTTAAAATCAGAAAAATAAAACTAATTCATTTTAAAATCTTAAAAATACAATTATATATCAAAAAAATCAGAAAAATAAAACCTACACCCCCTTGTGAAGCTTGTGAAGAGAAGTGGCACCAAATGGCTAAGTGAGCGTGCTGAACTGGTATATATAGGGGAGGAGCTTTAGTCGCGGTTGGCCTGGCCAACCGCGACTAAAGGCCTTTGCGCACCTTTAGTCGCGGTTGGCCTGGCCAACCGCGACTAAAGCCCCTCACGTGCACCAGCTGGCCACCGAGCGCCCTGGGCCCAGGCCTTTGGTCGCGGTTCGTCTGCCGAACCGCGACTAAAGACTTCATTAGTCGCGGTTCCTACAGTTTCGCGACTAATGGGGCTGGACGGAAGCCTCTTTTTCTACCAGTGTCCATTTTCAGTTTTCTTTCATTTTGAGATACATGCAATCGATAGAGAGATAGTTTCCTTCTTTTTGCTAGAAGAGAGATACAGACAATCATGAAAGAGATACTTTCCTTTTTCATGGAGGGCTAACAAGGAAATTATGAGAAATTAGAAGAAATGCACCTTACATTCTGTAATTTATCAAAAAACAAATACACCTTATATAAAGGAACAAAGGGAGTATCTACTAGTGTACTCCCTCCGTTTCTTTTTAGTCCGCATTTAAGTTTTTGTCAAAGTCAAGCTTTGTAGAGTTTGACTCACTTTATATTAAAAAATATAAACATTCACAATATGAAATCAATATTATCAGATGCACCATGAAATGTATTTTCATACTATATAGTTTTAGTATTGTAGATGCTCATGTTTTTTTATATAAATTTGGTCAAACTTTGTGTAGTTTGACTTTGACCAAATTTTATATGCGGAGTAAAAAGAAACGGAGGGAGTATCTCTTAATTGCCTTGTGCAACTAGTAAGACTAGCAAGGTTGCCAACCTTGTTAGAACTGTTGGGGACACAAATGAAGTTTCATTTGCCTTACAAACATTACGACTACTACAGGGTTAACTTGCCCCAACATATTGATACCTTGGATTCTTACCGAAGAAACCTCACTACATACTCCAAACAGTTGCACTTGTAAGTCCAACACTGCACTTGATACACAAGTCAACAAGATCAAGCATTCTGGCACTGCTCCTACGGAGATAAGTGCCATGGAATATTTTTGTACTCCTTAACAAATTTCCTTCAGTGCAAGCTTTCAAAAGAGGTAATTGTTTTTTTTTTGCAGTAGGTTCTGTAACACTTTTGTTGTATTCCTTGTTTTATATCTTGCTTAGTTGTAGAATTTTTATAAAAGCTATCAAAAACTCCAAAAAGTTTTATAATTTTGGAACCTAGTTACTTTTTGTTTAGTAGTTGTAGTGGGTATCATTAATGCAAGCATTTAGTTGTGTGATTTATCTACCACCAACAACAATGATTTCATGAGCAAACTTATCAAACCAACCACTAGTGTCGATTCCTATGATATCAGCCCTGCTTTGTTTAACCTTGTTATGAATGAATAACTTTCTGGCTCATTCAACTCTCTGGAAAATGGGTTGGATATTCCAACACGGGTCAAACCATCAAAGTTCTCGGACCTTGTGAAGAATATAGAAGGCACATCTGACCTTAAGAAGAAACCTCTGGTTATGCACGGATATGCCCCGGACCGTGCCTACACAGTCCAACAAGTAAGACTATACGACTTAGGTCGGATACTCCGACTTTGCCAGGACAACACACAACGGGCAAATTTTTGGTGGGCCTATTTATATACCATTTGTTCCCCACGAGGAAGGGGACAACTCCGACACATTCTCCACCATTGTTCTATACCTAAAAAGATAGAGATATTCCTCCCTAGCCATCCATTCCTCCAATTCTTCTAGGGAAAGCAAGAGGAGATCATGACCTCTACTTCACGAAAGCAAATCTCGAGTTTGTCGATTCCCTACGCAATTCTACGTGAATCTTGTCACTCTTGGATTTGTTGGGAACTATAGACGGTTGGTGTTTTCCCGGAGCTTTCAAGTTGTGTGGTTGTACCCCGGGCTGCAAAACTACTTGTGTTTTAACAAGGTGAACTCTTTTTGAAAATACATGGACATTTGAAAAAATGTTCCTTGGATGTTTACAATTCCTTCTTGTATTTGGAAAACTATACATGTAATTCATAAAGTGCTCATGTTGTTATAAAAAAGTTCATGTATTTTTTGTAGTTTGTGTTTATGAAAAAAAAAGAGGTCCATCAACACACACACATGGGGGGGGGGGGCTGGAAAGGGACAAAATTAAAATAAATTTGAAGCTCTGAAAGAAAAGCGAAGAAAAATGAGAAAGACAAACACAAAAATATGACAAAATAGTCGGCCAGGCCATTCGCCTTTGTGTGACAAGATGACCATTTGTTGATGTGAGCTACATAATTCATATTTCACGTGTAAGTCAGCTTAATAACAACCAGATGCAGACCGTCCGGGACGGGGTTTTTTTTTTGCACAGGCCAAACACGGTGATGCCAGTTTTCCTTTTATCACTATTTTTTTTCTAGCGGTTTAATTTTATTTTTTTATTCTTCCTGTCTTTTTAGATGGGCAAGTCCATGTCGAGTTTTTTTCTCTTCATCCTTTTTTTGTTATTTTTTCTTCAATTTTATTATTTTTAGTTTTTATTTTTCATGATTTTTTTTATTTTTGCCTTTTCATTTTTTGTTCTAGATTTATCAGTTTTATGTTTATCTCTTATAGTTGAAACATTTTCCCCTTTGTATATCTATATATTTTCACACGCGCACTAATATTCCTATTTTAATATACATCTTTTTAACACATGAACATTATTCAGGTACGTGGTTAATGTTCTTTAAAATGAGAAAACATCGTTTGAGGATGCAATGGACATCTTTTTGACATACGATTAAAACCCTAACAATACACAGCTAACATCGTTTAATTACGAGACAAATATTTTCAAACACATAAAGGATTTGTTTGACAAAAGGGTCGAAGATTTGTTATCTTAGTAACCGACAACCATTTGCTAAACCATTTTCAAGTTCTTATTTTCCGTATGTTTCTTTGGATAATGTATTCTTTCAAATGTACGAAATCAAAAATAGAAACTAAATGGGCCGTGGTCCACTACCGCCGGGTGTGTGCCAACGGTGTTATCCCACGCCCTACGAGCGGAGTAGGATGATGTCTGGCGAGAACAGGTGGTGTGTAAGCCGAAGGACCATTTTTTCTCCAGGCCCACTCTCCAGAGCCCAAGTTGACCGGCGTATGGCAGCCACTGCGAGCGATCAGGTCCGGTTCCTACATGACGTGCGCGACCTGACCTGACCCCCGCCGCAGGCTGCAAGCTGCAGCGGGCGAGCAGGGCTGCGCAACGCTGCACGCAGATTCGGCGTTTGTGGATAACCACGCACTGCCACGCACAGATTTGGCGTGCCTGCGATGTCGCCGGAGGGGTCGGTCCGCGGCAGCACCAACGAGCTAGACACTGCCCCAGATCATATTAGCGGAGTGGCACTAGTAGAAAAGAGGGCTTTGGTCCACCCCGGGTTAGCCCATTAGTTCCGGTTCAGTTTAGAACCGGGACTAATGGGGCATTAGTCCCGGTTCGTGCGCCCAGGGGCCACATGGGCCATTTGTCCCGGTTTGCCTGGACCTTTTAGTCCCGGTTGGTGCAACGAACCGGGACTAAAGGGTGCGACGCCCATTAGTTCCGGTTGGTGGTACATGGCACGAACTGATACTAAAGGTCCCATTTTCAAACTCCAACCCCCCTGGTGGATCGCCTTTTCAGTTTAAAAATAAATAAAAGAAAATGATGAAAATGTCAAAAAAATAAAAGAAAATAAGTTTCCCATGTGATATATGGTCTAGTTGTTGGGAAAATTTACAAATATGAATTTCGAATTTATTTGCAAAATCTCTCTAGAATTTAGTAAAATGGGCATAACTTTTGCATACGAACTCGGATGAAAAAGTTTTGTATATGAAAAATCATCTACTCGAAAAGTTACATCCAAATTTATCCGGGGGAACCCCGTTAAACATTTTCAAAATCCTCAAAAACCTAACAGAAATAAAGTTACGGGCCTTTTTAGATCTAGAGTGGAAAAAATCGAAAAAATTTCAAACTGTGGTCAAACTAATTATTCTACAATATTAGTCTTACTGAATAATTATTTCAGTTATTTTGAATTTTGGTCAAATCTGGTCAAACAATGGTCAAACATTGGTCAAACTAATTATTCAAGAAATATTAGTGTTACTAAATAATTATTGTTTTTTAAAACAATAGTTTCAAACTCAAACAGTGAAATATGTCACTTCATGCTCAAGCAAAAATCCTGAAGGTTAATAGGATTGACATCTTACTATTGTCAGGAAAACAACAAGTGCAGACTTGGAAACGAGGGAGAATAGAACCCGGAAGTTAAGCGTGCTCAGGCTGGGGGAATGGGAGGATGGGTGACCGTTCGGGAAGTTAGATGATTTGGAATGATGAGGGGTGATTAGAGATTAGAGGATAAATTGAGCAGTGATGAGGGGTGGTGATTAGAGATTAGAGGTTAAAATAATTCAGAAATTTGAAAATAAAAAAAAATAAAAAAAATCGTAAAATTTCCTTTAGTCCCGGTTGGTGTTACCAACCGGGACTAAAGGTGGAGCTCCACGTTCGGGAAGATGGGTGACCGTTCGGGAAGTTAGATGATTTGGAATGATGAGGGGTGATTAGAGATTAGAGGATAAATTGAGCAGTGATGAGGGGTGGTGATTAGAGATTAGATGTTAAAATAATTCAGAAATTTGAAAGTTAAAAAATTTCAAAAAAAAATCATAAAATTTCCTTTAGTCCCGGTTGGTGTTACCAACCCGGACTAAAGGTGGAGCTCCACGTGGCCGCGGCCTTTAGTCCTGATTCGTTTAAGAACCGGGACTAAAGGGGAGAGGCATTAGTAACGACCCTTTAGTCCCGGTTCAAAAACCGGGACTAAAGGGCCTTACCAACCGAGACAAAAGCTCCTTTATCTACTAGTGTGGGTTAATTAAGCGCTCGCTAAATCTTGGCTGAAGAACAAGACTGGGTGTTCAAATTTCTTCTTTTTTGTTTTTTGCTTTTGCTAAACATCAAGCACTCCCCTAGGCTAGGAATCTCCAACACGGACTCTCAAATCATCCATGAACGTTCGGACCGAGCTGTTTGGACGATGCAAGCCATCAAACGGCGCCCGCGTTGTAAGCGACTAGTTCAGGTGTCCGTCTTCCGTGCAACCCGGAAGCAAACTAGGGGACTTTGCGGGAGTCCGAACATTTGCCACTTAGGACTCCGGCACCTTCGTCACACAAAAACCAAAGTGGAGGCCGCACATTTGGAACAGTATGCATTGTTTTTGCACCAAACCCTCTCCCCCTCCTTTCTTCACCATCTCCGCTCCCATTCCCGTAGCTCTTCACCTAAATTCCCGTCCTTTTCGCTTCTAAAGCCGCATGGATCCGCACGAAGAGCTGCTGGAGCTGGCGGGGGTCGTGGATCCGGAGAAATTGGTCACCCGGAAGATCAACTCGACGACACGGCACACCCGCCGACAAAAATGAAAAGCAAAGGATCAAATAGACGGCTAACGGGAGGGCAACGGGGCGACGACCAAAGCTAGGTGGGGCCAGGGACCTAGACAGACGTTTAGGGGATGCGGTTGGATGGCCGGCTCCGGCCACCGTGTCCACGCCCAAACAGGCATATCCGTTTTAGACGACGGTGTTGGAGATGCCCTAACGTTTCAATGCGCGGTCCTGGCCCTCGGAGGCAGCCGAATCGGCAAGCAAATACGCCATGAATGGCCGGCTGTTGCATGCATGCATTACGATCGACCACCCATAGCGAGCGAGCGAGCGAGCAGACACGATTTGCCTCGCCCTGCGCCGCATGCATGCATGCAAGCAACGGGCCCGGCCGAATTAACCCCCCCTGCACGCAGGCAGCATTCAATCTTCTGGCGCATGCATGCACGTACGGCCCGCCAAATACACATGTACGACGGGATGAACGCCCCAGATCCCAGGACGGGCCGCTACAGCCGGCAAAAAACATAAATTTGACCTTAAGACGAAACTATTTCACAAACTAAACTATGTTTAAAAGTATTTCACCCAGCTGACCTTTAATGTACAGCGCCCAACAGCAAGGCGCTACATTCTTACTGTGCAGCGCCTAACACACAGGAGCCACACTGTGCAGCGCCTAACTGTAAGGAGCTGCACTACACTGTGCAGCGCCTAACTGTAAGAAGTTGCACAGTAGAGTGCAGCGCCTTACTGTTGGGAGCTGCACAAAAAGGTCAGCAGTGTGAAATATTTTCAAAAACAGTTTAGTTTGTGAAATACTTTTACTTTAAGGTCAAAATTGTCAATTCTGCCGCTACAGTCCCACGTCGTATCGGGGGGCAGCAAGGCGCCTAGGTAGGTCGATCCCCACCCGGCCACCCCACGCAAAATTAGCAGCCGTGCCCATGCATGCAGATCCATCCATCCATGGCTTTAGTTAATGTCGATGAACTCCATG
Organism: Triticum aestivum; assembly: GCF_018294505.1. Lineage (NCBI taxonomy): Eukaryota > Viridiplantae > Streptophyta > Magnoliopsida > Poales > Poaceae > Triticum > Triticum aestivum. Next base: position 675,827,304 of record NC_057813.1, on the reverse strand, counting down.
CGCATGAATGCATGATGCGGTACTACCACCACCACTACTGTAGATGAGCGCGTACTACGCACTCTAGCCAGGTAGCCTTGTCGTGAATTACGCCTCTCGTGTACGTACGTACGTACGTGCCCAGGCAGGATCTGTGGCGTGGAGGGCTCCATTTTGACACGCAGTTAATACCAAGAGCAAGCATTTGCATGCATGGTCCAACCCTTGGAATTACTCCTGATACTCCGTGCATGCGTTGCATTGCATTGCCGGTAAAAACGGTCAGGGTTGAAAGCTTGGGCAATGGCGGATTCGAAAAGATTCGAGAGTAATGCGAGTTGGGACCTCTCTTGGCTAAAGCTTTGGGCACGCACTGAATTTTGAACTATCCTCTTGGAGCTTGCTACACACCCCTTTCTATGTGTAATGTGTTGATTAGCTGTGGAAGATGTAAGATGTACTAGCGCAGAAACTTAAATGCAAGGAGACAGTAAAAGGGTTAATAACAGGGCAAAAATAACACTAACACAAACATTATTTCCTCACTGAAACAGAAAATGGCAGGAAGGCATGCTTGCTTGCAGCGCTACAGGAGCACCGCAGGGAAGAAAGTTGGAAGAAAGGCATGCATGCTAGCTTGCACAGCCTTTGCTAGCTGATCTCAGCACTTTGAGACTATGGACTATACCCTTAAGGTTTTTGCTCTCCTTTTTTTTTTACCTACACACAAATTAATTAAAGGACACTGTTGGTGCAGTGCTAGGCGTAGGCTGGTCACCACTCCATGGCTCCATGTACGGGTCTCCAAGCTCACCTGCGTCGATCGGTCGTCTACATGAAGTCCACCTCAAAGAGATGCATGTTATTGTTGTTATTGTTGCCGGCGCCATGGTTGCTGTTGTTGTTCTGGTCGGAGACCTCGCCGTTGGCCGCCCCGGCAGACGGCAACCCGCTGGAGCACACCGACGAGCACGACAGGATGTTGCTGTTGTTGTTGCTGCCTTGCAGCAGGGAGGTGATGAAGTGCTGCTGCTCCTGGTGGTGGTTGTGGAGCTGCATGGCGTTGCTGAGCTGCCGGTGGTGGTCGTCCTTCTCCGGCGGCTCCCCGAGGGTGAGCGTCATGGGCCTCGCCGCCGCCGCCGCGGCCTTGCTCTGGTCGTGCTGCTGCAGGCAACTGATGGCGCTCGTGTTGGACGAGATGTTGGACTTGGTGGCGCTCAAATCTGCTCGATCGTACGTAGAAAAGGGAACTGATTAGCCGTGCGTGGTTAATAATGGTGATCAATTGCACTGGGTAGGATGCAAATGAAGCAAAGGTAAATGCATGCTAGCAAAGCTTACTGTTGTTGTCGGCGGCGTAGGAGCTGGAGATGGCGCCCGGGTTGGGTTTCTTGGAAGGCGGCGCCGAGTCCTTGGACGTCGCAGTCGTGCTGCTGCTCGCCGGCTTCCTCCGGCGGCGGTTGTGCTCGGCCAGCCTCTTCCGGCAGCTCCTCTTCGACTCGTCGAACTCGGTGAGCACGTGTGTTGAAATATGTGTGTAGGGATATTAGCGCGTGCGTTTGTTTTGTGTTAGTTGTAATCAGCGGTTGAGTTAGGCTTGATTCTATTCTCTGTATAGCTGTATATTATAACGTGGAGATCAAGCCTATTGTAACGTGGAGATCAAGCCTAACTCCCGTATCTCAACCATGTAATCTTCTGTTGGCCTTGAGCCTATATATACACGCACGCGTCCCTGCAGAGATGCATACGTTTCAACCATATTTTACATGGTAATCAGAGCCTCTATCTCTTCCACAAACACATCTAGCCATGGCAGGTTCCTCCGCTCCGGCAGCCATCTCCTTCGCCCATGTTCAGATCGCTGAGAAGCTAACCAGGGAGAACTATCTACCCTGGAAGGCTCAGGTCCTGCCACCGGTCCGAGGTGCCCTTCTCATGGGTTTCCTCGACGGATCGCGGGCAGCACCACCGGAGGAAATCGAGGAGGCAAAGGCGGACAAGACCGTCGAGAAGGTATGTAACCCAGCCTATGCAGCGTGGGTGGCTCAAGACCAGCAGGTTTTGGGTTTTCTGCTCGGGTCTCTTTCCCGAGAGGTGTTGCTGCAGGTGATGGATCATACGGAGAGCAGCAAGCTGTGGGCCGCGATCCAGGCGATGTTCGCCTCGCAGTCGCGCGCCCGCGTCATCCAGCTCCGCACGCAGCTCACAAACTCGCGCAAGGGAGATCTCTCTGCCACTGCGTACTTCACCAAGATGAAGGGAATCGCTGACGAGCTTGCTGCCGCGGGGAAGAAGATGGACGACGACGATCTGGTCTCGCAGATTCTCTCGGGGCTTGATGCAGACTACAACCCCTTCGTCTCGGCGCTCTCTGCCAAGGCGAACGAGCAGGCGATCACCCTCGCCGAACTCTTCTCCGGGCTCCTGGTGGCCGAGTCACGTCTGGAGGCGCAGAACCCGGTGAGTCAGCAGCTGTCGGTCAATCTCGTCGCCAAGGGCGGACGTGGCGGCGGCTATCCTCAGGGTCGCAGCAACAGCAGCGGCAACAGTCGCGGTGGAGGAGGCGGGCGCTCCTCTGATGACGGGCGTGGTGGCTACCCCAACCAGCGCCAAGGCCAAGGCGGTGGTGGTCACGGTGGTGGAGGCTACCACAACGGCGGCGGCGGTGGCGGCTACAACTGCGGCGGCGGCGGCGGCTACTACGGCGGCGGCGGCGGCGGCTACAACAACCATACCCGACCCGACGTGGTCATATGCCAAATCTGTGGCAAGGCCGGCCACGATGCATATCGCTGCTGGAAGAGGTTCGAGAAGAACTTCAAGAGGAAGGAGAAGACAGCAAACTCCGCAGCCACTTCGTACGGAGTTGATACGAACTGGTACATCGACACTGCAGCAACCAACCACGTCACAAGTGAGCTAGACAAGCTCGCTACCCACGAACGCTACACCGGCATAGATCAAGTCCACACGGCGAGTGGGTCAGGTATGGAAATTGCTCACATTGGTCATGCGCATATTCATACTCATGATCAACCTATTCATCTTCGAGATATTTTACATGTTCCCAAATCTGCAAAGAATTTGATTGCTGCTCAAAAACTTGCTCATGACAATCACGCATACTTGGAAGTTTACCCTGAGTTCTTTTCTATCAAACAACAGGGAACGGGGAAAATTCTGCTGCGCGCACAGAGTAGAGGTGGCCTCTATCCTCTACCTCATGCACCATCCGTTCGTGGGAAGCATGTCCTTGGTGTGCAAAAAGCATCGTCTTCTCGGTGGCATGGACGTCTAGGGCATCCATCCTTTGTCATAGTCGATCAAGTAGTCAAAAATAATTGTCTTCCCGTGTCAAATAAAAGGCATGAATCTGTTTGTGATGCATGTCAAAAGGCAAAAAGCCATCAGTTACCGTATCCTCGGTCTACTAGTGTCTCTAGTGCTCCTTTAGAGCTAGTCTTTTCGGATGTTTGGGGTCCTGCTGTTACTTCTGTAGGCAGGTTCACATATTATGTTAGTTTCATTGATGATTTCAGCAAGTTTACTTGGATATACTTGATCAAAAATAGATCTGAAGTGTTTCAGAAGTTTCATGATTTTCAGCAACATGTTGAACGCTTGTTTGATAGGAAAATCCTTGCCATGCAAACCGACTGGGGTGGCGAATATCGCAAACTAAATTCATTCTTTGAGCGCATTGGTATTTCCCACCATGTTTCGTGCCCTCATGCCCACCAACAAAATGGCTCCGCTGAAAGAAAACATAGACACATTGTTGAAATCGGCCTCGCCTTACTCGCTCATGCATCCATGCCATTAAAATTCTGGGATGAAGCTTTCACTACTGCCGTTTATCTCATTAATCGTCTCCCTAGTAAAGTCATTCAATCTCAAACACCTCTAGAGCGCCTTTTCAATATCACCCCAGATTATTCTTTTCTTCGTGTTTTTGGGTGTGCGGTATGGCCTAACCTACGCCCCTTCAACAAGCATAAACTGCAGTTTCGCTCTACCCGGTGTGCGTTTCTTGGATATAGTCCCCTTCACAAAGGCTATAAATGTCTAGACATCTCGAGTGGACGTGTCTATATATCTCGTGATGTTGTCTTTGACGAGTCCATCTTTCCGTTTTCTGAACTTCACGAGAACGCCGGCGCTCAACTCCGTGCGGAAATCAATTTGCTTCCTCCCACACTCCTTAATCCTCCTGTATTTGATCATGGGGGTGATTTGCAAAATGACCATGTGACTTTTTCTGATCAAAATTTGGAGTTTCCAAGTGTACAGGAAGCAGAATATACGCAGGACTCCACAAGTGGTGACGCAGCAGATCCTGGTCACGAGGAGGACTCTCCCGCCCTGTCAGGCGAGGGATCCCATGCAGGGTCTTCGACGCACTCCCAGGCGCCCGCCCGATCCGTCCCGGGATCAGTGCGACAGACGCATGGAGCGGGCGTGGGAGCCGGTTCTCCCTCGCCGCGTGGCCCCAGCCCACGGGCTGGTGCAGAGGCGACATGCCCGGCCGATCGCCAACGGGCTGCATGGCCCGCAACACCAGGTGGCGATTCCTGGACGAACGGGGGAGGAGGCGCTGATCTCTTCCCTGACGCAGCGGACAGTACTCCTGGTGGATCCTCTGTGGCTGCGGGATCGCCTGTGGCTACGCCACCACAGCCTCCACCACCACCTGTTATTCCGAGGGCTCGTACTCGTTTACAAACCGGTATTTCTCAGCCAAAAATACGCACTGATGGTACTGTTCGATGGTTAAACTTCTGCAGCACAGGTGAACCACAAAATGTGAGAGAAGCATTAGGGGATCAACGGTGGACGGAGGCCATGAATGAAGAATACTCGGCTCTCATGAGAAACAAGACTTGGCATCTTGTACCGTTTGAGAGGGGAAGTAATTTGATAGATTGCAAATGGATCTATAAAATTAAGAAAAAGTCTGATGGTTCCATTGACAGGTATAAGGCACGTTTGGTTGCCAAAGGTTTTAAACAGAGGTATGGAATTGACTACGAGGACACTTTTAGTCCTGTGGTCAAAGCGGCTACCATCAGATTAATTTTGTCCATTGCTGTTTCGAGAAACTGGTGCATGCGACAGCTAGATGTAAAGAACGCGTTTCTTCATGGTGTTCTGGAAGAGAAGGTGTTCATGAGACAACCCCCAGGATATGAGGATCCTAATAGACCTGGGTACGTGTGCAGATTGGATAAGGCTTTGTATGGACTGAAACAAGCTCCACGTGCATGGTATTCTAGATTGTCAACAAAATTACAAACACTTGGTTTTGTTCCTTCAAAGGCTGATACATCCCTATTTTTCTTCAACAAAAATGGTGTAGTTATGTTCATGCTTATTTATGTTGATGACATAATTGTTACTAGTTCCTCACCAAAAGCTGTTGAAGCACTCCTTCAGGATCTTCGAAAAGATTTTGCCTTGAAGGACTTGGGTCAACTTCACTATTTCCTAGGCATAGAGGTAAAGAAGGTAAAGAGTGGTATACTATTGACTCAAGAAAAATATATAGAAGAGATTCTCACAAGGGTGGGTATGAAGGATTGTAAGCCTGTTCCAACACCCTTATCTATTTCTGAGAAGTTGTCATTAACGGAGGGAGAGCCACTTGGGTATGAGGATTCTACCAGGTACAGAAGCATAGTTGGTGCATTGCAGTATGTCACATTAACTAGGCCAGATATAGCTTTCTCTGTTAACAAAATATGTCAGTTTTTGCACTCTCCTACTTCTGCTCACTGGACTGCAGTCAAGAGAATTCTTAGATATTTGAAGTATACATCAAGTCTTGGGCTCAAGTTTGTTAAATCAGATTCCACACTTGTAAGTGCTTTTTCTGATGCTGACTGGGCAGGTTGTCCAGATGACAGAAGGTCGACAGGTGGTTTTGCAGTCTTTTTTGGCTGTAATCTTATTTCTTGGAGTGCTCGTAAACAGGCTACAGTCTCTAGGTCTAGTACAGAGGCTGAATATAAGGCACTGGCAAATGCAACAGCTGAGATAATTTGGGTGCAAACTCTGTTGAGGGAATTGGGTGTGGAACATTCAAAGGTTGCATCATTGTGGTGTGATAATCTTGGAGCCACATATCTGTCAGCCAATCCAGTCTTTCATGCAAGGACAAAACATATTGAAGTGGACTATCATTTTGTTCGAGAGAGAGTAGCTAATAAGTTGCTCAATATTCGTTTTATCCCCACGGGTGACCAACTTGCAGATGGCTTCACCAAGACATTGTCTGTGAAACAGCTCGAAGCTTTCAGATACAATCTCAACTTAGATAAGTTGTGATTGAGAGGGGATGTTGAAATATGTGTGTAGGGATATTAGCGCGTGCGTTTGTTTTGTGTTAGTTGTAATCAGCGGTTGAGTTAGGCTTGATTCTATTCTCTGTATAGCTGTATATTATAACGTGGAGATCAAGCCTATTGTAACGTGGAGATCAAGCCTAACTCCCGTATCTCAACCATGTAATCTTCTGTTGGCCTTGAGCCTATATATACACGCACGCGTCCCTGCAGAGATGCATACGTTTCAACCATATTTTACAGAACCTACACGAACAACAAACTTAACTTAATCTTTTGCTACCTTTTATGTACTAACGAAACACCTATAGCAGTAATTAGCATCCACCATTCAACCAAAGGATGTTCAGACATGCATGGATTGTCAAGAAAGCTATAATCAGTTTTGCTAGAACTCATCTAGATGAGATATAATTTGGTCTCATTCACCTTCTATAGCCATCGAATGTGATGCTATAAGATGCGTGTGTGCTGACGTGGGTTGTATCTGTTCTTGTTTTCAAAGTGAATGAGACCAAATTATATCTCATCTAGATGAGTTCTAGGTACTCCCAACTATAATTGGCATGCAAAAGTCTAGTCGCCACTGGCACCACGGCCGCTAAAACATTGGTCAATGGGAGGATAAAGAGGAAAGGCAGCAGGCAGAGATATGGTCAGGGCAAAAGCCTGGCACCGGATCAGCCAGCCAGCCATGGCGTCTCCCTCCTCTCCTCTCCTCTCCTCTCCCAGTCTGCGCTCTGCAGAGGCATCCCGAAGCACGCAGCCTTTTCCCTCCCCCTTTCCACCACCCTTTCTCCGGTCTCCGCCCGCTGATCGATCGATCCCCGGAAAACCACCAAGGAAAACGCCATGGTCAGATTCCACCATGAGCATGACCTAGTACTCCTCCATGCCATGGAGCAGTGTTTTCTCTTGTCATTTTTTGGTTTGACATGACTGGTCGTCTCAGTGTAGTGCGCGACTGCGGCCGAGCTGGGCTTGCTTTTGCACAAAGGACAGCAGAGCTTTGCCATGGCTGCCCGCAACGGACAATGGGCACGAGCCGAATCAGAGCGCGAACTGAAAAGGCCAACAGCTTCCGCTGGCCCTACCCCTAGCCTAACTGCAACCTGGCTCTAGCTATACTGGGCTTCTGCAAGAACATCACCTCACAATGCAAGAACTACTGTTCCATTTGTAGAGAGAGAGAGGGAGGGAGGGAGGGAGTGGGTGTGTGGGTCTGGCTCTGACCTGCTGCATTGCTGGCAGAAGCGCTGCTGCTTGCCGGCCGCGGCGACGAGGGACGCCTTGGCGTGGTACTCGCACACCTTGTGGCGCCGGTGGTAGTGCTTGGCGCCGGAGAGGTCGGCCTTGCAGCCCTCCGCCTGGCACCGCGGCGGCTGGTGGTGCGCGCCGCCGAACCCGAGCCCGAACACGCCGCCCAGGCGGGACCGCATGAGGAGACGGTCCACGGCCATCATGTCGCCGGGGGAGAAGTAGGTCCGGCGGCCGAGGTTGAGCCCGATCCTCCCCGCGTCGCCGGCGCCGGCGCCGCCCTCGCGCTTCACCATCCCGAGCGCCGGGTACACGTCGCCGTGGCCGTGCATGCCCATGGGCGGCATCTGCAGCTGCATCCCGGGCATGGGCGGCGGCGCCATGGGGAGCAGCCCGCCGGCGCCGCCCCCGTTGGGCGGCAGCGCCAGCATCTGGTGGTGCGGCGCGTCCTGGAACTGGCCGAAGGCGGCGGCCGCCGCCGCGAAGTCGAAGTTGTCGTACATCATGGCGCCCTGGTGGCGCTGCCCCCCTCCTCCGCCGCCGCCGGCCTGGACCATGCCGGCGTGCTCGAAGCTGACGTAGGGCGGCTGCTGCATTGCCGCGAACGGGAAGTCGTCGCTCGCCGCCGCGTTCATCCTGCCGCCGCTCATCATGGCCCGAGTGAGTGGTCGGTCGGAGCTCAAGAAGAGAAAGCCGGGGGGAGCTAGCTAGGACCAGGAGGCGTGTGGTTGGCTAAGCTCGCTCGCTAGCTGGCTGTATGAATCAGTGAGGATGTGCTGTGCGGTGTAAGGTGGTGGAGGGCGCAGAGGTGCTTAAAAAGGCAGCCAGGAGAGAGAAGAGATTGAGAGGGTGGTGTACTGTGGTGTAGAGGGAGAGTGGAGGGGAGGAGAGTGATGAGTGTGTGCGTGTCCGTTGGCAATAACTCTTGGCGCGTAGCTTGTCCGGGAGTGGCATGTATGTGTCAGCTGCCTCACTGGGCGAAGATGGCCGGGCCTTCTCCTTGCTGTTCCGGTGCAACAAGTCGCCGTGGTTGTTTTGGAGAGAGAAGCGTATACCCCCACAGAGAAGACATGCATGCATGGACACTTGCATGGGCTATGTACTTATTTTCTTATTGCTGTTTTTCTTCTGCTTGCAAAATCAAAATGTGATGCTGGTTCGAATATGTACTCACGTGATCTTCTTTGGGCCGGATGTGTCCTCAACCCTTTGTGTTCCTAGAGCAACCACAACGCGGATCACCAAATCGATCGCAAAATGTTCATTGGACTGGACGGTCCCGACATTTTTTATCACATCCAACCACGGTCATTAAATTTGTCCAGACCGATCCAGAAGTCTGAATTCTCGCAAACCAACACAAACTGAGGGTAGGTTTGGGGGAGTTCAGGCGTCCGTCACGTTAGATTCCAACACCCTGGACCCATCGAAAAAAAACCTCTCCGCGCCACGAGAATCCTCCACGCATTCAGAGTGGACGTGATCGGTCGGCTACCAGCATTCATGCCAGCTGAGCGTTCGTCCGCCTAAATGGCATTCTCACCATCGCGGAGCCTGAAAAGCTTACTCCTGCGCTCCACATTCAACCCGTTGCTCCGCCTACCCTAGTTATTTAAGTCAGCTGGCCACGGCCGAGTATCCTACCCCTCTATTGCATTTTCCACTGTCGAGGCCATCGTCAAATTACCCCTTCTCACCCCCGTTCGAGAACCTTCGCAACATTGTCCATCATGTGTTTCCACAATGGCTGGCACCGCTACGTGGGTGGTAGAGGCAGCTCTCACCGCGGTGGCTCGCCAAAATCTTGGCGGAGGTCCATGTTGCAAAGTCCTGGCCCCGGCCCGCATTGAGGCGGGCCCACTCCGAGCTCCCTGGATTCAGAGCTAAGATAAAAGGAGGAGGATATGGAGGAGGAGGCGGAGGAGGAGCCGGTGTCGGTGGAGGACCCACCCGTGTCCGTGTTTAGACTGTTGTAGGTGGAGCAACACTTCTACCTCCAACTCCTAGGGGGCAATGGCTGGTAAATGACTAGCCGGACGCTGAGTGCACGAACAAAGCTACTGTCGTGTCCATGGTCGTGGTGGACCTGACGGTCGTCGATGTCAACCTGCCATGGTTGCCTCCATGCACAGCTCCGCACCATCCGCCATGGCTATTGGCAGCTCCGCATGAACAAGTAGGGGAGCGCAACCGGCTCTTCGAGGGGCTGGAAGCGGACGATGGCGACGCGCCTGCCAACACGACAATGTTGCCACATCCGTCGCCAGCTCCTCCTCATTCACACTGGCCGCCAATGACGACGAGGCCAGACCGCCCGTGTGGGGTTCATCAGCCTCATCTCCGATGGGGAGAAGTAGAATGCAGTTTTTAGGTCCTTTTGCTATGTAGAAATTATTCAAAGATCAATAAAAAAATCATGACCGCTTTTATTTGTTGACTCTGGTTGGAGGGCCGGCGCGCACTGTCTGCGGACATGTCTAGACGTATGCATGGACATTTTGTGCCGTTGATTTTGTGATCCCGTTGGAGTTGTCCTTGCTCTCAACATTTTTCTCCTCAAAATGCATGCTCGATCCCATTGACCATGTGTGCATGTATGTGTACTATCAAAACGATACAGACAGGAAGAAAAAGCAAGGGAAGGGAGAGGGAGAGGACTAAACAAAACGATACAGACAGGAAGAAAGAGCAAGGGAAGGGAGAGGGAGAGGACTAAACAAAGACTACCACCGCTACTACTTGTGATACTATGATCTTTTTTCTGTTTGTTTCCTGTGCACAAAAGGCACCTACGAAGCAGCCAGGGAGCAGTTGCTGCTTTCTTCAGGGTAGCTTGGCTGCTTTCTTGTGTAGGGCAAAGCTATAGGGTTGGTTTCTTACCTTCCCACAATGGTCCGGCTTTCCTCTGTTAACACATCAGCAACTAGCTAGCCAACACCCAATGCAATATAGTGTATGAGCTGTTTTCTTTGAGCAAGAAAAATGAGATGTTTAAGTTACCCCCTAGATGATGAAACTTAGTTAAAAACTTAACATAATACAAGTTCGGAGCGTGTGGAATAATTGGGATATGGATGGAAACTCTATGATGACATGCTTGTCAATAAAAATAGCAAAATCATGGGATGGCTTTAAAAAAAAGGTTTAGTGAACTAACAAGTAGCATTGCACAATTGCATAAGCTTGTTTAATAAGCATAGTTCAAACTACTAATGGAATCGCTGATTATTCTGCAAAAGATATGTTTATATACTGTAAGATATGTTTGGGGAAGCAAATGCATTGTACTGTAGGTGAATTCATGCATACATAATGTTTTGTACATAATGCAATTATGTATCGCGAAAGCACGGTCGGGCTCATAGCACTAGTCCTTTGCATTATTCATGCAGTTGGCAACAATGTTAAATTTCTCGTTGACAGTACAAGTTTTAGCGCATATCCATAACAACAAACATGCACATCACCTCATATAATTGCAATTGATGCTCATAATTTAATTATAGTCAATGAATGACAATTGATGAGTCCATGAAGAAAAACACCTACTGCGTAGACTTTCACCCCTTGTCACAGCTCAACAAGATGTTTTGGAACAATGAAATATCATCAATTTTTTAAATGTTGATACATGTTTGCACATTGCAGTGAAATGTGATGTTGTGTATAAATGCTTATTTCTATAGATATACTTGTGAATGTTGTTATCTGAGTTCAACTGTGTGAATAAGGTGATATTAGTATATATTTGTGCTTCAACATATATCGCTATATAGGCTTTGCTTAGGTCTAACATGTATCGTAGTGAGCCACACAATGGCGTCAAAATTGAGATTTATTTTAGTGAAAAGTGGCATAGAACAAGAAAAGAAGCACATTGCTCATTGGTACAGTGACAATTGAGAATATAAGTTTGTAGTAACTAAGAATGCTTACCCTCACAGCTAATAGTAAGGGTACAATAACATCTCCAAAGGACTTCCCATATAGCTATGTCCAGACTAAAAACATAGGAATGACGGGTCTTCCCAAACCGTCCCGATTTGCGCGAACAAGCTGCACCGTCCCAAACCTAGCCAACCTCTAGGGTGGGTATGGGGTTATTCGGACACGTCTGGACATGTCGACCATGTTGGCCCATGCTGGTATGGCCCATGCATACCCCACAAAATCCTCATCCACCCGATCAGCCCAAAACCCTAACCCTAGCTCACACTCTCACTCCCCTCTCATCTCATCTCTACCCCTCTCCTCTCCTATCATTTCCATGCCTAGCTCTGAATCAGGATCAGACCCCGATGGGGTGAACTAGGAGCTCATCGAGGCCAAGGAAGAGTAGCAGCTCCTGCTTCGTTGGTAATGGGCGCAGACCTGTGGCCGGGCGCCATCCCAACCAGCCCGGCGCAGATCCAACATCTGGGCGGCATCCCGGCCACCCCGACACGGGTCGAGCGGAAGCAAGTGATCATTGTAGCGCGGGTGGAGTAGAGACGGCACTGGTTTTACTCATTCGCTCCATGCCATACAACCCGAGGGGCGGGTGCAGCGGCGGCGGTGGCTACTGTGAGTTAAATAACGTCCGACGCAATTTGTCTTAGCCTTAGGGTCAATGTCGTAGCATGTCATGTCCTATGTTTTAATTTTTCATATGTTGAACTATCAAATGTCGTAAGTTGAATTATTGAATTTCCAACGTATCCTACGGAATGATCTACGTTGCATGGGCTGCATGGATTTAGGGAGGAGAAACGGAGGACGGTTGTAGGGGCGGACAAATGAGGCTCGACCCCTGCTGTCCACGGACATACGGGGGCTCAAATTTGTCCATTGCCTTTGGAAATGCAGGTTCCAAGCTCGCAGGCATGTTTTCCCACGAAACTAAATGCACACAGCTCATTGATCTGGTGCACATAAAGATCTGCTCGGCTAATTTGCATCCTAGCCCCCCCACATCCATCGTAATCCATACACGTGGTGCATCCGTGCTGCCCGTAATCAGTATCAGTAGAAGAATTGGTTAGCATGCAACAGTACAAGTACTACCCTGTCGACCCCTGCCATGCATTGCCTTGTGTACATGAAAACACAGCCTGTAGCAGTTTACAGAACACTGACACGATCGCCTTAACCGTTCTTTCCCTTTTCAGAGAACTGACAAGTTTCCGGACCGGAACGATATACACTGCCCCCTGCCATTTTTTACCGTATCGTGTACAGTGCCTTCTGCCTGCCGCATGTATCTAGGCTTCTCTCACTCTTAGTGCCCATAATGGTACGGAGTGATAAATACTTACCACGGGTGGCACCGCAAGAAAATTTGCATAGCGTGGTCCGGTCCTACGTGCACACCGACGCATTTCCCATATAAGTGTGTGGTGCACAGTAAAATTACAGCACATTTGCACGTACTGAGCGTAAGTACGTAGTTACCACGCGGCCGGGTAAATGCACGTATATATACATTGCAAGCTGCACACCTGAAGCAGATGATTTTTATCCATGCCTTCGTACCCACTTACATGTTTTACTTGAACTCTTTTTTACATGGACAACAAGGCCACGCACGCACATCACTACACAGCACGTACACCCCACGCACAAAGACATTACACATATACATGTGTCCTTTAATCACGTCTGGATCCCAGGGATCAAGAATATTATGCCGAGTCTCACTAAATTTGTAGGGTTTTGCTAAGTCTCAGCTATTGAGTTTTCCTTTGTCTTAGTTGATTGAGATTTCTTGATCACTTGTTTAGTTGCTTATTGCACAGACTACAGTGCCACACAATTGGTTGCCGTCTCTCCAATTGGTGCTAGGGATGCAAACGGGGTCCTGTCTATTTCGTTTAAACCCACTAATGACCTAACAATTCAATAATTTGTTTTTTTTCAGAGAAAGCGAACTATGGAGCTAGCTAAAGCTAACTAAATGGGACTTGCGGATCCAACTTATTTGCCCTTTACATCCCTAATTTGTGTGCTCCCGTAGGGCACACTAGATTGAGATTTCCGACGTTTTAGTCTATTTAGAAAAACCCAACTTCAGTTCCGTGAAAACCGGAAATTACATAGAAACAACCGCAAGTCAAAAGGAATTCTCAGTTAGTTGACACTTAGCAAAACCAAAATTTATATCGTGTGTATTTAAGTAGAGCCTCTTTGGATCCCATGACTATAGAAACACATGATGAAATAGGAAAGACACACCAGTAGAATGCCATTATGTCTTACATCCTATAAGATGAAAACATATGAATATTCAAAAAAGTCCCCTTTGGATGCTGCACATGAAAAAAAAAATACAAGGGTCCAGAGTACTTGATTAGATGGACAAGGGAAAGAGAAAGACCCAAAATGCATTGAAACTTACACCCTCCATGAACAGTAAATTAAAAAAACAATCAATAACTTTTGAATTTTTTTTGGCATCAAACATGGTCAGACATATTAGGTGCTTGCAGAATTTAGTCTACAAATAACATTTGTGGAGCCCTAAAAAATCGGTACTCGAAGTTTGAACACTTTTGAGCAACAATTTTACAGTTTTCGTTTTGAGCTCCTCGAATGTTATTTGTGGACGAATTTTTGTAAGCACCTACTATGTTTGCATCCAAAAACAAGCTCAGCGGGAGGAACCTAGTGCTCTCAAAGTTTAGGGATTCCTGGCCGTCGGATCGATTTGTTGATGCTTTCTTGGCCGTAGGGTCTTGCTCGGGAGCACCCTCGTCCGTCAAATTGAAAGGAGTTACTGGTACAATGAATAGTGGTTTTTTATTACTTCGGGATTTCAGTCTTGCCTCTCTGACGTGCGGGGTTCATCCCTGGTGGGCTGCACTTCTCAGTTGCCGTGGCTGGGAGGGTGCCTGGTGCGGCCCATCGGCACCCTCCAGCGGTAAAATTCTCGTGCCACCGCCTGTGATTGTGGTGCCCCGTCGAGGGCATTCTTCGGTTTTCATGCTTTGGGTCGTTACGTGGTGGCTGCAGATTGGCTGTGGTTCGACGAGGTGAGGGAGGGCGGCCGGCTTGCCTCTTCGTGCTCCCATTCGCCCCCTTCTCCCTGGATCTGCTCCACCTCTCGCCGCCGTTTGTCCTTGTTCCTATGATCCAAGGAGTTTGTAGGAATAGGAAAGGATAGTCCCCATTTTTGTTTCTCCAAATTTATTTTGCTCCCAGAGAACATTGTAAGTGTGAACATCAGGATTTGAACCGCATAGCTCCACCACCTCACCAAGAGCCAGCTCTCTTGAACATCATCTTATGACAAGTATATTCATTAATAAAAATAGTGCATAAGTATGACTGTCCAGTACACATTAATTAGACAACAAAGATTTGCAATTTGCGTAGCACCTTTGAAAAATGTAAATCTCCACTGTCCATGCAGGACACATATGGCCCATGTCTTGCTACTGCTCCCTCCGACCGGAATTACTTGTCACGGATATAGATGTACTATTTAGAGATGTTTTAGTTTTAGGTACCTTTTTTTATCGATTTTCGCGACAAATAATTTGGGACGAAGGGAGTATTATATACGTCGAGCAGAACTACATCGAGCAGCTGCTCTATATATGTACGGACATGCGTAGCACTACGTGCTTGCCTGTGGTCACCACGTACACGCGCAAAAGGAATGATCGCGCACGTACGACGTGACATTGCTCGATGATTAATTGGCTATTCATGTCGTCCGCCACCAATGGATCTTTCGTGCAAACGTGCACGAATCTTTCGCCATCGATGCTACTGTACACCCAAATGTATCCATCGATGTGTGTATTTAAGCTTGCATTGCATGCATGCATGGCTGGCTAGCTAGCTGCTCGTTGACTTGCATGTCATCGCGTCCGCATGTTACCCGCTTTGAGTGTCACACGGGTACGTAGGTACACCATCGATCCCACTGCTTTGTACACCATGTATGGCTTCCATGTACGCACGATGTATTCTCTCTCTCTCTCTCTCTCTCTCTCTCTCTCTCTCTCTCTCTCACACACACACACACACACACACACACACACACACACAAACGAGTATGAAGTATCTCTCTTATTTCAAATTGGCCGGGCCTAACTATCTCTCCTGGCATTTGTATGCAAGAAACAAAGGAAAGAAACTAATCACAAGGAAACAAAGCTGGATGGATCGACGGTAGATATCATTACGACATTATTAACTGGAACCGCATGCTGACATGCGCGCATGCATGCATTAGTTACATTACCATTGAATTCCGTGGGGGCAGGATCCTCTTCAGAGATTTGGCCTCAGAGGCAGTTAAGTCGGGCTAGGCTAGGTGGTGGCGGAGTAGTAGTACTACTAGAACGTCCTTCGCCCTAGCGCAAGCAAGTCCACTGTTCACAGATCCATGCATACATATCGTCAGATACGCCAGTGCAGATCAACCGATGGATCCGTCATATGAACTTCATTGACCATCGATAGTGGAGTAACTTTTGTAGCCATATAGGGTAGCTAGAGGTTACTAGGGGTCATACGTCGATCTACAGTGTGCGATATACGCATAGATCCTATATTTACGCGAGTATATACATGTCGATGGTACATACGTGCGTTACATTGATCGACCAATCAAGTGCGAGCTAGACGTATTTTAATTCTAGATACATTTCTTTTTATCTATTTTGGTGACAAGTATTTTCGGACGGAGGGAGTAGCTAGCTAGCCCAAGACACGCATCCGGCCGCATGATCGCATCACGTGCATGCATGGTGTACGCACGCGCGCACGCAGCCGGCCGTGGCCGTAACGCGCCAAACAGATCGAAATGCACTTACTTACGCGTACGTGTACGTGCCAACTTAGTATCGGCGCACGTACGGGACGGCCGGCACATGGGAATCGTTAGAACGTAGGTAGGTGCACGTAGCACGGATGGTTTAATACATTGGCATGATGCCATGATGGCAAGACATACCTACACGTTCCTGAGTACAGTACGTACTTGTCATTAAGTCTCCTCAATGCATCAGTATAGGAGTTTCTCCATGCATGGCCCACTTTTTTTTACTGATGTATTTGCACAGTGTGTTCGGTGAACAGTACGTGTGTTCGATCGATCGTACCGCGTCCACGTGGTAACGTTTTGTTACAGTGTGCATGGACACTTGGTCAGTACTGAGTAGTCAGTAGTGACAAATGTTTTGGGAACCTTTCACAGTTGGAGCATGTGTGTGTATCAGTGCATGCACCCATCCACGAACAACCACACGGCCTTCGGCTCATACGTACGTACTCTGGAGTGTGGAGTGAATTCTCTGAAACCATTTGGAGCCAGCCAGTGCTCAGCAGGTAGTAGGTCCAACAAACAAACAATTACCTCACGGCTAATTCATTTTGACTGTGCACCGGGCCCTTTGTTTGACACACAGGAACAAGACGCAAGACCCAGTCTTATTAAACTGATAAACAAATATATGTGGACTTAAGACGCATACGTCTGCAGAAAAATCTGGTACGCATGCAGGCACGTACTACAAGGTGGCAAATGGCAACTAGTCTGCGGCTGGCAGGCTAGGATACAAATATCTCGCCCGGATTTCCCTGGGCTAATGATGCGTACGTGTATGTATATTGATTGATAGATTGAATATATCCCCCTGCGTGCAAATTGGTTCCAGGATGTACGTACTGAGCCAGTGCAGAAGCTAGCTATATATCCGACAGGCATGCAGGATCGATGCATGCAGCAAATACAGTATCAGGGCAGAAGATCTTCGCAGTGATCTCGCAGTAATTAGGATGTCTTCACGAGTATTAATAGCGCGGGGCTGCAAAAAAATATTTACTCACCGCAGTGGTTACGGCCTTAATGGTGCATCAATCGACCTCTGCTCTTGTTTTATTGGATTCCTCATTGTTCTTGTCCTTGATCGATAATAATATATACTCACCGCAGAGGTAGTACATGACAAATTCACGGTGGTTTTTTTTTTATCACATCCGATCAACGAATATGGTAAATAGGATCATGCTAGTTAAGTAGTTTCACCATCATATATCTCCGCTGGGGCTTTGGTTCGATTCCACTAATCAGAGTATATATCAAGGTGTGTGGTGTATGATCGCAGACACAAGTGAATCTCGCGGTTTCATTTTGCATGGATAGATGGCATAGTGCGCACGCCGTACGATATTGATCTGACAAACTTCATTATAATAATGCTGTTTTCTACATGAATTAATAAAGGGAGGCACCGCCGTTTCAGACCAGGCGGCGGCCCTACTAGTCATTTCATTAATGGATAAGGGTTAAGTTTAAGTTAATGTTCCTTCATAGGAAATTAAGGAGTGTTGGAGCATCTACGTCATGACTGGGCCCTGCTAAATGTCCACGTACGTGCCCGGACACGACCCCGGACAATTTCAGACGGCCCCTTAAAAGTTTTGCCGGACAGCTGGCCACACTTCTCATATCAAATCTTCAAATGCATGCACGTCGATCATATAACATAAATTCATCATAATTCAACAATGCAACTGTTCACACACGAACACGTTACCGTGTACCTCCAACACCGAGGGTGATGCACGGCAGCTCACGTCGAAGGAGACCAGGTCGGAACCGCGGTACGCAAGCAATCCGGCGGGCGCTTTTGTAGACCCGAAACCCCCACACGCCCGAAAGGGACCCCGTCAGGGCGTGCGCGGCTATGGGCTGCCCTAGGTCGAGCAGATCGCCGTAGGGCATCGAGGTTCGCCGCCCTGCAACAAGAAGAACGAACGAAGAACGTGAAGAAGAAGAACAAAGGGAGAAGGTAAAAGATAAAAGATAAAAAGTGGTAGATGATTTGTTCGATTGTGTATTGTCCAATCGGCGTCACCTCGCATCTACTTATGATGTGGCTGGACTTCCTATACAAGAAAAAGACTTCAAATCCCATCCAAATAGTTCCAAAATTAAACGAACTCGGATTTAGACAAGTCTGAGACATCAGTTCGGTTTTTGACTCTCGCGGGCCACAAACAATCTCGGATGAAGATGCGCTCAAAAGCAAATTTAACCATTTCAACGAGGCGGACAACTTTCATGTTGAACGTTTTCTGATTCTAGGCAATCTTCAGGGGCAAATGTCTGATGTACGCGCCACTTTTGGCTCGTGATAGGGCCGCACTAAGGTGGCTCTAATTTTTACATACGATCTCGGATCGAGACAGTTTGTATATCAAAATTGAACGTTTTGACGAGACGAAGATAATTCGTGTAGAAAATTGTCTCATTTGAGGCGGCCCTTGAGGTGTAATCGGCCGAACAGTGCTCTGGATGCAAAAATCTCAGTATTTTGAACACGACTTCGGCCTTCGAGATGAGATCGGATGGCGATGGACCAAACTCCACAATGTTTATGTCGACAATACAGAACTTTTTCATGTAGATGACTTCTACATTTGGGTTTGACCGCGCCAAAATCTTGTGTCAACAGCAACAAAGCAAAATAAATCACAATTCAACTATCTGGACATGCCAAAACTAAAAAGAAAATTACTCGCCGGGTCGTTTCTGTTGCTCCGTCCGCCATCCTAGTCGTGTCCGTTGTTGCCGCTGCCATCCTAGCCGTGTTCGTTGCTGCTCTCGCTGTCTCGTAGCAGGTTGATCTATTTTTTCCTCCCCTCAAGCCATCTTTTGCCTTCCGCATCCAAAAGGCTTGCGCCCGTCAACATTATCCTTGAACCCTCCGTGTCTCGAGTAAGTTGCAATCTCTCCTTTTCAAGCTCCATTGATCCAAAATTCCAGGCCTTCTTGAGCTCCCATTTGACACATGCCTTTTGCTTCTCTAAGTCTATCTTTTCCCACTCAATTTTCAACTTGTTGTTCACCCTCTCTCGGTACCAATCCAACCTCTCTTTTTGCGCATCCGACATGATCTTGTACCTCCCATCTTTCTTATCCACCCTTGTGAAAAAATGCTCATCCATGTGATGGAAATTTTGCTTGGCGCGACGTCACAGGCGGCCCTCCCCTTCTCCCCCTTGTTTCCAGTCACTGTCCAGTTATTCATTGCCACAGTGGCTCGTCCATTCTCCCCCAAAATTTCTTCCTCTTTGTCATCTAATCGAATGGATTGATGGGAGGCTTGAGCCATCACTTTTCTTCAACCTCTTGTTGCCGGATGACCCACAAGTATAGGGGATCACAACAGTCTTCGAGGGTAATATTTCACCCAAATTTATTGATTTGACACAAGGGAGCCAAAGAATATTTATAAGCCTTAGCAGTTGAGTTGTCAATTCAACCACACCTAGGAAGTTCTTTCTCTGCAACAAAGTCTTTAGTATCACAATATGATAGTTTTGATAGTAGCGGTAACAACAGCAATAGTAACAGTAAGAGTGACAGTAGCAGTTTTGTAGTAATTGGAACATTAGCAACAATAGTAGTAGTAACTTCGCAAAGACAATATGAGCAAAGCGCATGCATTAGATTGGCTATGAATATTTGTATGGATGGCATTCACCATATTACAGTCATAACCTAGAGCAATACACAATACCTTCAATTTATCAATTCAATGTTGCATGTATTCTGTATATACTCATACGTGCTTATAATAAGAACTTGCATGACATCTTCATCCTACCCTCACGTGGCAGCAGGGTCCTTAAGGAATTGTAAGGATAATGAAGGCCTCCTTTTAATAGAGAACTGGCTCAAATCATAAAAAGTTAGTGAATCATAACATAGTCATAGCAACATCAATCTCAGAATATAGTGGATACTAGGGATCAAGCTCTAACAAATTGACTCAATTACATGATAAATCTCATCCATCTCCATCACCGTCCAGCAAGCCTGCAAAGTAGTTACTCACTCCCATTGCTGAGCATCATGGAATTTTTGATGGAGAAGTGTTATTAATGACGATGACGACGAATCCCCCTCTCTTGGGCTGCTACTTCTTGAGCTTGTGTTGGTTTTCCCCTTGAAGAGGAAAGGGTGATGCAACAAAGTAGAGATAAGTATTTCCCTCACTTAAGAACCAAGGTATCAATCCAGTATGAGGAACACACAAGTCTCCAAAAGTTGTACCTACACGAACAAACAAATACTGGCACCCAACGCGATAAAGGGGTTGTCAATCCCTTCACGGTTACTTGCAAGGATGGGATCTGATAGTGAAAGATATAAAAGATAAGTAAAAGTGCAAAATAAAATAAAAGTAAATAAATTGCAACAAGGTATTTTTTGGGTTTTTGTTTTGTAGATCTCGAAATAATATGATAAAAGATAGACCCGGGGGCCATAGTTTTCACTAGAGGCTTCTCTCTTAAAACAAAGCATACGGTGGGTAAACAAATTACTGTTGAGCAATTGATGGAAAAGCTCATAGTTATGGTGATATCTAAGGCAACGACCATGTATATATGCATGACGTCCGAGACAAGTAAACCGACTCTTGCCGGCATCTACTACTATTACTCCACACATCGACCGCTATCCAGCATGCATCTTTCTGTGGCAACAATACAAATACGTGTCATGTCCCTTTCTGTCACTGGGATTGAGCACTGGAAGATTGAACCCATTACAAAGTACCTATCCCATTGCAAGAAAAATCAATCTAGTTGGCCAAACCAAATCAATAGATCGGTGAGAAATAGAAAGCTATATAAATCATGCATAAAAGACTTCATAGAAGACTCAAATAATATTCATAGATACTCTGATCATAAACCCACAATTCATCGGATCTCAACAAATGCACCGCAAAAGAAGATTACAACGAAGAGACCTCCAAGAACATCAAGGAGAACATTGTACTGAAGATCAAAGAGAGAGAAGAAGCCATCTAGCTACTAGCTATGGACCCATAGGTCTGTGGTAAACTACTCACACATCATCGAAAGGGCAGAAAGGTTGATGTAGAAGCCCTCCATGGTCGAATCCCCCTCCAGCAGAGTACCGAAAAAGGTCCCTAGATGGGATCTCATGAAGACAGAAACTTGCGGCAGCGGAAAAGTATTAATATTTGGGTATTTATAGAAGAAGAATTAGGGTTAGAGGAGCCACAGGGGGCCACAAGCTTGGAGGGCGCGCCCCCTGAGATTGTGGCCACATCGTGGCCCTTCTAGCCTCCTCCCGATGCTTCTAGGGTGTCTTGTGGTCCAAGAAATATCGTCAAAAAGTTTCGTTCCATTTGGACTCCGTTTGGTATTGATTTTCTGTAAAGGCAAACACAAGGGAAAAACAACAACTTACACTGGGCACTAGGCTAATAAGTTAGTTCCAAAAAGTGATATAAAATAGCATAATAATGCATATAAAACATCCAAGATTGATAATATAATAGCATGGAACAATCAAAAAGCATAGATGCATTGGAGACGTATCAAGCATCCCCAAGCTTAATTCCTGCTCGTCCTCGAGTAGGTAAATGATAAAAAAAAATTTGATGTGGAATTCTACCTAAAATGGTTATCATGTAATCTTTCTTTATGTGGCATGAATATTCCGATCCATAAGATTCAAAACAAAAGTTTAATATTGGCACAAAAACAATAATACTTCAAGCATACTAAAAAGCAATCATGTCTTTTAAAAATATCATTGCTAAAGAAGGTTATTCCTACAAAATCATATAGTCTTGTTATGATCCCTCTTCTTAACACAAAGTATAAATCATGTACTACCCTGGTGATAGCCAAGCAATTGGTTCATACTTTTTAACGCGGTTCAGCCTTTTCAACTCTCACAGAATACATGAGCGTGAGTCATAGATATAGCACTTTAGGTGGAATAGAAGGTGGTAGTAGACAAAAAAGAAGGGAGAAATTCTCACGTCAACCAGGCAAATTGATGGGCTATGGAGATGCCCATCAATCGATATCAAATGTGAGTTAGTTGGGATTGCCATCTAACGGATGCACTAGACCTATAAGTGTTTTAAAGCTAAAAAGAAAACTAAGTGGGTGTGCATCCAACTTTCTTGCTCATGAAGACCTTGGGCATTTGAGGAAGCCCATCATTCGAATATACAAGCCAAGTTCTATAATGAAAACTTACCACTAGTAATATATGAAAGTGAAAAAATAAGGGACGCTCTATCATGAAGAACATGGTGCTACTTTTAAGCACAAGTGTGGAAAAGGATAGTAACATTGCCCCTTCTCTCTTTTTCTCTCATTTTTTTCCTTTTCTCTTTTTTATTTTGTTTTGTTGGGCACTTTGGCCTCTTTTTTCTTGGGCTCATTTGGCCTCTTTTTTTTATTCCTCACATGGTACAATGCTCTAATATTGATGATCATCACACATACTTACAACTCAAGAATTAAAACTCAATGTTACAACTCAAAATAACGGAATGGTGGAAGTTGCATGGCAATATATCTCGGAATGGCTATGAAAATGCCATAATAGGTAGGTATGGTGGCTTTTTTTGAGGAAAGGTATAAAGTGGTTTAATGTACTGGCGAAAGTTGTGCGGTATTAGAGTGGCCAACAAAGGTGGAAGCACTATTAGAAAAAGGGTCAAATGTGAAGCACATTAGTGCCGGTTTGATTTTGAGCCGGCACTAATGTGTCCATTAGTGCTGGTTCCAACGGCTAGCTGGCCGCTCTCACTAGTACCGGTTCGTGGCAAACCTTTAGCACCGGTTCGTGCCACGAACTGTTACTAAAGAGAGTGGTGGCAGGATGTTGTCAGGCTGGGGGCCCTCCAGCACCTTTAGTACCGGTTCGTGGCACGAACCGGTACTAAAGGTCATCGTACATAAACCCTTCGTCCACCCGAGCTCGCTCTGTTCTTCCCCTTTCTCCTCTCCTCCTCTGTTCTTCCCCTCTCTTCCTCGAGCTCATCACACATTTTGCCCAAAATTTGTCAAGATTTGAGGGCCCCCATCCATTCAAATGATCACAAAGGTTAGCAACTTTGTCCTTTCATCTCTCATTGCTAGATTAGCTCTTGTAATGCTCTGTATAGTGATTAATTTGCGAGTTTAGTAATTTCAGAGGAATTATATGTGCTAGTATTTGATTTATATGCAATTTGAGGTCAAAAATAACACTTAGTTTGCATATGTAGGTGTGGTTTACTTAGTGCCTTCTAAATCTCCGTCGTAACCACCGTCGATCGCCTGCACCTTCCCTTCGCCGGCACCACCTTGTGGTGAGGCTCTTGTTCATGAATGTTTTACATTACCAAATTGATGTTTGTGTGATTTGGATACATAGTTACTCGTATAATTATCTTACCCGTACGATGTTTGTTATACATAGTGCCATGGTTTTGATATCCGTCCCCGTCGGCCCTCGTCCTTGTTATGATTCGGATGTGGTATATTCTCTTTTAAAACTAGTTGTTGCATTTCGTGTTTATGACAAATTATGCCCATCAAGTTGACATAGATATTTTTATCTAGGAGGTATGTGAACCGAAAATTGTCGAGAGGTTAAATTTAGTTGAAAGAGAAAACGAGTATTTGAAAGAAAAATTGAAAAGAATTGAGGGGGAGAAGATGGAATTGGAGTTGCATGTTGCCGATGTCGTCGATGATCACAAGATCAAGATGGAGAAAATGCGGCTGAAGATTAGAAAGATTAGAAAATATGCCATTGATAGTGTGGCTTGGTAGCATTATTCTGTTGGATCAATTGTTACCTTAGTTGCGATCTTGATCGCGTTTGTTGTTGCATTTAAATTCTTTAGCTAGAGAGTTATTTGTATGTTGCATTTAATTAAGTGTTATATATGAACTTTATGTATGAACTTGTATTTGGTCTATTCGGTGTTGTGTAATGAAGATGAGCCGATAATGGATGTATGATGACCGATGCTCCCTCGAGTTCATTAATGGCGTGCATACTTTTCTGCTTACCGCTGAGGCAAACAAGAGGGCGAATGGTTTTATGCCTTGTCGATGTGCTGGCTGTGAGAATGGTCACAATTACTCTACGTCAAGAACCATTCACGTCCACCTATTTGAGTCCAGTTTCATGCCCCACTACAATGTTTGGACCAAGCATGGAGAAAGAGGGGTTATGATGGAAGACAATGAAGAAGAAGAGGACGACGACAGCTATCCTAGCCACGGGTTCCCTGAGTACGATGATACAACAATGGGGGAAGGAGCTGAGCCGACAACGCGGGCAGAATCTGAAGAAGAGGCATCAGATGAGCCCGCTGATGATCTAGGTTGGGCCATTGCCGATGAAAAGAGAAACTGCGCAAGAGATTTGGAGAAGAAGAAGTTGCAGTGCATGTTAGAGGATCACAAGAAATTGTTGTACCCAAATTGCGAAGTTGACAAAAAAAAGTTGGGCACCACACTGGAATTGCTGCAATGGAAGGCAGAGAATGGTTTATCTGACAAGGGATTTGGAAAGTTGCTGGTAATGATAAAGAATATGCTTCTAAAGGACAACGAATTGCCCGAGAGTACGTATGAAGCAAAGAAGGCTATCTGCCCTCTAGGGTTAGAGGTGCAGAAGATACATGCATGCCCTAATGACTGCATCCTCTACCGCGGTGAGTACGAGGATTTGAACGCTTGCTCGGTATGCGTTGCATTGCGTTATAAGATCAGTCGCGATGACCCTGGTGATGTCGAGGGCGAGCGCCCCAGGAAGAAGATTCTTGCCAAGGTGATGTGGTATGCTCCTATAATACCACGGTTGAATTATTTGTTCCAAAACAACGAGCATGTGAAGGTGATGCGGTGGCACGGAGAAGACCGTAAGAAAGACGAAAAGTTGAGAGTACCCGCTGACGGTTCGCAGTGGAGAAAAATCGAGAGAAAGTACAGGGAGGAGTTTGCAGGTGAACCAAGGAATGTATGGTTTGGTCTAAGCACATATGGCATTAATCCTTTTGGGGAGCAGAGCAGCAACCATAGCACCTGGCCTCTGACTCTATGTTTGTATAACCTTCCTCCTTGGTTGTGCATGAAGCGGAAGTTCATTATGATGCCAGTGCTCATCCAAGGCCCTAAGCAACCCGGCAATGACATTGATGTGTACCTAAGGCCATAGTTGAAGAACTATTACAGCCGTTGAATGGAACATGTGTACGTGCGTGGGATGAGCACGGATAGGAAGAATTTGACCTAAAGGCGTTGCTGTTCATGGCCATCAATGATTGGCCTGCTCTCAGTAACCTTTCAGGACAAACAAACAAGGGATACCGCGGATGCACGCACTATTTGGATGATACCGACAGTATATATTTGGATAGTTGTAGGAAGATTGTGTACCTGGGACATCGTCGATTTCTTTAGAGCAGGCATCCCGTAAGAAATAAAGGCAAGCATTTCAAAGGTGAGGCAGATCACCGGACGAAGCCTCGCCACCGTACTGTTGCTGATGTACATGATATGGTCAAGGATTTGAAGGTAATCTTTGAAAAGTGTCCTGGCGAACAACCTATTCCGAAGGACGCTGACGGACGCACACCCATGTGGAAGAAGAAATCTATGTTTTGGGACCTGCCATATTGGAAAGACCTAGAGGTCCGCTCCGCAATCAACGTGATGCACGTGACGAAGAATCTTTGCGTGACCCTGCTTGGCTTCTTAGGTGTGTATGGGAAGACAAAAGATACACCAGAGGCACGGGAGGACCAGCAACGTATGCACGGAAAAGGCAGCATACATCAGTGTCAGGCCAGCTATGCTCTTACCAAAGAAGAGAAGGAAATCTTCTTTGAATGCCTGCTCAGCATGAAGGTACCGTCTGGCTTCTCGTCGAATATGAAGGGAATAATAAATATGGTAGAGAAAAAGTTCCAGAACCTAAAGTCTCATGACTTCCACGTGATTATGACGCAACTGCTTCCGGTTGCATTGAGGGGGCTTGTACCGGAAAATGTTCGATTAGCCATTGTGAAGCTATGTGCATTCCTTAAAGCAATCTCTCAGAAGGTAATCGATCCAGAAATCATACCAAGGTTACATAATGATTTGGTGCAATGTCTTCTCAGTTTCAAGTTGGTGTTCCCACCATCCTTCTTCAACATCATGACGCACGTCCTAGTTCACCTTTGCGAAGAGATTAACGTTTTGGGTCCTGTATTTCTACACAATATGTTCCCCTTTGAGAGGTTCATGGGAGTGTTGAAGAAATATGTTCATAACCGTGCTAGGCCAGAAGGAAGCATCTCGAAGGGCCATGAAAATGAGGAGGTCATTGAGTTTTGTATTGACTTTATTCCCGACCTTAAGCCGATTGGTGTTCCTGAATCGCGGCAGAAGGGCAGACTGGATGGAAAATGCACGCTAGGAGGGGATCATATAATATGTATGGACGAGCATTCTCTCACTGAAGCACACTACACAATTCTATAGAATTCTACCTTGGTGGCTCCGTATATGGAGGAACACAAGAATTTTCTACACTCCAAACACCCGGAGAAGTCTGACGATTGGATTACATGTGAACAAACGAGGACTTCCGCCGGTTGGTTGTAGAAACGTGCCATGCATGATGGCGATATTGAAGATGACCTGTACTCACTGTCCCAGTTACCATCTTCGAATATAATGACTTTCAAAGGGTACCAGATAAATGGAAATACACTTTACACGATTGCCCAAGATAAGAAAAGCACCAACCAAAACAATGGTGTCCGCTTTGATGCAACAACCAACATGGGAAAGGAAACATATTATGGTTACATAGAGGACATATGGGAACTTAACTATGGAGGTGGTTTGAAGGTCCCTTTGTTTCGGTGCAAATGGGTCAATATGACACGAGGCGGGGTAACAGAAGACCCGTAGTACGGAATGACAATAGTGGATCTCAACAATCTTGCGTATGAAGATGAACCATTCGTCCTAGCCAATGATGTGGCATAGGTTTTTTATGTGAAAGACATGTCTACTAGGCCAAGAAAAAGAAAAGATAAGGAAGCGAATGGATCATACGACGAGCCAAAGCGCCACATAGTTCTTTCAGGGAAAATAAACATCGTGGGAGTGGATGACAAGACAGACATGTTAGAAGATTATGAAAAGTTTGATGAAATTGCTCCATTCACAATGAATATTGACCCGAGCATCCAGTTAAATGATGAAGATTTTCCATGGGTACGGCGCAAAGGGACACACGCGAAGAAAAACTTTCACACCCAAAGATCTGGGATGTGATCGGCTTCACTATCATCACTTTTTTCTGTGTTTCACACCCAGGAGGGAATCTCTATAATAGTTAGGGTAGTTATATGTTTTAGCATTTGAAACACGAAGAAATTTTATGTGCAAACAAATTCTTTCATGCATTTACCGATTTTTTCAGCTAAATGACCTTGAATTGAAAAGCATTTCAAATGAACTCAGAAAAGGTTGAAAGTTGGCATGGTATCATAATTTCACCCACATAGCATGTGCAAAAAAGTAGAGAGGGTTACGGCAAAAACTGGATGCACTTCATGTACAAAATGGACAATCTCTTTCAAAGTATCAGGGTTTCGGACAAAACTCATCTGTTACAAAGGAATTTCATTTTTTAAATATCCTAAGCATTACCAAATTGAATATAATGATAAAACAAACTAATATTAAACATAAGAAAAAAGAATCACTGAAAAATCTATTTTCAAAGTTAAGTTATTCACAAACTATTGATTCACACAAATTTCAAATAATTCAAAATTTAAACTATTCAAATTTGAAAACTACCGGCACTGACAGAAAGTTTGTAATTTTTTGTACCTAAAGCAAAAATATTCACAAAGAAACTCTAAACATAGCAAAAAACAACTCAAAAATAAATAAAACAAAAATAAATAAAGCAAAAAAATTAAAGCAAAAAAAATCCAGAAAATAAAAAAGCCCGCCTACTAGGCCAGAGCGGCCTGCATACGACTAGAAACACATTGTTTTGTTGGGCCAGGATGTAGGCCCGCAAAGGCCCAGTAGGCCCACAGGGCAGCAGGGAATAGGTAGGCCCAGTAGGCCTGCTTTGGAGAGGAGCTCGAGAGAGCTACCACACTGGGGCTTATAAACCAGTGCGGACGCCCCTCTGCTAGCGAGGTGGGACTAAACTTGCCGCACCGCACCTACGCTAGCGCACCCCCTTTAGTACCGGGTGGTGGCTGCAACCTGTACTAAAGAGGGGGTCTTTAGTACCGGTTGGTGCCACGACCTGGTACTAAAGGGGGGGCGATCCCGCCGCTTGGCCTGGCCAAAACAGACCTTTAGTACCGGTTGGTGGCTCCAACCGGTACTAAAGGTTCATCCTATATATACAACACTTGAAAAGAATTCAGTTTCCCTCTGTTTCTTCCTCTCCACCGACGACACACCGCCTGCCCCGATCGACGCCGTCGTCGCACCCAATGCGTCGCCGCCCCGGCCGTCCCCGCCCCTCGTCCCCGCCCCCGTCGCCGTTGCCGCCCCGGCCATCCCTGTCCCCGTCGTCCCCATCGCCGCGCCCCGCCCCGTCGTCGCCACCCCGTCCCGTCGCCCCGTCGTTGCTGCCCCGTCGTCGCCTCGCCGGTGAGCTCATGCCCCGGCCGCCATGTCCACACAGACACACACATTAGTTTTTTTGTTATAAATTTTAGTTATAGAATTTTTTTCTGTTTTTTAGTTATAGAAATATTAGAAATGTTATAATTTTTTTTTCTGTTTTTTAGTTATTGAAATATTTATAGAAATGTTAGCAATTTTTCTGTTTTTTATTGATGGAAATATTAGAAATGTTATAGAAATGTTAGTTATATAATCAGAAATGTTAGAAACTTTAGAATTAGTTTTAGTTAGATGAATTAGATTAATGTCAAATTGTTAGAATTTGCATATAGAATTTTAGTTATCACAATCCAATCATTTAAAATTTTTACTTTTTGCGGGCATATAGTATTTGTTCTCGACGATATGCCAGACCCGCATCCTTGCCGTCGACCCGTTCGCGACGACGTCCTGCTTCAGAGGAGCCATGTCCGGGACTGGGCTCCACCGGGCTGGCACTGGGAGGTGCTACCTGGAGGGGCGCGCCGCTTGGTGAGGAACCCGGCCTCGGGTCCCGTCGTCGACCCTGAACTCCTTTGGTGGCGTTCGCGTGGGCCACATTCGATGCAGAGGGAGCCGGCCCCGCTGGAGGTGGTGCGTCGCTGTGTCAGGGAGGAGGATGAGCACGTCCATCGCTACATGGCTGCTATGGACATCAGGTTCTCCAATACTTGGCAGGTTCTTTGGGAAGATGACCGGAGATATGATCTTGTGATGGTTCCTTCTCTTTGGGTGTCCACCGCCCGCGCCCTAGGAACCGCGAGTGGCCTAGATTCTTCTGTAGCGATCTTTATTAGGTACCTAGCCATTGATGTATTCGATATATAATATTCGAGATGATGTATTCAATATTATATATATTATTCGAGACGATGATGTATTCGAGATTATATATTAATCCGGACGATGCATATCTTATGTACTATATGATTCAGTTTTTCCTTATTGATTGCATCCATGCATTGTAATTTGAATACTAATTGTTTAATATTTCTTCTATATTAGTTAAGTAAAAGCTATGGCAGACAATACCGGCAGAGAGAGAGAGAAGAGGAATTGTTCGACATCATACGCAACCCTCGCAGGCTAGATGATCTGAATGAAGCAGATGATGGCTCCCAATATCTGAACAATACCGGAGAGGGTGATAAAAGATATTCGATCTCGAAGACCGAGCTGATGAAGTCATGAACTATGATTGTGATTATGATGACACAGACAATGTTTATGATGACACAGACAATGCTGATGTTCAAATAACAAAGACTACCGGCGAGGTATATTTATATAAGTAGGCATCTAGTGATCATCACATGTTTTTTTTATTTGAAGATATACTAACGAATCGATCTTTCTTCTTTCAGCCCTCCGGATCGAGCAAATCTGCTTCTACAGACAGCAGGACAAAGCGAGGCCTGGGCAAAAAGTTGAAGGAGGGTGTAAAGTACAACATCGACTCCGTCAAACCTAGTGGCAAACCCCTCACGCCTAAGAACATTACGAACAAGTGGACTCGTCAGTGCGGAGTTCTTGTGAAGGACCAACTCCCGATCTCCATTCAAGAATGGAAAGAGCCAAAAACTAAATGTCCAGGTGTTACTTGGGTCGATGACAGAGCAAAAAAAACCTTTGGGAATCTCTGATGGAAAATTTCACCCTACCAGATTATTTCACTGAAGCAGATGTGGAGAAAGTCAAGAACTCTTCTCTTAAGAAGATGGCAATTGCATTCAACTCCCACAAGAAAACTGTATGGGCCAACTACCTCACTGCAGAAACGAAGACTCCAGAATTCACGGGAACACTGGAGAAGCAAAGAGAACACTGAGCCGATTTCGTGAAATTCAAGGAATCAGAATTATCTAAGGAACGGTCGATAAAAAACAAGGCCAATGCCCAAAAAAGACGCAGTTCCATAGGCTAGGTCCAGGTGGCTACGCGGTGGGAATGCCTAAGTGGGATAAGTCTGAGCAAGAGATGGAGGATGCAGGGGTCACTCCGGTTACTAGGAGCTGGTCCCCCAGGTGCAGAACTTGATTCTATGCGCATGGGGGGGATTGGACCCGAAGACAGGCCTGGTTTCGCAGAAGGCAAGTCTAAAAGGAGCCGAACAAAAGATACTTGACACAACAGAAGAAGCTCGAACGGGGGTGTTCACGCCCAACAGAGAGAACGACGAGCTTACGCGCGCCCTGGGAAATCCTGAACACCCGGGAAGAACATGAGGCAAGGGCGTTATTCCCTGGTATGAGGGCTTTTCGGAATGGAACGAAGACTACAGATCCCGTGCAAGAAAGAAGATGGAGGAGGAGAAGAAGAGGAAGCTGGAGGAGGAGCAAAGGAAGCAGGATGCAGAACGCCTTCAAGGCCTAGAAGAAAGGCACGCGGACTCGGCACTCAAATTCCAGCAGTAGCAGCAGATCGACTCACTTAGCCAGGAAAGGGGGTCTCAACAGCGGCAGCAGCAAGCGGATGATCGTCTAGCATTGGATAGCACCATCCCATCCATGCCAAGAAGAAGCTTTGGTTCCGCCCCGGGCAACACACTGCTGGATACATACCCTGTGGATGACATCATAGAGAACACTAACTGTGACCTACACTCCAAAATGAAGAACATATCCATGAAGGTGGCGTACGTTGTTGCTTTTACAATTACCCCCGAAGCAACCTTCCATTGCACCCCGACCAGAGGGCTATGCTCATATCTTGGTTGATGAAGTGGTGGACCCATATTCGGGGCTACAGCTTGACATTCCTGGAGGTGACGACGAGCGCACACTGGGAGAGGCCATACATCGTATCATCCCATGGAGAAAGGATTGCATCATCTTTCGAAGTCCACCGACACCGCGTCGTCTGCCGACTCCTCCTCGAAGTCCGCCACTGAGTCAGCAGACTCCCGCTCCTCCAAGTCCACGAACGCGTGAGCCGACTCCTCCTTGAAGTACGCCACCGAGTCAGCAGACTCCTGCTCCTCCAAGTCCACGGACGCGTGAGCCGACTCCTCCTCGAAGTCCGCCACCTCCTCCAAGTCCCCGAACGCGTGAGCAGACTCCTGCTTCAAGTCCGGCACAGCGTCAGGCCACTCCTCCGGTTTCAAGTCTGACACCGTGTCGGGCCACACCTCCTGCTTCAAGCCCGGCACAGCGTCATGCCACTCCTCCTGCTCCAACTCAGCCACGTCAGCCGTCTCCACCGTCTCAGCAATCGCAGAAGATACACGCCGCAGCTAGGTGCGTAGCGGTACGAGTCGAGGTAGTACAGGAAGTACAGGCGGAGACAAGCGATATAAATATGGTCCAAGCCTCGCTCCTCTTCCTCAGAGGCCTTACGACATGACCGAGGAGCAAAACGCAGCCATAGTGCAGGCCCAAGTGGATGCCCATTTTGGACCAAAACCGACACCGTCGCCAAGGGAGAAAGTGCCTGAGGAAAAGATCAACTACTTCATTCGTATGGCTATAGCACCAGCTCCCAAGCCTGTTGACTCAGACTATGAGCGCCAAATCAGGAAGGCACATTGAGAACGACTACAGAAGGAAGCGAGCTCGAGCTCGAGCCAACAAGCAGCTGGCAAAAAATCCGGGAAAATTGTTCCCCTGCTGGGAGAGCAGGCAGCGCAATCGATCCCCCCGCTTGTTGTGCCAACAACACATGAGAGGAGTACGCGCGCCCAATATTATTGTGAGCAGACCGTTAACATTCCCTAGCTGGGCGATGTGGTAATAACGGAGGATCATATAATGCAGGCTGAAATGCTCAAGATCTCTGTTGGACAACTCCTTGAAATCGAGCCCATATCTCCGCTTAGAGAGGAGGAAATAAAACGGAAATATGTCCGGGGCCAACCTTTGGTCGAGCCAGACAAGGTCAAAAACCTCCCAACGAGAATGTATGAATTGCATCAATGGTACATGAACATTACCAGGATTTCCAATCGAGCGTCCCTCATGGTGAATGTCAAGGAGGAGCATTACTTCCATGAGAAAGCTTTGTCCGTTGAGTATTCAGAACTATTTCAGTTATACAATCAAGACGCACTCGACAAATCTATTGTCAGTTGCTATTGTGTGTAAGTGATTTCTTTCTGTAATTTAAGTCTCAAGCTAGCTGTAGTGATAATTTTGATCAATCATTACATGTAATTATCCTCACTATATATTCTTTTCTGTGGTATTATATGCAGGATGAAGATGTATGAAATGAAAAAATCTGGATGCTATGGCATTGGGTTCATTGACCCAAATACCATTAATGAGTAAACATGGAATCTTCCAACTTGTCGAGTAAGTTTAGAAGAAAGCATGCTAGAGTTCTTCAAGTGCCTCAATACCAATGAAGATATACTACTTCCTTACAACTTCCTGTGAGTCACACTGTCTTGTACTACAAATTCTGTTTTTGCTTACTAGCTAGCTAGATGTTAATAATTAAGTGTATAGGGTTTACGATAGTTGATTAGTGTTATGCACATTCCCGCTTAATTAAGACATGCAAACGTGTGCGCATGTAGTTTCCACTGGATCTTGTTAGACATTAAAGTTGACAAAGGAACAGTTGAAGTACTGGACTCACTACTTAAAGAAGAAAAAGTCTACACCATCGTGAAGGGGATAGTCAACAGGTAATTTCAATCATTATTAACTATATCTCGGCCTATTTAGTTCGTCATTTCCTGATATGAACTATTTAATAACCCCTTTATTAATTTTCTTTGCCGGCGGGCAGGGCTTGGGCAAAGTCCATCAAGGTGACTCCAGGCAAATGGGCAAAAAAGTTATTTTGGTATCGACCAAAGGTAAGTAATTAAGTAGTACTAGCTAGCTAGCTAGCCACCATCTCTTTAATTCTTGTTTCAATACCATTAATTAATTATCATGCTTGATTAATCATTATCTGATTCAATTCCATTCTCGTAAAGGCCCTGAAGTAGGTGCAGGGGAATGATTTGTGTGCATTCTACGATTGCGAGAACATTCGCATGATGGCGTCCAAAAGGAGCAGATCTCAAAGACAGGAGTGGGTACGTTTGTCAGAACACGATTCACAACATTATCGATATCTAGTCACACAACTAATACACATGCATATTGATCTCCTTCTTGACAGTTCAGAGAGGTGCGGGAGCAGCTCCTACCAGCGGAGCGCATACTAGCACTTCAAGAGGAAATAGCGGGATTTTTGCTCGACCAGGTCATAGATCCCAAAGGAGAATACTATTACCCGCTACCACCCCCGTGAACCACTTGTCATCGTGCTCCGAAGGCACCAAGGCAACATGTAGGAGAAATTGTATATATATATATTATATATCATCGAATTGTATATATATATATATATTATATATATATATATATATGACAAATGTTTCCTACAAGCAGTGGTAGTTACCACCACTTGCGTTTTTATGTTGTATGTAGTATCTGTCGAAACTGAGAGTATGTACGTGTAGTATGTAGTATATAATAATACTTAGGTAGTATATATACAAAATTTTAGGTAGTATGTACCATTTTTTTAGTATGCTCTTTTTTACGTACAAATATGTACGTATTTCACAAATATAACAAAAACTATGGGCTCATGTGCAATTTTTTATGTAACTTGTTTTGAAATATCTTAGATATAGTATATGAACATATTTAAAATAATAAAATAGTATATATAGTATCACATGGTAGTATATGAGACATATGGGGTAACTACCACCGGGTGCTAGGATGGATTTTCCCTATATATATATGCGGTTCTACGTACGAGAAAATCTATTTATATATATGCATAACGTGTACAATTTGTAGTATCGTAAAATACCAGCAAACAAAAAAGAATTAAATGGAAACACAAAATTAATGGAAAATAAAAAATAAAACCAAAACCCCCCAAACATTTAGTACCGGTTGGTGTTACCAACCGGTACTGATGGTCTACCAGTACCCGGGCCTGGCTCGCGCCGGTTCGTGCCGAACCGGTAGTAAAGAGGGGGGGGGCTTTAGTCTCCACTCTTTAGTGCCGGTTGTAGAACTGTCACTAAAAGCCCTTACGAACCGGCGCTATAAAGCCCGGTTCTGCACTAGTGAAGGATGAGAGTGCGTATAATCCATGAACTCAACATTAGTCATAAAGAACTCACATACTTATTGCAAAAGTTTATTAGCCCTCGAAGCAAAGTACTACTACGCATGCTCCTAGGGGGGAGGTTTGCAGGAGTTAACCATCGAGCGTCCCCGACCTTCACGCAAAGGAAGACAATCAAGGATAAATTGTGCTCCAACTTCATCACTTAACAGGAAGACAATACATGCATGCTACGGGAATCACAATCCTTAACGCAAACATTTTTACTATTCCACAATTTACTACTAGCATGACTCTAATATCACCATCTTTATATCTAAAAAACAAATGCAAGGAATCAAACTTCTCGTATATTCAATGATCTTCATGATTTTTTATTATATCCTTCTTGAATACCCATCATATTAGGTCTAAATTCATAATCAAAGCAAATTGCCATACTATTTATAAGACTCTCAAAATAATATAAGTTAATCATGAGAGCTCATCAATTTCTTTAAAATATAACCACCGCGGTGCTCTAAAAGATATAAGTGAAGCACTAGAGCAACTGCCTAGCTCAAAGATATAAGTGAAGCACAAAGAGTATTCTAATAAATTCACAATTAATGTGTGTCCCTATCAAAAGGTGTTTCCAACAAGGATGATCATGGCAAACTAAAAAGAAAATAAAGCAAAGACTCATATAATACATGATGCTCCAAGCAAAACACATATCATGTACTGAATAAAAATATAGCCTCAAGTAATTTACCGATGGATTGTAGACAAAAGAGGGGATGCCATCCAGGCCATCCCCAAGCTTAGAAGCTTGGTTTTTTTCCTTGAGTATTACCTTGGGGTTCCTTGGGAATCCCCAAGCTTAGGCTCTTTCCACTCCTTATTCTTTAGCCCATCGAAACTTCACTCAAAAATTGAAAACTTCACAACACAAAACTCAATGGAAAACTTGTGTGATCCATTAGTATAATAAAGTAAATCACCACTTTAGGTACTGTTGTAA
The DNA here is from genome assembly GCF_018294505.1 of Triticum aestivum. Lineage (NCBI taxonomy): Eukaryota > Viridiplantae > Streptophyta > Magnoliopsida > Poales > Poaceae > Triticum > Triticum aestivum. The sequence goes on along the minus strand of NC_057813.1, from coordinate 675,791,172 downwards.
ACTCATTCCAATTTTATATTTTCATTATATCTACTGTATTCTAACTTCACCATGGCCCATACCCCCCGATACAACCCATAGATTCATCAAAACAAGCGAACAACACAATGAAAACAAAATCTGTCAGAAACAGAACATTCTGTAGTATTCTGAACATTAGCCAAACTTCTGTAACTCCAACAATTCTGAAAAAAATTACGACAACGTGTCCAATTTGTATATAAATCTTGTGTAAAAAATTTAAAAATTTATAACTCCCCAGCAAATTTTAACAATTCTGCTACTAGACACAAAAGTTTCTGTTTTTTCACAGAATCAAATCAACAATCTTCCAAATCATCAAAGCCTTTATTTGGAACAAACACTAATTCAAGCACTAAAACACCATCATAACAGAAGTATAATTGTGTGTACACAAGATAAAACAGGAAAAGATTACTATTGGGTTGTCTCCCAATAAACTCTTTCTTTATAGCCATTAAGATAGGCTTGAGATTTCAACGATGCTCACACAAAAGATAATAATTGAAACACAAAGAGAGCACCATGAAACATGTGACAAACACATTTAAGTCTAACTATCTTCCTATGCATAGGCATTTGATAAGCAAAAAAATTATCAAGACACGAAATATCTAGCATATGCAAGTAAGAACAAAGAAACAATAACAATCTCAACATGAGGAGAGGTAATTTAGTAACATGAATATTTCTACAACCATATTTTCCTCTCTCATAATAATTACATGTAGGATCGTGATCAAATTCAACAATATAGCTATCATATAAAATTTTCTCTCCATGATCTACATGCATAAAAGTTTTACAATCTTCCAAGGTAGTGGGATTAGCATCATCTAAAGTCATGACCTCTCCAAACTCACTTTTATCAAAAATTTCATAAGACTGAACACTCTCCAAATATGTGGGATTATTTTTACCTAAAGTTGATGCTCTTCCAAACCAACTTTTAATATTATTGCAAACATTATTATCAATATCATATTCATAATGAGGCTTAAATAATTTTTTACGACCATAAGAAATATTATCACCCCAAGCATGATGATTGCAATAAGTAGTAGACATAACAAAATTATCATCCCCAAGAATGTAGCTTTGCATATCATTAGCACAATTTTCATCAGTAAAATTTGTAATAACATCATTGCAATCATGCTTTTCATTCAAGGGCTATCAAATGTTCTGCAATAGCAATAATTTCATGTTTAACATAAGGAACTATAGCAATTTCATCTCCATAAGCATCATTAATATAGGCATAAGAATAGCAACCATCATGTTCAACAAGGAGGGATATTTCAATCAAATCAACAGAATTATAATTATCTATAAATTCATGCATATCATTATTCTCTTCCAAAGCAGCAGACATTCTCCTATTGAATTCACTCACATAGGCATTAGAAGCATAGTTTTCATAGCAATATTTAAGTATCGCAAAATTTTCAGATTTGTAGAGAGTAATACCATACTTTTCAATCAAAGAAGAAACTTCATAAGCATCCTTAAAAGAAACAAATTCCTCGATTGGTCGATATCATAGTAACTGTGAATACCTTTGGCATAAGAAGATAATATTTTATTATCATTAAATTCACATAGGTAAGGAAGGTGTTTTTTAGGGTTCTCCGAGCAACAAGTAAAATCATAAATTTCACATAGATTCCAAGCATAGCATAGCAAACAATTTATTTGATTCCATAAGAGTCTCCCTTTTTGAGACAAAAGGTGACGCACAAAATGAGCATGCTCATCTAATGATTTTCCCTCAACTAAACTAGTTGGGGTTTCAGCACAAGAACATATAGATCAAAGATGACCCAAGTAGAAAACTTTAAGTGGATCCATATTCATCTTAATTTTTCTCTTTCATTTTCTGTTTTTAGTGTGCACAAGAAGGCAAAGAAAACAAGCAATAAAGCAAAAAGGCAAACGGAAAATATTTCTGTGTTTTTGTGAAAACGTTTTAGAAGCAGGGGAGATGAAAACGAGAGGCAAATAGAAAATAATGTAAATGCAAGTGATGATAGTTTATGATAGGTACTTGGTAGGCTTGATGTAGATCATCCCCGGCAACGGCGCCCAAAATTCTTCCTGCTACTTCTTGAGCTCGCGTTGGTTTTTCCCTCGAAGAGGAAAAGGTGATGCAGCAAAGTAGAGATAAGTATTTCTCTCAGTTAAGAACCAAGGTATCAATCCAGTAGGAGGAACATACAAGTCTCCAATAGTTGTACCTACATGAACAAACAAATATTTGCACCCAATGCAATAAAGGGGTTGTCAATGCCTTCAAGGTTACTTGCAAGTATGAGATCTGATAGCGATAGATATAAAAGAGATGTAAAATTGCAAAATAAAATCAAAGTAAATAAGTCGCGGTAAGGTATTTTTGGGTTTTTTATTTTGTAGATCTGAAAATAATATGATAAAAGATAGACTTGGGGGCCATAGTTTTCACCAGAGGCTTCTCTTTTGAACGAAAGCATACGGTGGGTAAACAAATTATTGTTGAGCAATTGATATAAAAGCGCATAGTTATGACGATATCTAAGGCAATATTCATGTATATAGGCATCATGTCCGACAGAAGTAGACCGACTCCTTCCCGCATGTACTACTATTACTCCACACATCGACCGTCCATCATGCATCTAGTGTATTATGTTAACAAGAACGGAGTAACGCCTTAAGCAAGATGACATGATGTAGAGGGATAGATCCAATCAATATAAACAAACCCCTTATTTTTATCCTTAATGGCAACAATGCAAATACGTGTCATGTCCCTTTCTGTCACTGGGATTGAGCACCGCAAGATTGAATCCATTACAAAGCACCTCTCCCATTGCAAGAAGAATCAATCTACTTGGCTAAACCAAATCAGTAGATCAGAGAGAAATAGAAAGATATATAAATCATGCATAAAAGAGTTCAGAGAAGACTCAAATAATACTCATAAAATCTGATCATAAACCCACAATTCATCGGATCTCAACAAACGCACCGCAAAAGAAGGTTACATCGAATATACCTCCAAGAACATCGAGGAGAACATTGTATTGAAGATCAAAGAGAGAGAAGAACCCATCTAGCTACTAGCTACAGGCCTGTAGGTTTGTGGTAAACTACTCACACATCATCGGAAGGGCAACAAGGTTGATGTCGAAGCCCTCCGTGATCGAATCCCCCTCCGACAAAGTACCGAAAAAGGTCCCTAGATGGGATCTCACAAAGACAGAAACTTGTTGCAGTGAAAAAGTATTTTTGGTGTGTCCTCTGGTCTTCAGGGAATATTTGGGTATTCATAGAAGAAGAATTAGGGTTAGAGGAGCCACCAGGGGCCCACAAGCTTGGAGGTGTCTGGTGGTCAAAGAAAAATCATCAAAATGTTTCGTTCCATTTGGACTCCGTTTGGTATTCATTTTATGTAAAGGCAAAAACTAGAGAAAAACTAGCAACTTGCACTGGGCACTAGGTTAATAAGTTAGTCCCAAAAAATGACATAAAATAGCATAATATTACATATAAAACATCAAAGATTGATAATATAATAGCATGGAACAATAAAAAATTATAGATACATTGGAGACATATCAGGAGCCCCGAAGGAACTCCATATCAACCCTCCCAATGAAGAACAAGCGGTGGCAGCGGCTCCGTATCATGAAACATGATAGTTCTTCCTCTCTGATTTTATCTCTCCATAAAAAGAAACTTGTTGGACCGGAGGTTGGGCAAACGGAGCCACAGGGGCCTCACAAGGCAGTAGGGCGCGCCCTAGGGGGTCGGCGTGCCCCCTGCCTTGTGGGCAAGTGGTGCCCCCCCGCGGTAGATCTTTGCACTATTATTTTTTATATATTCAATAAAAAATCTCAGCCAAGTATCGTACAATTCTGAGAACTTTTATTTCTGCACAAAAAACAACATGAAGGTAGTTATGCTAAAAACAACATCAATCCGGGCTAGTTTCATTCAAATCATGCATATTAGTGTCCTTAATAAGAACTGAAGTGTTCAGAAAAGTAGATATGTTGGAGACATATCAACTCCCCTAAGCTTAACTCATTGTTTGTCCTCAAGCAATTCAGTTGATAAGCTAAAAGTGATAAAGAAAACCTTTTACAAACTCTTTTTCGTTCTATTTCCTATATAAGCTTAAATAATAACCAAGTTTTTATCAAAGATTATGAACTAACCATATGAATGATAACACTTAGAGCTCACACTTACTCATATCAATCGCATAATCAACTAGCCAGCAATAATAATATATCTCAAATGCCAACACTTTGTCAAAATAATCATGATATAGGCCCAATTCTTTTGCCAGATTCTCCCAGAATCAGATCCATCCCTAGCTTCTCCCAGAATCTTTGAGCCCAATTATTTTATAATCCTATCTTGTTAGGGTCTAATTAGTTAGTATTGTAAAACAAATGGGGGTCAAAGATTCTAGGAGAAGCTAGGGAGGGGTCAGATTCTCGGAGAATCTTGCAAAAGAACTGGGCCTATGATAGCATGGTATCCCAGTAGCCCTTTTTGAGACCAGAGAACATAAATGTAGAGCACCTCCAAATTTCAAACAATGACTAAACATTGTAATTCAGGGTAGAAGAGATCCAGTCATACTCACATCTAACATTAACTAGACTAAATGCATGTGAAACTAAGAATGACAATACCGCTATCTATGCTGGTGCTTGAATGAGAAGGTGATGACTTAATAGTAAAAGTAAATAACATGAAAGTAAATAGAAATGACCTTCGCAGAGGGAAGCATAAATTTTCAAAGGTGCTAGAGCTCAACGCTAAAACATAGATGAATTTATTTCGAGTGGTGTGCTTTTCCTGTCAATGTCACGTCAAGGGATTTCAAATATGTGAAGATATTAAGAAGACAATGTCATTATACAAAATTTGTTTTGATAGTCGGATGTGAATTCTATATAAAAATAGGTTAGTTCACTTTACAATAGACTGACAGAAATTTGAACTCGTAAGTACCACCTGTACATCTCAAAGATATCAGATATAATGTATAAAATGAGATGAAATAATGAGTGCGTCTTGCACAAATCATAAGATCTTTTCTAATAGCATCCTACAACTGTACATAGCGTACACAACAATGAAGCATCTAGTCAATCAGTAGTTTAAAGATAAAAAGAAGAAAAATAAACTTCTTACCCAGAATCCCACAGAACATACAGCAAGTCTACAAAATGACATAAATCATCAAAAATCATTTAAGTAATATAAATATATTTACTCTTACAGACTCTCCATAGATTTTACTATGTTATCCTGCTGTTGTGATGTGTGGCATTCAAATATTATTTGACTGTCATCTACTTTCAGTGCACTCCTCGTGTTATTAATTGTATTAGAACATCTGGTGACATTGTTCTCAACATTCACTTTCATGCAAAAAATTCAACAATTCCGGACTTCATTATGAAACAAAAGATCACAGTACTTCCATGTTGTTCATTCATGGAAGTATGTAGTTTCGTATCTACGCAATGTCAATTGCATATTGTGTCCTTCTGTTTTTAAAAGCTACAGAACATTTTTTGTAAATACTCACTCCATTCCTAAATATAGGGTGTATAGTTTTTGGCACGGAAATTAAAGAACGCACACGGAGGGAAAATTTCACAAGTTTTGGGCGAGATTACACCTAACTAATTGACATGAGTAAATAGAGGAGCTTGCCTGATATAAGGAAATGTAATCAAATTCCTAAAAAAATTATCCAAACGAGTGGTGCAACGCAATACACCTTATATTTCGGAATTTTTCTCAAAAATCTGTACACCTTATATCAAGGAACGGAGGTAGTATGTGGCTTACTCAACCTGCTGTAGACAATGAAAACTTCAGCAATGATCTCCGGCCCGAAGCTGGGTGCATCATGTGTCCTCTTTCTTGCATTTGACCATGGCATGCTTGCGCTGCGCTTCTCATAATCCAAAGGAGCAGATCAGAATAATGTTGACATGTTGGTGTGTACGACACCCTGATCTCAGAACTCGCAAAAACACTGTCTTTTGGGCTCACGTCATACAACTTTTCTCCATCCACGTCATGGCAAGATAGATCCAAACATGACCATGGACTTATGTTGGAAAGCCTATCATACTGGTTAACCAAAGAATTTTGTTAGGATCAAACCTTCAACACGCATGTGAGAAGAAGAAGTAATCTGAGCTGGGTACGATGCCTAAAGAACAGATCAAATTCTATAGGATTTAGGCACATACCTGTGAACATGTTTCGTTAGGATCAAGCCTACAACAAACATGTGAGACGAAGAAATAATCTGAGCTTGGTACCACGCCTGAAGAGCAGATCAAATACTTTATGATTTAGGAACATGCCTGTGAACAGGAAACAAATCCAGCCTCTCCATGCTTAATAGCACTACATGAATTGCCATTGACGGAAATTAGGGAAGAGCTAGGAAAGAAACAGATCGAATTTTACCTTTGCTTGGTCGGTTGTACACCTAAATCAGCACTCATGGAATCATAGATGTATATTTAGACAGAATAATGAAAATCTAATTAAGATATTCCACGAACGAACCTGGAGCTTGATGTTGCTCTTGTGGAGAAAAAACCTCCAAGCTCGTTTCTGTACGCAGCCACTTCTTCCTTTGTTGCCGAATCCAGCTGTATTGGTCCTTCGTGGACTTCCAAATTCACCGGCCAAGAAGAGATGTTGATGGCGTGGAGGAATATTGGGGAGTGCGTCCAATGATGGGGCAGGAACACGTGAGCTATGGCGAGAAGGAAAATTGGCGAGACTTTCTCAAAGATCGTCGATTGGGAGAAGTGACCAACTTGAGAGCGACAACGGTCATAATCATGCATTGTGAATAATTAACATTGAACATGAGTATGAGTAGGATGTAAACACTTTGAACATAAACATCATTGGCTGCATTGGTTTTGAATCAACTACATGCATACACATGTGCCAAGTCAAGCCACTTGAATTCTTCAGAGGAGGATACCATTCTAACCTACTACATCACAACTATTTTAATGCATGTTAACACGCAAGGTAAATCATTATTCACTCCTAGCTACTTAAGCATGGCAAGAGCAACTATAATCTCTAATTATTATCACAAACATCTTTACTCATAACATTCCGAATCATGACTATTGAGTTGAACATATTAAAAAACAAAAACAAAAAGATTTAATACCATCTTTCCTGCACCGTAGTCTCTCCATCAAATAATCGTCATTATTGCCTTTCATTTGCACGCCCAAATGGTGTAAAAATAATAATTGTGGAAGAGTGCCATGGACTAAGCTGAAATCTGCAAAATATTTTATTAAAAGAAGAAGACAAGGAAATAGCTGGCCTTCATTAGATCAACAATAAAGCATACTCGACGATTCTTACGTAGTCTTCTCCGTACTACAACTCAAAAAAAGAAATTAAGAGAAACTTAGATTTTTTAGTTTTCTGAAGAAAGAAAACCAAAGGAGAAAATGAAAAGCGAGAAAAACTATTTACACCAAAGAACTCCCAACAAACAGCAAAAGAAGTAACGATAAATCTTTTGGGATTTTATTTTTACCACTACAAACTAAATTAAACAAGAAAGAAAAACTAAAAAGAAGCGACAAATAATTTTGGATTGTCAAAAATTTTCAAACACACAAAAGAAAACAAATAAATGCAAAACATGGATATACAGTGAAAACGATGAACAACGACAAGTGTAATGAATGTGTGAACATGAATGTAATGTCGGCGAGAATATGTACTCCCCCAAGCTTAGGCTTTTGTCCTAACTTGGTCTATTGCCATTGATAGCTAGGACAGTAATCATAATGATAGCTCGAGGTGGAGTTCCATGCTGCCTCCTCAGTGAGGCGAGCATCCTCTACCGTCGCGTCGTCTCCCTCGCCTCCTCCTCATTGATAAAATAGCTTTGTTTGTTCTAAAAGTTGAAGATAGAAGGCGCGGGAAAAA